>NC_047090.1:111859226-112159226 GCF_902459505.1 Geotrypetes seraphini
TGTGTGTGGAAGGAATGGATATTTTTTTAAATAATTTTTCCTGCAACTGTTTGATTTCATGAGAAATGCTGCAGATTAAACCTGCTTATGGGCTGTTGAGCTAAGGTGTGTACTGAGAAAATTGTACAACAGAATACAGCTAGGTTTTTGTGAGTTATGGGTCCAGAACTTATCCGATACCTGCTGGTTCTCATGATTTATTGAGATTTCTAAATTAAATTTAGAGTTTATATTTCAAAGGAAAAGGGATAAGAACTTAAAAGTGTGTTTCAGAATTTAAACTGGATTTTTGTGACTCCTGTTGCTAAAAGGAGATATTAAGTACTGGGAAATAGAAAGTTTTAATCCCTTCACTGTGTAAGACCATTGATTCAACTCAGATTGCCTAATATTATTTGATATTTAAGACAATGATTTGTATTTAATTTAGTATTCAGTTGTTTTTCTGCTGGAGTTGATTCCTGCAGTCTTTTCTAATTACTAATCTGCTGAGCCCTTAACCAGTATACACCATTGTGTGAAGTTTGGAAAATCTGAAACTATTTTTTGAAAGCTAAAGGAGTTCATTTTCAACGTGCTTAGACCAGTGTCTCTTAAACTGTGTGCCCCAAAGAGATTCTAGAATTTTACTTTATTTAAAAAATCTCCTTCATAAGTATATACTAGAATAGATGACATCTATGTTGCGTACACAAGAGTTTGTCAGTATTATGAGCATCTGTGTGCATAAGGATACAACTGCCCAGACAAGCATCATTCTTTGATGTGATTGGTCCTTGAAAACTAACAGAATATAAAATTAGTTTTATTTTTATTTATGATGCAGTTATTCTAACTTTAGTAACAAAGCAATCAAGGCTTTCTTACTGTTTGGATCTTCTTATCTTTGCTAACTTGAATTTTCAGCTCCGACAGAAATTTTTTTAAAAAAGAGAACAACTGCAGATGGTGGATGATGAAATGCGTGTTTGTTAACTATTGAACTGTGTTTTGAGTTAATTTGCACTCATAAACAAGTGCATCCATCGCATTGACAAGCAAACCTATTCCATCTAATTTATTTTCACCATTGTTACAATTACCCATACATAGCTTAAAGAACTTTAAATAAATAACTCTCAAATTTAATTTTGTTTGTTGGTTTCACAATTTTATAATTTCAATTATAATGTGCAGCGAGAAACATTTGCTCCATTTAGTGTGCCAGAGCTAAAACAGTTTGAGAGACACTGGTTTAAGGCACACAAATTTCCTTAGGTTTCTATGGTACTTTGTGTGTCTAAATGCTTTGAAGAGCCCCTAAATGTTCTTTTGAGAACTGAGGGTCTGGAGCCTTGGGAGTGATCTATTGTCTTGGGATTCTAGGAAATTCTGTGGTGCAGAGCTGTTTCCAGTCAGTATTCCTGATATACAACACTCTGGGTGAGGAAGTTGTGGGACTGTGAGATAATTACCGAGGAGTTTCATTGTTTCTGAATCAAAAAATACTTGGATATCCAAGATGGGTGAACTAGAAGTCGTGGCCAAGGGGGAGGACCTAGATATAATTGGAATTGCAGAAACCTGGTGGACAGAGGAAAATCAATGGGATGTGGCGCTGCCGGGGTACAAGCTCTACAGGAGGGACAAGACCCACAAGAAGGGGGGAGGCATAGCACTATATATAAAGGACTCTATCCACTCGGTCGGGATGGATATGGCAACGAAGGCAGAGGGGCTGGAATCGCTATAGGTCAAATTGCCGGGAAACAAGGGTGCAGGCATAAAACTGGGGCTGTACTATCGCCCACCTGGTACGCCAGAAGGAGTCGGACACGACTTGGAAGCGGAACTGAGACAGGAATGCAGGACTAGAAGTGTAACAGTGATGGGGGACTTCAACTACCCGGGAATAGACTGGAGTACGGGTCACTCCAACTGCACTAGGGAAACAGGATTTGTAGAAGCTGTGAGGGACTGCTTCATGGAGCAACTAGTCAAAGAACCGACGCGAGGGGGTGCTACTCTTGACCTCATCCTAAACGGATTAGGGGGGCCTGCAAGAGGGGTAGAAGTGGGAGGACCACTAGCCAACAGTGATCACAACGCGATCAGATTCACATTAGAAAGGGGGACACCCATAGTAAGGAGGACCGCAACAACTGCGCTCAACTTCAAGAAAGGGAACTATGTTGCTATGAGGGAAATGGTGGGGAGGAAGCTCAGAAACATCTTTAGGATGGAGACTGTGGGAAGCGCCTGGACCCTATTCAGGGACACCCTGCAGGAAGCACAAAGAATGTACGTCCCCAGTTTCAGGAAAGGCTGCAAGAACAAGCAATCAAAGGACCCGGTTTGGATGTCAACTGAAGTAAAGAGGGCAATAAGTGACAAAAAAGTATCCTTCCGGAGATGGAAAAAGGACCCAACGGAGGAAAATCACCAGGCGCACAGGAAATGCCAAAAGAAATGCCACCGAGAGGTTAGAAAAGCGAAAGGGGAATACGAAGAGGGGCTGGCCAGGGAGGCAAAAAGCTTCAAGGCATTCTTCAGTTACGTAAAGGGGAAGCGACCAGCGAGAGAGGAGGTGGGGCCGTTGGACGATGGGGATAGGAAGGGAGTGATTAAGGAGGATAAAGAGGTAGCTGAGAGGTTGAACACGTTCTTCTCGTCGGTTTTCACGAGCGAAGACACATCTAATATACCGGACTCAGAGGAGCTCATGAGTGGGGAACAGGCCGAAAAATTGGAGCACATAGAGGTAAGTAAGGAGGATGTCCTCAAACAGATAGATAGGTTAAAATGCGGTAAATCACCAGGCCCGGACGGGATCCACCCAAGGGTTCTGAAGGAACTAAGACAAGAAATAGCGGGCACAATCCAGCATGTTTGCAACCTATCCTTGAAAACTGGTGAGGTACAGAGGACTGGAAATTGGCGAATGTCACACCTATCTTCAAAAAGGGATCGAGGGGTGACCCCGGGAACTACAGGCCGGTGAGCCTGACTTCAATTATAGGGAAGATGGTGGAAGCCATGATCAAGGACGGCATTTGCGAGCACATCGAGAGGAATGGCCTACTGAGAACAAGCCAGCACGGATTCTGTAAGGGAAGGTCGTGCCTAACGAACCTTCTGTACTTCTTTGAGGGAATAAGCAGTCGGATGGACAATGGGGAACCCATAGACATCATTTACCTCAATTTTCAAAAGGCTTTCGACAAAGTGCCACATGAAAGGCTGCTTAGGAAGCTGTGGAACCACGGGGTGGGAGGGGATGTGCACAGATGGATCAAGCACTGGTTGTCGGGTAGACTGCAGAGGGTCGGAGTGAAGGGCCAATATTCTGACTGGCGGGGAGTCACAAGCGGTGTGCCACAGGGATCGGTGCTGGGGCCGTTACTCTTCAACATATTTATCAATGACCTGGAAAAGGAGGCAAAGTGCGAGGTTATAAAATTTGCAGACGATACGAAACTGTGCGGCAGAGTTAGGTCCAGGGAGGAGTATGAGGACCTGCAAAGGGACATGGACAAGCTGGAAGACTGGGCAAACAAATGGCAAATGCGCTTTAACGTGGAAAAGTGCAAGGTCATGCATATAGGGAAAAAGAACCCGTTGTTCAACTATAAATTGGGGGGGGGCATTGTTGGGAGACAGCAGACTTGAGAGAGACTTGGGTGTGCTAGTGGATGCATCACTGAAGCCATCTGCACAGTGCGCAGCAGCCTCGAAAAAAGCCAACAGGATGCTGGGCATCATAAAGAGGGGCATAACAACCAGGACGCGGGAAGTCATCATGCCATTGTATCGAGCGATGGTGCGTCCACATCTGGAATACTGCGTTCAGTATTGGTCACCGCACCTCAAGAAGGACATGGCGGTACTTGAGAAAGTCCAAAGGAGAGCAACGAAACTGGTAAAAGGGCTGGAACACTGCCCATACGCCGAGAGGTTGGATAGGCTGGGGCTCTTCTCTCTGGAAAAAAGGAGGCTCAGGGGAGATATGATAGAGACCTTCAAGATCATGAGGGGCATAGAGAGGGTGGATAGGGACAGATTCTTCAGACTGAAGGGGACAACAAGTACGAGGGGGCATTCGGAGAAACTGAAGGGAGATAGGTTCAAAACAAATGCAAGGAAGTTTTTTTTCACCCAAAGGGTCGTGGACACTTGGAATGCGCTACCGGAGGAAGTGATCAGGCAGAGTACGGTACAGGGATTCAAACAGGGATTGGACGGATTCCTGAGGGATAAAGGGATCGTGGGATACTGAGGGAGGAGCTGGGATGTAACACAAGTATAGAAAGCTAACCAGGTAATAAGTATAGAAATCCAACCAGGTCGTGCATGTGCAAGACCGGAGGGTTAGGACTTCGATGGGAAGATAGGACTTCAATGAGAAACCAAGGTGGCAAGGGAGCCCCTTCTGGTGATTCAGACAGGTCGTGACCTGTTTGGGCCGCCGCGGGAGCGGACTGCCAGGCAGGATGGACCTGTGGTCTGACCCGGCGGAGGCACTGCTTATGTTCTTATGCAGATAAAGCTGAGGTTGCTTAAATATTGTGTGAATGCATGTGTTGCAAATGTAAGTTGATTTTGGTTTGTTTTTTTTTGGGGGGGTCCCCATAAATACTTGGCCTTAGCCTAAGAAGACACTGACTAGCCTAAAATTATCCATGGAGATTAGGGTGTTTCCTTTCATTTGTTTACAGATAGGATAGTAGTAAACATACGGATCTTCAGAGGAACTGCTGGTTCCAGACAGGTAACGCGACAACTCAGTGGTACCCAACACAAGAAAGCGGCGATACCGGTGAAAACAGGGGGGATTTTTAATACTTTTATTTGTGTGTGCACACAGATATGCACTTTTTTAATATTTTATTGAACTTTGAGACTGAGAAACATTTTCTGGTTTTAAGAGTCACCTAGTCAAATACTTACCTGTGGTCCTGGGTATCCTGGAACAAAGTTGGTATTAAGCTGAAAGGCATGACATGTTTGCTTGAGTTTTGAATATTATTACTAATTATAATTATATAAATTTGACCACACGTGAATTATAAATTAGCCTTGCTATTCATTTATATTTAATTTACCTTGTTTAAACAACAACCGATAAAAATTGTTGGATGTATTTATTTTTTTCCTCCTCATTGTTATTGGGTTTTGTTGTTGTTATTGTTACAAATAAATATAAACATTTAAATGTTTAACCTCTGTGTTGGTGTGAACTGAAGGGGAAACCTATTGAAGCACTGACCATGATTATAAAATCTCATACATTATGTATGTTAGCCTGTAAAAGAGAATGACACGGTTAGCAAACCCTGCGGGAAGCCGCAGTTTGCCCATGGGGCATGGAGATGCTACAGCCCGAATCGCCGCAGGCACAGGAACAAAACTTTTCACCGCCCGCAAGAACGGGGAAAAGCTTTGTTCCTGCGAGTAAATGCACCTCTCCTTCGTTACCATAATTTGCCATGGCGTTGCCATCGACTGGTCTTCAGGTTCCGGTGGCCATGTTGTCTGTTCTCTGTTGTCTTCATTTTCATCGCCGACTCGCACCGTTCTGCCCTTGACTCCACCCCCTTCAGTGTAGCAGCTCCCAATTGGGTTTCTCCTCCCGCTCAAGCAGTGAGGGGACCAATCGCTAATGCCACACATGCTCTTGAAAACCCTATTTAATGGGTTGCAGTGGGGCAGCAGTAGCGATTCAGACGGGTCGCTGGAGTGGAGTCACCCACAAAGAAACAGTGGAGCTGGAAGAAACTTGAAAACTTTGGTGCTGGCAGCGAAAGTCCTAAAGTAAGGCGAGCTGCATCCCCACACTTTCCTTCTGCTTGCCAGGCCAGCATTCGGGGGGGGGGGAGGAGGGATTCTTGCTCCTTTCTTTGCTCTGGAGTCCGGTTGAGCTGATCGCAAGGGAATCCAAGATCAGCTGAGCCGGCAAGACTTTGCAAAGCTGCAGGCTCAGCTGATCTTGGATTCTCTTGCAATCAGCTCAACCATACTCCAGAGTAAAGATACAAGCTCTTCCATCTGGGATTTTTCTTTGGAGCACAGCTCTTACAGGGCTGCACTTCTCCTCTGAAGAAATTTATAGTAGAAAGAGAAGTTCAGTGCAGCTGGAGACAGGAAAGAGTTTTGAGTAGTTTAGGAAGAAGCATGGAGCCCACTCTACCTCATACGAAGCGATCACTTGCACCCCACTATATAGGAAGCATAAGGTGGGGTGGGCACTGGAACAGACACAGAATAGCAGATTCCTTAGGCTCCAGGAAGTAGTCAGGAAGAGCACTGCCTCATACAGGGAAATGAGAACTTTGCAGTTTTCCTTCGATACCCATATTGACTCCCCAACCCACTCCTAATCTGCATCGCAGCAAGTCACACCTGGCTGACCAAAGGGCCAAGAGGCTTGTATGGATGCAGCGGGGGATGGTGGTCACGGGGACAAGGCAGTGAAGGTGGTCGTGGGGACAGGGACACATTTTTCCCCATGTCATTCTCTAGCTTGTAACCCGTTCTGAGCTCTTTGGGGAGGACGGGATAGAAAACAAAATATTTGATTATAATCATTAAATTGTAATGTAATTGCATATCACCACCACGGGGGTTTACACATGCATTACCTAATACGTTTTTTAGTCAGGTTTAAATAAAATACTGTATTATGCTAGGAAGATAGTTACCCCATCTCCAAATAGTGAAAACACTCAAAGATTCTCTTCGGTATGTATATCCAGTTCTCAAGGACTTGTTCAAGTACTACACTACAGCACTGGAATTTCATTACAGTGCACCGTTATAGTAGGAATGCTTTCCACTTTGTTGTCTGTTAAGATTTGTTCTTTAAACTGGTGTACAATTAAATCCCACAACTATATTTGTGATAGTGCTGCTGTAAACTCTTCAGGGCAAAAAATATTCCTTAGAATACAAAAAATAATACAAAGCAGTCTCGCTGTATTCTGGAGTTATTACAGAACGGCTCTTTCTATTGGCAGCCAGTTTATTTATCCACTAACCTGAATTTCCTCCGTTTCGTCCACTAGTAGGAAGCTTACAATCTTTTCGGTCATCATCTTCCTCTTGGTTTCTTCATCCATCTCTGCTCCTCCCTGCTGCTCCCACGTTTTGTGTACACGGTACATGGTGACCGGATGTTTCCTTTTGTTTCCCCCTGAATGTAGTCTTTTCTGGCATTCCACGCATAAGTTAGTTTTGCACGTTTGGCACCTAATTGCGGCCCTCTGTCTAGTGTCTGTAGTGCTGCCATACATGATATTACCACTCGCCCCTTTACAGGAGTCACAGTAAGGGACATGGCCAGGTCTGATCCGGGTTCGCTCGTGATTTCGCCGCCTCTCCTCTTTGTGCAGTTCTTCCTCACAGCGTTGACACTGCAGACTGCTACACTCATCGCAGTCAAAGATGGCTTCATTGGTACCACCACACACATAGCTTTCCTGGCACAAAAGTGCAGTGTTCAGTCCCTTTTCAGCAGTTGGTGTCTGGGCACTCATTTTCCGTTTTGTAAACAAAGCGCCAAGTTACCATAGGCACTGGAAGAAGGTGAGCTCCAGGCCCGACCAACTTTTCTGCTGCTCTACACTGCACTGTCTCAAACAGCTGGAAAGTAAATAAACAGAATGCGCCGCTACCGATGCGGATCTCCAGAAAGGGAGACTGCGAGACCAGCCTGAAAAATATAGCAGTGTTGCCGGGCTATCGGTTTCTCCGTTAAGATAGGCTCCTTTTCAAAGTTATAGGCGAGATATTTTTTGTTTTACTCCGCTGCTGTTGACAACGAACCACAGCTCCCCTCTTAGCTCCTACGTCCAGCTCCCGGGTCTACCGGGGAAGGAAGGAGGAGCGAGTGCCGTACTCTTCCGGGCATGCGCATTAACATCGAACTCTTACAGGCTGCCCACAGGTGCGAGCCTACAGTAAACCAACCTCTACTTCCGGTTCTGCAATGACTAATCAGGCTCAGATTCTGTGTAGGTCGCCGTTGAAGGAGCCTCCCTGGAAAACATCCCGCTTCTACTGTACATGTACTCAAAATCCTGATCCTCCCTTGTTCCCGCCTTCCAGGCGAATGCCCGCCCTCGCTGCGATTAGCAGCCAATAAAACCTGTTGCCACTACCAAAGCAACCACAGCCAGCGTGTATTGCATTGATAATTTTTTCTTTGTGTTTTAAATTATTTATATATTTTGTGCTTTTATAAATGTATTACGTATAACTTTTTCTAAGTTCTGTGGAGTTATAGGTAGCGAGAGCGATGTTGCTCTCCTGTAACAGGTGTTTTCCATGGTTAAGCAGGGATGAACAGCCACGTATGTGGAGACTCCCAAGCTGAGGGTTACAGCATGAAGAGAGGACCATGTTGCTGCTTGACAAAAATCTCTCTGAAACATTTGCTTTGGCTTCAAGCAGCGTCTCACTTATGGCTCTCCACATATTAGGACCCCTGAGGAAGACTTCTTGTCCAAACGCGGACCTTGTTGGGTCCTATGCCCCTAGTGTACTAGGTCCTTTTGGCTTTTTATATGGATTACTCTGTTTTAATGAGGATTATTTTATTTTATGTGGATGATTTCATTGATCAAACACACAAACTTGGTGGCAAAAAAGTGCTTTTTTGCACTATGGAAATTAAAAACCATTAAAAAAGATTTTGACCCTCTATCTTTTAGACTACTGGTGTAGTCATTGGTTCTATCCATATTAGACTACTGCAACATCATTTACGTGGGTATACCTAAAAAAAACCTGAGAAAATTAAGAATAGTGCAGAACATGGCCGTCCGCTTAATATTCGGACTAAAGAAAAGCAAGCATGTTAGTCCCTACTTCAGACTGCTACACTGGTTGCCAATGGAGGCACAGATAATGTTCAAGTTCTCTTGCTTTTGCTTTAAACTGGTATGGGGAATGTTCCCTACCTATCTTTTACCATATTTCGAGCTACACATCCCCACTAGGACAACCAGAAATTGCAATCTATTTGCCTAGCCAAGATCACTGATTGTAAATACAGGTCCTTTTGAAGGTGCCTTTTAGGATAAGGCCCTCCGTCAGTAGTGCAGAGACTTGAGCCAGAGACTGAAGAGATGTAAAAAGGCTTTTATTAAACAAGTATATATGCTGGACTTCTGGGCAGAACTGGCTGCATAAACAGAAGACCCTGAGAGTTTCGGACACAAAGGTTATATAGGGTCCTGGCCAGTCCAAACCGGTATAACCAGCTCTGGCCAAAAGGTAAGAGCAGAGAGAAAAACAAAACCATAAATCCATCCTATAGTCTATACATCAAAGCTAGCTAACAGCAGCATCCTGTTGCCCCCTGGCCGTGCCTGGCACCAAGGCAGATACATAGAACAGGCCTGCATGCATACGTGATTTCTCAGAGCAATAAAATGGAGTCACAGGTTGTTATTTGTACCAATTATAACCCACTGATCTAAGATGGAGTTTCTTCATCTACACCGTGACCCAGCTATATCAGCTAGCTAGGGATCCTTCACTTTCTGGACAGAACTTTTAAGTTTCAAGCTAGTAAACAGCAGACCTGACTAGGCAATTACATCAACAGAGCCAGGTTGACCTAAGGCGCATTTTGGAAAGAAATTAAGACAGCACTGTTCGATAGATTTATCTCCTAATCAGATACCATTTTAAAACTATTAACACCATGCTGATAAATTTGAGAAATACGTATATTTTTACTAATTGTATTCTGTAATTCGCTGACTGTTCAGTGACATCTTCGCTATTTGTATTCTGCGCTGATTGTCCAGCTCTCTTCAGTGTAAACCGCCTAGAAGTCGTAAGATTGTGGCAGTCTAAAAAAAATAAAATATTATTATTGTCCTTTTGGAACTTTGACATTCTTAATAAAGTCAATTTAAGGAACATCTTCATTTCACAGTGGTTTTTTTTTTGTTTGTTTGTTTGTTTTTTTCCACAATGAAAAAATGTGCCAGCATGGTAGACGCCCTAAGATTATGAGCATCTACTCTTGGAGGATTTTGAACAAACCACAATTGGTAGCAATAAATAATATACAGCTAGCTATCCAATCTAAAAGAGTTCATTTTGAAACAGGGAAACCTGAATTATTTGGATTTAACTGAGAGGAAGAGTTAAGATGGTCAATTTGGTTTTGCCATTATTTTTAGACAGATGTGAAGAATTCTTGTATTAGTGGATTGTTCCAATATAGAATGGGTGGAGAGGCGATAAAAGTTGGTAAAACAATTGGTTGGATTAAATGAAAGTGGGATACTATTTTTGGTAAGAACTTAGGATATGTCTGTAAAAAAAACAACCCTTTTTATGAGGGAGAATTTGGAGATAAGGCTGGTAGAACACTGGAGCCTGCAATTTGTTAATTCATCTGGAAGTTGTTATAGCAATTAAGAATAATGTTTTCCATGTAAGAAATTTTAGGTTTGATATTTCAAGATCTTCAAAAGGAGATGAGTAAGGGCTTCCAGTGCAAAGCTGAGGTTCCAAAGTAGAAGCATGTTTGCTCAGTCTACCAGCATGGGCAGATAACCAGCTCAGCCTCTTTTTTTTTTTTTTTTCTTCCATCTCTGGGTGAGGCCTAGGAGTAAAAGCCAGACAAAAATGGAAAGTTAGGTTTCTTTCTGTTAGTCCTTGGAGGATTCCATACACTAGGTGTTCAATCCCAACCTGCAGTCTGGGAGCTGCAGAAATCCACAACTTTTCTGAGCCCATGCTCCACCCCCTTAGCCTAAGAGTTAGTAAACAGATCCAGTTAAGTCCCAAAGCCAAGCAACATACCTAAACAAATCCATGACAAGGTGGTACGGGGAGAATCGCCCATTAACATAAGTAATTCATGAACTGGTTTGCTCTGCAAAATATTAACACGTGATAAACAGGCACACAGGCAACCCAGAAAAACATGGAGGAACAATGTGGAACTAATGAGAGAATGGCACGGGGACAAATTTTTTCCCCATCCCCACAGGAAATCATTTTCCCATCCTGATGAGTTCTTTTCCTTTCCCTGCCCCATTCCTGCAAACTCTGTCCTCATCTGCACAAGCCTCAAACACTTTAAAATCATAAGTGTTTGAGGCTTTTGTGGTTAAAGCAGAGCTTACAGGAATGCGGCAGGGAAGGGAAACGAATTCACCGGAACTGGAAAATGGGTTCCCGTGGGGACGGGGGAAAATTTGTCCCCATGTCATTCTCTAGAACTAACCTCCAGTGTGCAATGAGCAACCCAAGAAAGACTTTCTGTAATGTGCATACTCACAGAAACTCCCCATAGGATCTGGCAACTGGCTAGAAAATCTTCAAGCCTGTAATGAGAGGTAACCGAGGCAGAAGGAGCAGGCTACTCCAAACAACTGAGTGAATACAGAGAGGGCAAGTTGTATGGAATCCTCCAGGGACTAACAGCAAGAAGATTATCAAAGGTATAAACCTAATCTTCCATTCTGTTACGTCTCTTCCGGATTCCATATGCTAGGTGACATACAAAAACCACGTTAGCTAGGGAAGGACAGAAGAGCCTGCCCTCCAAACCGAGGTCCTGAAAACATAATCAGAATGCGCTGGTACAACCACTCAGTAAAACTGGGTAAAAGTATGAAGAGAGGACCACGTAGCCACCCTGCAAATTTCATCAGGATGATTCGCGTGAGATTCTGCCCATGACGCAGACACACTTCTTGTCAAATGTGCTTTAAGCAAAATCAGCAGCTGCTTGCCGTGGGCGATATAAGTCGCGGAAATGGCCATTTGAATCCATCAAGCAATCGAGAACTTGGACACCGGCCTACCACGGTGAGGCGCAGCAGGTAGAACAAAAAAGTGATCAGACAGCCTGAACTCAATAGTCCCTTTCAAATAATAGAGCAAGACCCTCTGCACATCCAATTTGCATAAGATCTGATCTTTGCGCTCTGAAACTGTTGGATGAAATGCAGGTAACCTAACCTCCTGGTTGATATGGAAAGCCAAGTCCACCTTCGACAAGAAGGAAGTAACAGCATGGAGGAAAATACCTGCATCCGTAATACGGAGAAAGGATTCCCTGCACAAAAGAGCATAAAGCTCCAAAATACACCATGCTGAGACAATGGCGACCAGAAAAAAACATATTGATCATTAGATCTAGAAGAGAAGAATCCTTCAGTGGTTCAAAAGAAGCCTCTCTCCAAGGCCCTGTAAATCAATTTTAAGATTCCACGAAGGGAAAGGAAGACGCAAGGGAGGACAATGCACCCCCCCTGATAAACCTGGTCACATCTGGTTGAGCAGTAAGTGAACTAGCGCCTCTGCATGCTTGAAAACACGAAAGGCCTACAACCTGTAATGCAAGTACGATTCTGTGGCCAAATCTACAAGTCCTCCACGAGTTCCAGGAAGGATCCACAGGAGACGGCTCCTGCCCCGGATGATGGGTTTTCCCCTGAATATATGCACACACTGTCTCAGGATCATTTGGCTAGGAAATTGATGCCAGCTGCCTTTCCACAAGCGTCTTTGCCGGCCGTGGAGACTCCTTCACAGGGCTAGGAACTTTTTCCCTGCCCCCCCCCCCCACACACACACACACACTGTGGTCCCAGTTCATGCGCAAGCTGTACCCAGATATCCTGACCATGCCTTTTATTACACAGGTAGGCACCACTACAGCAGGAAATGTTGCATACCTCCAGGACCAAGATCTGGGTGGACTCCCGGTTCTGGCGGAGGATTCTACAGTATGTAGATTATATAAGCCTGCGCATCTGGGGGATTTGATCTCTGAGTCCCTCAAGGAGTTAAAACTGGAGGCTGGGTAGCCTGTCACTGTGGAATATTCCTTCATCACTGATCACAAGCTGCCATCCGCTACCTTTCCTGATCAGTCTGACATAGTTTGTATTCTCACAGATATTTGAGAAGTGCCTGAGGGCCCAGGCTAGGGCTATAGGCCCAGGCTAGGGCTATGTTTCAGTTCTATCTGATAGCAGCCACTTTTAATCAGCGCTTTGCATCCCCAAAGGTGGATCTTTCGGTGATGCAAGTGACTAACCGGACTTTTCTTCCCAGTGATGAGGGCGTGATCCTGAAGGATGTTCAGGACCATCTAGCGGATTTCATTCTCAAGCACCTGCTTCACTTGGTGGCCACTGGAAATAAGGCAACGACGGCCCCTTCCTATGTGACCAAGGCATGCCATTCTAAGCTCTACCATGATCCTGACTCTGTTGCGATCTGGGGCCTCAACTTCCTGGTTTCGGGGGTGGACTACATGGAAGATGCCATGTATGACATGTTGAAAGGATTCACTAAGCTTCGGCCTACTCTATTTCGGTGCATAGGTTGCTGTGGATCTGGCGACTCACCCTCAAAAGCAATCTTGAGCAGGTTGCCTTTCCAGGAACAACTTCTGTTTAGCAAAGGTCTAGATGACCTCATGGCTAGTGTGCAGGATTGCAGGCCCGTGTCTTTGCATGGCAACAGGCCCCAACCCTCCAGGGATCTGGGGCGCCCTCCTTTTTGTGTCTTTGGACATTCCCATCCAGTAATCTGGAGCCTCTTGACAGCTTTCCTTCCAGACCAAAATTCAGAGATTCTTGGCGTTAGCTGTCAACAGGGAGCCATTAGGCAGTGCCTGCTAAGCAGCAATTCTGAAGCCAGGCCTATGTCTGCCTTCCTTTGGTTCAGGAGTGGCTCTCAGTATTCCTGTCAGACTGACAAGCCATCCCTTAGGACCGTTGGGTCCTGGAAGTCCTCTGGGATGGCTCCAAGCTAGTATTTCATTGTCCCCTGGCAGATTCTTGAGTTCCTTCGAGACAGCCTGAAGTAACCGGAAGTTGCATCAGAGACGACCTTTACAGCAGCCATATGCAACTACTGTTGAAGAAGCGCCGTCCACAGGGCAGGGAGGTTTGTTGGACCGGGGCTGTTGGGGGGGGGGTCAAAGCGCCACGAAGGTAAGGGGGTGTGTGAAAGTGCCACGAAGGTAAGGGGGGATGAAAGCGCCACGAAGGTAAGGGGCAGGGAGGGAGAAAGGGAGGAAAGGTGGGGTGGAGAGGAAAAGACACTGAAGGGAAATGGGTAAAACAGAGTGGGGAGAAGGACGCTGAAAGCACCTCAATTATGAAAATTTATGGTTGTAGTCCAAACAATGTGACACCATGGGCTCCTTTTACAAAGGTGTGCTAGTGGTTTTAGCGCAAGCTTAGCGCGTACTAAAATGCAGCATGCGCTAGCCTCTACCGCCTCCTTTTAAGCAGGAGGTATTTTTTTCAGCTAGCATGCATTATAGCATGCGCTAATCCTGTATGTGTGCTAAAAACGCTAGCGCACCTTTGTAAAAGGAACCCTGAATTTAAGATTCCGGAACTTGGAGGCGTGGTGGATGGCTGGTTAGCTGTTAAGCTCCCTCTGCTAGGCATCATTTACCGGTTTCCAGAGTGATAATTCTTCTTCTATTTTACTACAAAATCCTATACCAATGGCTTCTAACAAGCAAAAGATGCAGGATACTCCTGCAATATCTGCAGGAAAAACAAAAAGATTAAAAGAAGATCCACAGAACCCTAATGGTACTCCTTTACCACTGGATGCCTTGAATGTGATAGAGGTAATGGAGGAACTCAGAAACATCAATTTATCTTTAATTGAGATGAGAAAAGAAATGAACATCATGAATAACAAGTTGGACTTAGTAAACAACAGAATGGATAAGATTGAAAATAGAATAGAAAAAATTGAACATGTACAGCAGGATCAAAAAGAAGATCATAAGATCATAAAATAAATGGTTAAAAAAATGACGGATCTTGAGAATAGATCAAGAAGGCAGAACATAAGAATCCTTGGATTAAAGGAAGGGGCTGAAGGAAAAAATATATCCTTTTTAGAATAAACAATAACTAAAATATTTCCTATTAAATTAAAAGTACCAATTGAAATAGAAAGGGCACACAGGATCCCAGGGAGAAGATCTCAAAATCAAGAAAAACCCAGGCCAGTAATATTAAGATTACTGAGATTTCAACATGTACTAGAGAATTTAAAAGCAGCAAGAGAAACAAAAAACTTAGCTTATAAAGATTCCAAGTTAATGTTTGTACCGGACTTTGCCAAAGAGACTATTCAGCTGAGAAAGCAATTTCTGCAATTAAGACAACCATTAAAGGAAATTGGGCCTAAATATGGGTTATATTACCCAGCACTGATGAGAGTTACCTACAAAGACAAATTTCATCAATTTGAGGATCCAGGAAAACTGTCCCTCTTTATCTTCCTAGCTCCTTTCCTATAACCCTTCATTGTAGCTCCTTTTCAATATAACCCTGTAAACCGTGCCGAGCTCTACGCTTGTGGAGATGGCGCGGTATACAAACCTAAGGTTTAGTTTAGTTTTAGTTTAGTTAGAAACTCCAATGATTTAAAAGAAAATGTTATGTAAAAGAAAGTTGGAGTCTTATATAAACTTATACAAACTTATTTGTTTCCTTGGTTTTCTGAACTTAAGATAATTAGAGGAAGAATTGATTTTATATGATTTAAGAGATTAAATTTGACATTCCAATGGTATACAGTTTTTTTTAAACTGCAAAAGAACTCTATGAGAGGGGTTTTTTTATTCAAATAAGGAGAAGAGTCTAGAGTAGAATTCCATCTTATTAACTTAATAACATGTAAATTTATGCCTGATGATGAAAAGCTTGAGAGGAGCATTCTATGAGGCCTTTCGTTCAATTATAGTGCCTGAATTTTCGGGCCTATTTTTCGAGACATCTGTGTTCCGGAGTCTGCTTCGATGATGGGATCCTGAGTAAAAACATAGTGCTGAATCGACGATGGAGTTCAAAGTGGGCCTGAAAATATGAAGTTTGATCCCTATGGGTGAGGGAAGTGTTGTCTTTATTGAGGTCTGATATTTTGGTGGAGCCATGTTGAGAAACAGGACACAGAAAGTGATGTGAGGAGTCTGCATTGGAGGCAAAAGAATGAGGTCGTCCCTGAGAGGGGAAAAGCTCTGTGCCGGTTTTCTGTCCTCAGCTTTCGCTTCAGCTGTCTGGTTTCCTGCACTCCCATACATGGAACACCCAGATTACACGCTCCGACAAAACAACGCTGGTCACAAAGCAGCACAAAGTACCACAGCTTATCTAGCATAAGTCCCGCCATCCTGAAATCACCTAGTGCCAAATGCAGACTAAAAAATCAACACGCTGCTCGCAGAGCTCCCTCACCCGACTGCATACATAGGTACAATCGGCCCCAGTCAAGTTCTACCAGCTGCTCGCAGGAACGAGTTGCTTTCACAGCTGTCAGGTGGAAAAAGGCCTCACACCATTTGACTCAAATTGCTTACCCCACAGGGTCCACACAACCGACAAGGCAGCGCAAATGCCGCAGCTGCCCTAATATCGACGCTGCAGACTCCCGTTGCCAGTGAGGGAAAAGTGGCGCAGGACACTGAGCTGTCGTCTCGGCCCGTGGTGATGGCGCTGCCCCCGGGTTCCATTGGCGATGGCCCCATGCCCGAGCAGTCGGCCTTAGCAGCGGCGGTGAACGGTTTGTTGTACAAATACGCCCGGAAGATGAAGAAGGTGCTGAATGCGGACGAGGTTGAGTTGTACAGAATGGCGCAGGCCGCTTGCATCTGCGTCGACCAGGTGTTCAAAATCTTAGTGGATTTACTGAAGATGAATGGGCACCTCTGGCAGTCTTCCAGATGCTCAAGTCTATGTGTGCTGGACACATATTAGCAGACACCACTTCTGAGACTAGCACTGTTACCCTGTCAGATACAAGAGGAAGAAATAAGCCCAGTGCAGCTGTCAATGGGACTCAGATATCTACACAGCACAACAGCAGTCGAGAGGGCTTAAGCCAAAGAATGCATTGGCAGAACAGTGCCACACATCTGCAGAAGAGTGGAAGTTCTAGGAAAACTGCAGGAGGGGTAGTTCATGAGATGGTCCTGCTCTTAATGGCAGCATAAGTGTATGTGTAGAAAACTTTGCTTTATTTATTGATATTGGAAAGGGTCTTGACTGTACATAGGGCATTTCAAATATGAGTACTAAATGGGCCAAGCTAACAGACACATTTTAAAGCTGTACACGTCTTGAGCACCGCATGGAACAAGATTCCACATAAGCTCCAACTTTCGGGGCACTGACTTCAAACACATGGGAGATTTTGTCCATCAGGCACTGCATGACCAAGCTGAAACTGATAATGTAGAGGCTATGTGGTCAACCCTGAAATCTACCCTACACGAAGCAACAAAACGCTATATAAAAACAGTAAGCAAACAACGGAGAAATAATAGACCCCAGTGGTTCACTACAGAAATCTCGGACCTCGTTAAAAAGAAGAAAAAAGCACTTATTTCCTACAAGCAGTCAGGAAAAGGAGAGGCAAAAGAAGACTATCTGGCCAGGTCTAAAGCTGTCAAAACGGCAGTCAGAGAGGCCAAGCTTCGTATAGAAGAGAATCTAGCAAAGGACATTAAGAATGGGTATAAATCCTTCTTTAGGTACATCAGTGATAGAAAAAGAAACACAGATGGGATAGTATGCCTCAGGAAAGCAGACGGGAATTATGCAGAATCGGATTCCGATAAAGCCGAACTACTAAATGAATACTTCTGCTCAGTCTTTACCTGCGAGGCACCGGGGTCCGGTCCACAGCTGCAAGCAAGGCAAAGCTCGGAAGACCCGTTTTGGAATTTCAAGTTTACACCCAGCAGCATCTACTGCGAACTATCAAGACTCAAAGTGAACAAAGCCATGGGGCCGGACAATATACACCCCAGGGTGCTTAGAGTTGCGTGATGCCCTGGCAGAGCCGTTATCCGTGCTCTTCAATCTTTCCCTGAGTACAGGAAGAGTCCCCTTGGACTGGAAAACAGCTAATGTCATCCCACTCCACAAAAAGGGCTGCAGGACAGAGGTTGCGAATTACAGGCCGGTGAGTCTCACCTCCATAGTGAGTAAACTCATGGAAACACTAATTAAGCATAAATTAGATACGATCCTGAATGAGGAGACTCTACAGGATCCCCGCCAACATGGATTTACCAAGGGAAGGTCCTGCCAATCCAATCTAATTAGCTTCTTTGACTGGGTAACAAAGAAGCTGGATGTGGGGGAGTCCCTCAACGTCATGTACTTAGACTTCAGTAAAACTTTTGATAGCGTCCCACACCGCAGGTTATTGAGCAAGATGAAATCTATGGGTCTGGGAGAAACACTGACTGCATGGGTCAATGATTGGCTAAGCAGTAGACTTCAGAGAGTGGTGGTAAACGGTACCCCTTCCAAAACGTCGGAGGTGACCAGTGGAGTGCCACAGGGTTCGGTCTTGGGCCCGATCCTTTTCAACATATTCGTAGGATATCTGACTCAGGGGCTTCAAGGTAAAATCACATTATTCGCCGATGACGCCAAACTATGCAACATAGTAAGTAAGAGCACTTTGACCGACAGTATGATGCAGGACCTACTTCTATTGGAACAGTGGTCCTCAACTTGGCAGCTATGCTTCAATGCTAAAAAATGTAAAGTCATGCACCTTGGCAGCAGAAATCTTACACACTAAATGGTGAAACCTTGGCTAGGACTAAGGCAGAATGTGATTTGGGGGTGATCATTAGCGAAGACATGAAAACTGCCAATCAAGTGGACAAGGCTTCATCGAAGGCAAGACAAATGATGGATTGTATCTGTAGAAGTTTTGTCAGCCGGAAACCTGAAGTCATAATGCTGTTGTACAGATCCATGGTGAGACCTCATCTGGAATATTGTATACAATTCTGGAGACCACATTACCAAAAAGATGTGCTGAGAGTTGAGTCGGTACAACAAATGGCCACCAGGATAGTCTCGGGACTCAAAGATCTCCCGTATGAGGAAAGGCTGAATAAATTGCAGCTATACTCGCTCGAGGAACGTAGAGAGAGAGGAGACATGATAGAGACGTTTAAATATATCACGGGCCGTATCGAGGTGGAAGATGATATCTTATTTCTTAAAGGGCCCTCGGCCACAAGAGGGCATCCGCTGAAAATCAGGGGTGGGAAATTTAAGGGCGACACCAGGAAGTATTCTTCACCGAAAGGGTGGTTGATCATTGGAATGAACTTCCGCTTCAGGTGATTGAGGACAGCAGCGTGCCAGATTTTAAAAGGAAATGGGATACACACGTGGGTTCTCTAGGGAGGTAAAATCAAGGGGGGTAGGTCATTAGAGTGGGCCATCATCTTCTATGTTTCTATTCAAGTTATATTTTTATTGATACAGGATCTCTTTTAGAGATAATATAAAAATTTTGCATTTTAATTATCCTAGATAAAGATTTAATTATAGTTTTATCCTTTTGTCACAATTATAAAACAGAAGAGTTATAGAGAGGTATAGTTTATTATAAAGAATATGTATGGGATAAATTATTATTTATATTTAAGTAATTTTATTGCTATAGAAAAGGTTCTATTATAATAATAACAATAATAATAACTTTATTCTTCTATACCGCCACAATCTTGCGACTTCTAGGCGGTTTACAATCAAGAGTGCTGAACATTCAGTGAAATACAATAAGTAGATATTCAGAGGAAATACAGAGATCAGAGACCTCAGGAGGCAGTAGTATAGAAATACAATTTGCTGAGCGAAAATGTAATATGTACATTTTAGTAGGTAATATCCGACAGGACCTATTGGGGATAAATAGCAACGTAAAGTTACGATAAGATGAAGATAACAGATTATATTTATAACAGTGCTATTAATTGAATGCAGTTATCTATGTAATTTAATTACTTACTTTATGTGATTAATATACTTTAGTATGTATTTATTCTTCATACATGGATGGAGATAACTAAGATATTTATTATTTTAATAACCTATCACATCTACTTCCGTTCCCTGTGCATATCGCAACACCAGATCTGTTAGGAACAAAGCATTCTTAATTAAAGATTGGATCATCAACAAGCAAATAGCCTGTCTCTTTCTAACGGAAACGTGGCTTCTGTCTGAAGCTGACCCAATAATAAATGATCTCATACCAGATAATTTTAAAATCCACACGCTAAATCACAAAGGAAGAAGAGGGGGAGGATTAGCAATTGTCGCCAAAGAAGGATTTGTAGTTGAACTTTTGGATTCCAAAATTACCGATCAATTAGAAATATTAGCTTGCAAAATTAGCAATAAGGAACTAGAAGACTCCCTTTCTTGTATACTATTCTATGTTCCGCCGAAAAGCTGGCCAAAAGCTAGAGAGGACTTCTGCGAATTCGTCCTACACAACTCAATCACTTCATCACATAACCTAATCGCAGGAGACATAAACTTACATCGAAATGAAATAGACAATCCAGAAGCGAAAGACTTTAAAAACTTTCTTTCGCTACTCAATTACAATCTCCCTTCACCCACTCAAACACATGAAAAAGGCCATTGTAATGAAAGGATAGATTTTCTGTCTCTGTCTATGAAAGGACACATTTGAAAAGGACACACATATTTATGTCTTTTGTTCCTGCCTGTGCTGGAAGTAATCAAATGTAGAATGTTGGGTGTTTACTTTCTTAATGGTTTGGGAAGAGGTCATTTAATTTATGTTAACTAGGTTAGTTGTCTGAGACAGGAAGGCTCAAACCCCCACAGCTCTTAACACCTTTAAGATTTAAACAATGAAGTACATATCCTGCTCACGCACCCCCTCCCCTCTCTTGTCCATCCCCCTTTTCTTGTGATGGTTACCATTGATATGTAACAGATATATAAATGTTTTGCAGACTCATAATAAATCAGGCAGAAATCTCTTCAGAATACTGGCTATCTATCTTTCTTTCTGGGGGGAATTGCCTCCAGATGACAGAATGTTATTTCGGGACCTAGAAACGAATCTTGTCCGTTTCAATTTGGGGGCTATGTCCGGGATGGACTTGACATTACCAATATTTTGTGAGTATTTCTGAATTTTGAATTCTGTTCTTTAATACTCACAGGTATTGGCATCATGTTCCAACCCTTTATTTAAATTGTAGGGTTTTCGGTAAACCCGCCGCGGTTATTGTCTTTTTGGTAAGGACAAATATTAATGTGGAGTTTTCGGTAAATTCCTGCCGCGAAAATAAGCAGCTGCCATTCTTTCGGGAAGAATGAAATTAAGTGAAGACTTTTGGAAAGTCTCTATTGTGGATTTATAGAAACGTCTGCGCATTCTGTCATCTGTACCATTCTTTGCATGCGCTTTTCTCGTCTATCGCTTAGATAAGATTTTATAGAGTATAAGATTATATTGTATATTATTAATGTACCTCGCTTATAAGGTAAGGTAAGCGAAAATTTCTGCATTGTTATATTGTTTTTGTTATTGAAAAAATTCCTGCATTGTGATATTGTTTTTCTAATGGGTCATAAAGACACTTAGGATTTTCCACCTCCTAGACAGATGAGACTTTGTTCGCTTCAGTAATAATAATAATAATGGTAATGGCTTTGTTCTTCTATACCGCCACAATCTTGCGACTCTGGGCGGTTTGCATTTAAGAGAGCTGAACATTCAGCGATTTACAATATGTAGAGGGAGTACAGAGTACACAGACTATTGGGAATCAAAATTACAAAATATAATGTTTGCTAAGAATTTCGGAGCTGACCTGTAAAGAAAAATCACAGCTTTCCTGAAAAAAAAAAAAAAAAAAAAAGGGAAAAAATTACAATGTACAGTTTGTTTAGAGATTCAGAAACAGCACGAATTAGGATTTCAGTGAGCATTGTAAAAAGAAAGAGTGCTTGGTGAGGTTCTGTTTAGGTGATGTATCTGTCAAATAGGGTAGTTTTTATGAGTTTTCTAAAGGCATTGTAGGTCAGTTCGGCTTTATTAATGTGACTAGCTTGAAACATATGCAGGAGAACTTGAATAATATTCTTGCCTCGACTGACAGCCAGTGCAGTGGTTTGTGATGGGAGATGACATGGTCATTCTTTTTTTAATCCATATATCAAGCGGACAGCTGAGTTCTGAATGATACCCAAATAAACGATATTACAATAGTCCAGGGTAGAAAGCACTAGTGATTGCACTAGTAATCTAAACGAAGGTCTTTTATATGTAGCATTGAATTGGTAATTTTATCCGTTGGGCTTGCAAGGAAGATTTTTGTTTTTTCTGTGTTAAGTTTCAGTTTGAAGTTGCTTGTCCAATGTTCTATTTCAGTCATTATATGAGTAATGTATTTTGAGATTTCATTTGTTATGCTGTTAGGATGGAGATGTCGTCTGCATATATTGTGGCGGGGCCGGGGTTAAGCCTAGCGCTGGCAACCCAGCTCCCGCCCCAGGCGTGGGGACCAGGCGCTCCCAGGAGGATTCCCACTGGGAAACAGTGAAATAATTAGTGGAGGCTGCGTTAGTGGTAAAGTTCAGCTTTCCTTTATTTCCCTCAGTTTGCAGCACTGGGGTTCCAGCAGTCCCTCTGTGTTGAGGAGACTTGGACAAAAGCATACTTTCATACAGTCCAGCCTGCTGTCCAGGCAGAAAAGCCAAAAAAAAATAAAACCAAAAACGTTTTCTCCTGATTTTGCTTTTTCTGTTTGAGAAATCTTTAGGAGGCTTTAGCACTGTCCCACCTGAAGCCCAATGCCCCCACTACCCCAAACTCCCAGGGTGGGGTTAGGGAACTTTATTACCCAACCATTTCAGACTGCTCTTAAGGGTTAAGAATTCTCGGGACTCTAAGTTCCGTGCAAGCTTTCGGGAGAGGTTAATTACAGGTTCTCACCTCCGGCTTTCCTCTCAGGCTCTAAGTAATTTATTCATACTAGTTCACAGTTAGACTAAGGGAGAAAGAACGCTATGGTTTCTGTCCTTGCCTCTCTGCCTTGCCCTACCTGTTGGCTCTTGGTGATGGGTACAGGGTTGCTGGGCAGTTTCCTGGGCTTAGGAATAGGGACAGCCCTTTGCAAGGCAGGGTTTAAAACCGGGTTTAAACTGCTGACAGGCACTTTCCTGTCACAATATGTATTGGATCAGGTTTGGTTTTTGCAGTGGGTGTCCTAGAGAGGATATGTAAATGTTGAATAGGGTAGGTGAAAGTGGTGAACCCTGTAGGACTTAATATGAATTGAATGTGAGTGAACCAAGGCCGGCTGAGAACTTTTCAGCACAAAGGCCGGCTGAGAACTTTTCAGCACTTGTCTTTCCCGTATGTTTTGCACTGCCTATAGGTTTAAATTTCTGCCTTTTCTTGTGCTGTGTCGCCGGAAAGAAAAGAAAAAAATAAAAATAAAAAATAAATTCCATTTTAGGTTTCAGGTTTGTTTGGGGAACTTACAGAAACAAAATGAAAAAGGGTAGAAAATACATTTGTGTAATTATTAAAACAGACAGTCAGAAAGGCATATATTTAAAAACAAAGCAAAACAAATTATAATGAAAAAGAAAAGCAAGGATGAAAACAAAAGGGAGGAAACAAAAAAATAAAAAAAATAAAAAAAATAAAAAAAATAAATAAATAAATAATCTAGCACTTTGTAGAAAAGATTAAAATGAATAAGAAAAGCAAGGAGCAAAGTCCCATTACAGTCCTTAAAAGGACTATTGTACTCCAGATGCGTCTTTGAAAGGAAAGGCCTTCAAGCTAGTTTTAAATTTATCAAGTGATGAACTTTATTAGTATGCACGGTGCCAAGGTGTTTTAAAGAGGGAATGGATAACAGGTTTTGATAAGAAGAATGTAATGTGCGATGCAGGTTGTGGGAGATTAATAACCTGTTGATGAAATCAGGTAGACCGGAAGCTATGGTTTTATGTATCAAGTTTAAAGTTTATTAGGTGACATGATCAAATTTTTGAGCTTTTAAGGTGAAATGATTTTAATGGCAGTATTCTGAATAATTTGGAGGCAATTGTCTTAAAGAGGGTCAGGATAAATTAACTTTAATTAATACAGGTGCCAGAATTAGTTTTACAGATAGAGCAAGAAAGATATGGAAATTTGTGAGATTCAAGTTTCAAGTTTATTTTTAACTTATTGAATAGCTTAATTTAATTTGCTAAGCGATTTACAAATCAAGTTTCAAGTTTCAGGTTTATTATTTTTCTTGATTAATCGCTTAATCAAATTCTAAGCGATGAACATATTAAAATATAGTCAAATAAGGACAATACAATACAAAAACAAACTTTAAATAATAACATTGGGTAAAATAAATTTTCCTAAATCCTGCTCATTCCGCAGATAAATGGGAAGATCGTTCCAAGTTTGAGGAGCAGTTACAGAAAAAAAATAAATTGACGTCTAGTGTTAATAATTTTAAGTGATAGAATGGTTAATAAGTTTTGCTCATTAGACCTCAGGGTTCTGTTTGAATGATAAGGAATTAAATGTTTAAATATGAATGCTGGGGTCTTATGAAGAAGAGATTTAAAAAACAAGCAGACAGAGTTTGTACGTTATCCGAAATTAACTGGAAGCCAATGTGCATCTATCAAAAGGGGTGTTTACTTTCTTAATGGTTTGGGAAGAGGTCATTTAATTTATGTTAACTAGGTTAGTTGTCTGAGACAGGAAGGCTCAAACCCCCACAGCTCTTAACACCTTTAAGATTTAAACAATGAAGTACATATCCTGCTCACGCACCCCCTCCCCTCTCTTGTCCATCCCCCTTTTCTTGTGATGGTTACCATTGATATGTAACAGATATATAAATGTTTTGCAGACTCATAATAAATCAGGCAAAAATCTCTTCAGAATACTGGCTATCTATCTTTCTTTCTGGGGGGAATTGCCTCCAGATGACAGAATGTTATTTCGGGACCTAGAAACGTAATCTGTAAAATGTAGATTTAATTATAGTGCTAATATGATCATAAAAAACAAAAGGTGTACACATATGCTTATTTATAGTAAATTACATGAGCCTGACATATTGACATACAAACTAACAGATGCATAAGGAAGAAAGGGCAGAACTACAATTGTATTAATAGAACACAAGGGAAGACGTGAATGGTGAGGGCAATAGGAATAGGGAATAAATAAATTAAAGGCGTCTTTAAAAAGGAAGCTCTTCAGATTGCTTTTAAAATGGTTTAGGTCATTTTCTTCTCTTACATGCTGAGGTAAGGTGTTCCATGGACCTTAAAGAAAGTGATATACTATGGGGAGTAAATAGTTATTAATGAATTGGGGTTCGTTCAAAGACAGTGTTTTAAAAACTAAAAGTAGGATTTTAAAGGTAATGCGATGAGTAACAGGAATCCAATGTGATTCGATCAGGATTGCAGACAGAGCTTGATAGGTGTGGAAGAGGCTTAATGAGTCTTAGTGCCCATACAAATATGGATTCCCTACTTATTCAGACTTTCCTTTCTAACCTCCGTTCTCCTTTGCAGATTCTGGTCAAACAAATGATCTCAGAATGGCCCACTAGTTCTCGTGCATAATTTCAGATTGAAAAAAGGAGCAGTGCGGGGTTTGAACCCCCAAGCCTCAGGTTCCTTAGGCTGTAGCGCTAACCACTACGCAACACTCTCCTACGCTTTGAGATCTCTAAGCCTTGGGAAATCCTGCATTATTAGGGCCAGCTACCTACCTGGGGACCGCGCCTGTCCGCTCCTCGCGGAAGAAGGGGTCACGGGTTTCGTAGCGGGCGGGCCCCTGTCTCCGATTGAGATGGTAATAATCCATCCAGAAGTACTGGATGTTTTAATTGCGGAGACCCTGGTCACTGGCTTAATCAATGCCCATCTGGCCGGTGCCCAAAGCCGCCCTTCGGACGGACTTTGGTGCAAAGAGGGGAAACCCTGTATACCAGCTGCCCTTGTTATTGTTGACATGTTCTCCCGATAACCTGAAGTTTTTTCCCACTACAAATGAAACTGCTCAGACTATGGTGAACATTTTACTTCGCGAAATCATCCCTAGGTGGGGATGTCCCACACACATCAACAGATAATGGTCCTGCTTTCACTGCCAGAGTATGCAAAGATTTAGCTATCGCATTCCGCATTGAGTGGAAATTTCATCTCCCATATCACCCACAGAGTTTCGGTATTGTCGAACGCATGAACAGGACTATTAAAGATAAAATCTGGAAAGCCACAGCTGGCACATTTGTGAATGGAAAAAATTCCTTCCTATTGTTTTAGCTGAAATTAGGATGTTGCAAAATTAAAATGTGTTTTTCTTTTCTTTTTCTTAGCAGCGGTTCGGATATATGCATGCTCATCCCAGTTTTGGCACTAGGATATTTCTGGTGTTTTCCAGGGATCCTCTTTGTCACTGCAGAGATAAAGACGATCCAAAGAGACATTAGCTTTTCTAAATATGAGATGGTTATGATATGCATTTCATCTCTGTTTTGTTTTTCTATAACAATGTGTTTATTTGCAGAGTTAAATTCAGCCCTAAACGCTTGACAGATGGAAGAATAATGCCGACGCCTCAAAATTTGTGTTTTATGTTGTCTGTGCTATGTGGTCTGTCTTTTGTCTATTTGTTTTGGTTTGAGGGGTACCCCAGGATATATAATATTGGCCATTTCTAAAGCTAGCTCTTTTCCCACTTTTAACTAGCCCAAATGCGCAATGTTCTTTTTTCCCTATAATTTGCATATGCTAAATGTAGCTTAGTTAGGGGTTATATTTTAAGAAAAGGTTTTATTCTATATCTATATTCTATGGTGTTCACTTGATATGAACCATTCAGTACACATTTCTGACATAATTTTTTAAATACATTCAGTACAGAATTATGGTCTCTCTGAATTGCCATAATAGTTATATGCAGCACACAAAAAAACATATCTTTTTGAAATGTCTGATTAAGAACCTTAAGTACCTGATTATTGTCTGTCTTTTGCCATAACTATAAATGCATTAATATTGTTACATGTTGCCACATTCAGTACAGGCAACTAGTCTCTTTCTCTCTCTCTACATTCAGTACAGGCAACATGGTTTCTCCTCCATTTTCTATCACACTGGAGTACAGCTGCTGAATGATATCGGGACTCTTTTCAAATCCCTCCCTGTATGCACAGACATCATTTCATCTCAAGGGTGAACACCACTAATTTCCAGTGATCCTGTGCAAACAACAGATCCTGTGCAAACATCATTTCATCCCAAGTGTGCATCTCACCAGTTTAAAGAGACTGCCGGTTCCTGCTAGACTGTAATTCATCTTCCTGCACCCTGACTGCAAAGACTTTTCCACACATGCTGTACACAATGTTTCTTGTTCATCGGAGATAGCCACCTTCCTAAGAACGCTTTGCTGTACAATTCCTCCTATTTAACCTATTCTATGGACATTTCAGACTTTATTTCATATGCTGTACATCCACTACCTCTTGGAATGGGGAATGAGACATTCCAAAAGCTACTGAACTTTACTGAACTCCATACTTACATTGAACAACTTAAGAAAACCTCCAAAGAAGTGAATCATACTATCACTTTTGAAAATGGACAGATTGCACAAAATTTGCTCCAAGATGCTCATGTCTCAAGCTTTGGAACTTTTCTTTGAGTATTCGCCCACTGCAAACCATGTATTTAATGTTTTAATTCATCCTATCTTAACTATTCTACAAATTTTGCTATGTATTGTTATGATTCTCCTTTGCTGTAGAGTGAAACACGTGTACATTTCTTTTCTCACAAAGTTCCCTCTAGCTTTTAAGGCAGTTATACATGAATTTCCAGTATCTTCTCTGACAACTTGCTAATTTGGTTCTAATTTGGTTTTAATTTGGCATGGCCTATTGCATTACCATTACCAGGGTCAGAGATAATATTATCCCATACTTACATACTCTCTTATGACATCTTTGTATCTTTTTGCCTGGGCCTCCTGAGAAAGTTTCCTACAACCCTTATGCACGTTCACTCGCTCAACGACGGGTAAGATATGGGCATACTGGGATCCCCGCCCAGATTATGGCCTATACGACCTAAGACAGAGGTTTGAACTCATAATGGGAACTGTTCATCTTCATAGCTTGGAGGACAGCTATGATATACTGTTAGAGATTGGCAAGGCATAAGCGAGGCAAGCTGGCTAAGGGTACCACAAGTTTGCTTTCATTTCAAAGAATATGGAAGATGTCAACATAGCCGTTGCAGGCGTTCAGCATTTTCGGTTGGCATAGCTGGTGTCACCAAAGGCCTATGGGAAATTGTATCAATCTGACTCTGGCATGGGGATGCAGATAGACCCTGAGGGCAGGAAGACGGTTTCAAGTAGTCCTGATTAAATCATGATTAGCTAAAATGTGTTAATGTATTAATCAGAAACTATTGTCCGAGGCATACTGGAAATTTAACTACAGCCTAGTATTTTTTTTTGGAAATTATAGGTATGCTTCACTGTTGCAGCATTAGATTTTTCTTTAGGTGATATTTACTGGCTCTGTGGAGACCTCCGGCTCCGTGTTAAACTACTCAGCCAGTAGATAGGCCAGTGCACTTTAGCTATACATAGATGAGATAGGGGTCCCAGATGAATTCAAGGCCCGAGACCAGGTTAAGGCTAGGTTTGAGTCCCTTATTACTATCAATAAGAATGTTGAACTTAAACGTAATTCTGGTTTATCTAATCCTTGGGATCTGTATTTTAGTTGGATGCAGGGGTGGGTAAAAGAGACTGTTCCTGTGCTGTTTGACTCATTGCAGCCCCTAAAACCCCTCCTCAAGAGACATATCTAGAATATCTCTCCCTCCACGCTCATGCTGTGCATTTATGACGTCATTTTCATGACGTAAGAGGGGATTGTAATGAAAGGATAGATTTTCTGTCTCTGTCTATGAAAGGACACATTTGAAAAGGACACACATATTTATGTCTTTTGTTCCTGCCTGTGCTGGAAGTAATCAAATGTAGAATGTTGGGTGTTTACTTTCTTAATGGTTTGGGAAGAGGTCATTTAATTTATGTTAACTAGGTTAGTTGTCTGAGACAGGAAGGCTCAAACCCCCACAGCTCTTAACACCTTTAAGATTTAAACAATGAAGTACATATCCTGCTCACGCACCCCCTCCCCTCTCTTGTCCATCCCCCTTTTCTTGTGATGGTTACCATTGATATGTAACAGATATATAAATGTTTTGCAGACTCATAATAAATCAGGCAAAAATCTCTTCAGAATACTGGCTATCTATCTTTCTTTCTGGGGGGAATTGCCTCCAGATGACAGAATGTTATTTCGGGACCTAGAAACGAATCTTGTCCGTTTCAGCCATCACCTAGATATGGTAGCAATGTCCATAAAGAAAATCACAAACCCTCCCATCTCTCTCTCAAACGGTACCTGGTGTCATGATATCTGGTCCGACCATTTCACATATTATTTCAATCTAATTTGGACCCAGCTAAAAACTAAGATACGCCCACGGACAAAAAGAGATCACCTCACAAGGGGCCATATCAATCCAGAGGAATATTGGTCACAATATGATCTACAAGCGAAGATAGAAGAAGAAGAAGGAGTTGACTTCTATGCTCACTGGATGATAACTAGCACGTCCATCTTAGATAAAATTGCCCCAATATGAAAGAGCAAAAGCTGCTCAAACAAATACAACAAATGGTTTGACGTCGAACTCCTAACAATGAAACAATCAGTAAGACGATTAGAGAGAATCGGGAAAAAAAACGGGAAAACTGTCAGACCGAAACATCTGGAGATCCAACATAAAACTCTACAAACAACAGATAAAAGAAAAACGTAAAACATTTTACTCGTCCAAAATCAACTCATCTAATACTGGCTCAAAAGGAGCCAATACAAAAGAACTGTTCAACATAGTTACAAATTTATTCGACACCACACGCCACACTCAACCCATGCATAATGCCAAACTACCCTCAGCAAACGAACTAGCACAACATTTCGACTCAAAAATAAAAAACCTAAGAAATAACTACTCGACAATTCCTGCATACGAACATCAATCAATTGATATACCAAGAAATGAAATACCAGCAGATATGATCTGGAGTTCCTTCCACAACTCAGATTGGAATAACTACATCAAATTATATAACAAATACTCTAATTCATACTGTGTCCTGGACTCATGTCCCCCAGAGATTATGAAAGCAGCTCCACTAGGCTTTAAATTATCCCTATTGAATTATATAACCAATAACCTATACAATGAAAAATTCCTCACCAACAATGGTCATATTATAATAACCCCAATCCAAAAAATTGTAAAGAATCAGCAACATCAATAACTAACTATAGACCTGTAGCATCTATTCCACTTATGGTAAAAAATCATGGAAGGATTGGTACACACCCAACTAATGGAATATCTTGACCAATTCTCTCTCCTGCACGAAACTCTATCTGGTTTTAGGTCTCTATTTAGCACTGAAACAGTAATTGCGGCCATTCTGGACAATTTGCACTACTTGTTCAGTAAGGGCCTCAACGCCCTAATCATGCAATTTGACATGAGTTCCACCTTTGACTTGGTGGACCATGGAAAACTGTTACAATGCCTAGACGCAATTGGAATCAGAGGAGAAGTACTGAACTGGTTTCGAGATTTCCTTATATCACGCACATACCAAGTCCATTTTAATCACGATCTCTCAGATATATGGAGAAATCCATCTGGCATGCCACAAGGATCACCGCTATCTCCTTTGCTCTTCAATGTTTACATGTCCTCATTGGGTGCACAACTATCCCAGCTGGGGATAAAACTATTTAGCTACGCTGACGACTTCACAATAATTATCCCATTCACCAACTCTGCCTCAGAAGTCACCCCCAAAGCAACAGAAATATTAAATCGGATGGAGCAATGGAAGACCGAATTCAGACTAAAACTAAACTCAGAGAAAACAAAATTTTTCATAGCAGCGCCATACCCACTCGACACTAAAGTACCAATGTGCATCAATAACCTTAGTTATCCCATTCAACCCACTATGAAGATATTGGTTGTAACACTGGACCAGAACCTGACCATGAAAGACCAGGTAGACTCCTTGATCAGAAAAATCTCACACCCTCTGGAAACTTCGGTCCATCAGAGCTTACTTCAATGCCTCATCATTTTGAATTCTAGTACAATCCCTTATTCTGAGTCAACTCGATTATTGTAACATCGCCTACTTGGCACTACCCCAGAAGTACATGCGGCGATTGCAACTAGTTCAAAATACAGGGATTAGACTACTTTGTGGACTGAAGAAGTTTGATCACGTGACACCTTCCTATCGACTTTTACACTGGCTACCGATGGAGGCACGTGTAAAATTCAAGTTTGGTTGTTTTTGCTTCAAGGTACTTTATGGCTTAGCCCCAAAATACATAACAGACCTTTTCTCTTTCTCAACCAACAGACACAAGCGAAGCTCACACCTGAACTTCGTTTCTCCACCGGTTAGAGGTTGTAAATTTAAAAGTCAGCATCAACATCTTCTCGCACATCAAGCAGCATTATGGGGTAAAGATCTTGAACAATTGCTTGTGCCTACTACCTATGGAGAATTCAGGAAACGCCTGAAAACACATCTATTCCTGAAATACTTAGGAAACCAACCTATTCAATCTTAGTCCTTAACAAATGACCGCAAGAACCACCAATCGCTAAGTCTGTACTTTGTTTATTCATTCCATCTGTAACTTTGTTTATTCACTCAATCTGTAACATTTCTAATCATTGTAAACTGCATAGAACTTCACGGTCCTGCAGTATATAAACTATTATTATTATCATTATTTAAGGATGATTAATTCTATTTTATGAAAAGGGGAAAATAGGTATTTAGGAATATGAAATATTTAGTTTAACAAGATTAAAAGTTAATTATTTTATAAATAAATTAAGATAAATTGCAATTCCAAATGGATTTGAATGAATAGGAATATTTAATAAGCGCATATATCTCAAAATTTAATTTAATAATATAGAGGGAAAATGACAAAAGAGATTCTTATATATTTAAGAAAATTTGATTGATTTTGTTAGTATACTGTAACATTTAATTATTTATCTTTTATGAACAGAATTCACACATATATTTATTTAATGTTTTTGTTTAATATGTTTGATTGATAATTTTCAAATTAAAGGGGATATTAAAAGGGTACACTTTTTTTTTTTTTTATCAATAAATGTTTATTAAAAGATTTTGGGTATAAAAATTATACACACCAGAAATTGCATAGCAGAGACAACAGAGGTGCAAACAAGCATACAAAACCACAACAAGAGATCTATAAGTCTCATAATGCTCCCCCAACAATACAATCATCAAAAAGTGCTCCCAACCATACCAACAATCCCCCAGTATAAAGCAGTAACCCAAACTCCACTATGTCCCCCCACCCCCCCCGCACTACCACTAGCAAAGAGGGACTCCCTGTTGGTTCTGCAGGAGAGTCCCCCCATCTACCATCCCCCCCCCCCAGAAAGAAGCTTAAAACAAAGATTCGATTTTTTCAAGGATTCGTGTCCAAGTCCGTGTGTAAGTATAATAGTAACCATGACGCTTTGCAATAGACAGTTCCATTTGATAAATAAATTGAAGCTTTAGAGTCCAATCCAATTGAGTAGGTGCCAGTTCCTGCTTCCAATAAGCAGCAATCAAGCACTTGGCAGCCGCCAAACCCCAGCGTCGAAGTTTGGTTTGCCAGGAATATAAACACACATTATAAAGGCCCAACAAGCATCCCTGTGGAGAAAAGGGCAATAAAATTTGTAACAATTGTGATAAACATCCCACGACCTTCCTCCAATAAGGCTGTAGGATCGGGCAGTCCCACCAAATATGCAAAAAAGTCCCCGAAGCCAACCCACATCTCCAACACAATACCGAAGCACCAGGGAACATTCGGTGCAGTCGCTCCGGCGTGTAGTACCACCGAACGACCACTTTATAGGCATTCTCCTTAATAAGTGCACAAGAGGATGCCTTGCCCACTTCTGTAGTGATCAGTGCCCACTCCCCAACCGAGAAGGTACAACCCAGATCCACCTCCCAAGCCCGTTGGTAGAGAGCCGGGAAAGAAAAGGAGCCCCGAATATATTGGTAAAGAACAGAAACCGGTTTAGGAAGGTTCCTAAGGGTGACCCACAAGTGAGCCAAGGGATCGAGAGACTGAATAGGCTCCCGATCCCACTTCTGGGAGTGAAGGAAATGACGTATCTGAGAATAGGCCAGAAAATCTCCTTTGGGCAAGGCAGCGCTAATTCTGAAGGTTTCAAAAGACACCAGGACCCCCTTTTGAAGCACATCCCTAAAGGTGTGTAGCCCCAACTGCGCCCAGCGCACAAAAACAGAACTCTCCCCACCGGCCGGGAACATGGGCTCCTCCCGCATCGCACCAAGCACCGATGGGACCACCCCAGCCCCCCAACGCTTTCGAGTGACACACCACACTTTCACTAGATGGTCCAAAAACGGATTCCCCGGAACCGCCACCGTCCGGACACCCATGGACGAGGACCAAAGCCAATGTTTCAAGCAGGGACGTCCCACAAAATGCTGCTCCATGCGTACCGCCAATTTAAAGTCAGCTATTTCCCAATCCAATAGGAGCCGCAGCTGAGCAGCCCGGTAATACCAAAACAAATTCGGCACCGCCCGCCCCCCTTTGTCCCTGGCCGCCCACAACGCAGCTCTGGAAATACGAGGGGATCTCCCCTGCCAAATAAACTGAAAAAACAAAGTGTGCAACTGTTTCAACACCAATTTGGGAACCGAAATCGGTAACGTTTGAAAGAGAAAAAGCAAGCGGGGTAAAATATTCATTTTTAAAACTGCAATGCGACCCCACCAAGACAACCAAAACCCATTCCAGCGTTGAATATCAGTCCGGATTTGGTGAATAATCCGAGCATAATTAGCTGTATACAATTGGGATAAGTCAACCGGTAAACGAATCCCCAAATAGCGGATAACCCCAGGAGCCCAGCGAAAAGGAAACCGGGCAGCTAATCTACGTTGATCCTCTGCCCCCAAATTTACACTCAACAATTCAGATTTATCCATATTCACCGTAAACCCCGAAACCCTCCCATAGTCCAACAAAAGATCCACTAAAATAGGTAACGAGACCTCCGGTTCTCGGACATACAATAACACATCATCGGCAAACAGTGCTAAACGATGTTCCATATCCCCAATCATCACACCTAATAAATCACCATGTTCCCTAATACGAATGGCCAGAGGTTCCATAGAGAGAGCAAACAACAGAGGAGACAAAGGGCAACCCTGTCGAGTGCCTCTCCCTATGGAAAAAAACTCGCTATAAACCCCATTTGCACGCACTGTGGCTCTGGGGGCCGCATAAAAGGCTTGCACCCAGGCCAAAAAAGAAGCTCCCAACCCCATCCGAGTCATCACTTCCCACAAGAACTCCCAGTCAACCTGATCGAAAGCCTTCTCTGCATCAATTGCCAAAAAGGCAATCTTAGCAGAAGACCTCTGTGCCGCCCACATGAGATGTAACGTTCGTCTAATATTATCACCGACCTGCCGCCTTTGAACAAAACCCGATTGATCCAAGTGCACCAGAGAGGGCAGTACCCGTCCCAAGCGAAGCGCTAAGACCTTCGCTAAAATTTTTGCATCCGTATTCAATAATGAGATCGGTCGATATGACCCACACCCAGTAGGATCCCTACCCGGTTTAAGCAGGACCGTGATCCCGGCCTCTCCCATAGTAGAGGGCAACGATGAACCTCCCCGTATCCCATTCGCAACTCGAACCAACAGCGGAGCGAGAATCTCCCGAAAAAGTTTATAAAACTGATTAGTATACCCATCCAGGCCAGGCGATTTACCCAACTTCAAATTAGCAATGACTCCCAGGACTTCTCCCAATTCAATAGGTTCATTAAGCAGATCTCTATCCACGTCCGAAAGCCAAGGAAGCCGCAACTCCGAGAGATATCCCTCCAGAGCCATGGCATCTCGCCCCCCGGATTTCTGATACAAAGCAGAATAAAATTCAAGAAAGACCGCGCTAATAGCCGAATCCGAACGATGTACTTTACCCCGCGAATCCCTTATCTCTGTAATAGCTGCTCTCGCCTGCTTCAGCTTAATAAGCCGAGCCAAACGAGATCCCGGGGTATTATTATACTCATAAACCGTTTGACTCAAACGCTCTCTCAAAAACTCATATTCCCCCATCTGCAATAAAGAAAGTTCCGCCCGTACCTTAAGAAGATGCTCATACACCAAGGGGTCCTGGTGTCTCTGATGCTGCCTCCCCAACCGCTCTAACTGTTCATGCAATGCCAATGAACGTTGCGCCCGTAGACGCTTACGACGAGCCCCCCACTTAATGAAAATACCCCGCACCACCACCTTCAGGGCATCCCACAAAGTCGCATCGCTAACCGTATTATTATCATTAACCTGGAGGTACTGGTCTACCGCCACACTCACCTCCCGAACCACCACAGGATCTTTCAATAAAGACTCATTGAGTCTCCAGAAACGCCGTCCCTCTCCAGCCCAGTAACCCGTACAGGCCACCCATACTGGCGCATGGTCGGAAATTTGAATAGCTCCTATTTCAGCTTTTCGAATCCCCCCCCACGAATTACGATGGGTCCATAGCCCGTCTATACGTGCATACGATTTATGTGCATGTGAGTAATGAGTATAGGAACGCTGTGTGGGATGAGACAACCTCCAGCAGTCCACCAAGCCCAGAGAAGAGAACAAAGACAGTAAAGCCCGTCTAGCAGCCCTAGACGGAGAGCGAGTCCCACTGACAGAATGATCCAAAACAACATCTGGTGTAACATTAAAGTCCCCCCCAAGGTACACAGACCCCTTCACCAACCCAACCAGATCGGCTTTAAGAGACCCAAAATAGCTGGCCTGATCGGCATTGGGGCCATACAGATTGATAAGAGTTATGGTACGACCCTGTAACGTAGCCACAAGGGCTAAACATCTCCCTGCACCATCACGATAAACTTGATTAACCACCAGCCCCAAACCCTTGCGCACTAATATAGCCAAGCCCCCCACCTTCTTCCCTGGAGTCGACCCCTGGTGAGTCCAAATCTGATCATAAAGGGGGGAACGTAAGACTGCCACATCTCGAGGCCTCAAATGTGTTTCCTGAAGTAAACAAACATCCCATTGCAGTCGAGCCAGTTCTTTACATACAATACTACGCTTACCCGGACTATTAAGCCCATTAACATTCCACGAACCTACAGTGAAAAGCTTCTCCTCCCCCCTCCCCACCCTAACCCCCCCAGACCCCACCCCCCTCCTCCCTCCCCCATGCTGCCTCGAACCCTTAGTTCCAGGATTCACCAGCACGGAGAAAGTGCAAACCTCCCCTACAGGCAATCATCACCCCTCCACTATGTCCAAGAAACTCCCAAAGAATACCTCCACACACTGTCACCATGTGCCACTCCACATCCCCCCCCCCTTGTATTCAACTCCCAGTCCTTCCCCCCACTCACCCAACCCCCAGCAGGCAAACCATAACACACATCACAGTCCAAACCCAAACAGCCAGGTAACTAAACCACCCAGCAACCACGCTTTGAAATATTACATGCAAAATTGGCAATATTACCAGACAAACTTAGCACTATTACATGCTAAATTGGCAATATTACTTGCAACATATTAAACAGCACAAAGCCATCAGAAATCTCCAGTCCAATAAAGCAGAGGGCTAGCTATAGCCTCCAGCTCCACCAGAAAGTTCCAAGAAGTCCACTCCGAACCAGCCAAGGCAAAGCCTGGTATCAAGGCTAACCAGAAAAAGGGGAAACCAGTGTGGTCAGGACTGGGGCCTCGCAGACTTCTTGCCCGAGCGCAGTACAGTGCTCCAAGGCTCACTCTGTGCAGATGTAGAAGCCACCGCCGGAGGCCGGTCTGCATCCAGTAGATTCCCACAGCCCAGGGCTCGCATCTCCGCCCAGGCTTCCGACACCGTGCTCACACGTCTAGAAGAACCATTAATAGTCAGCCACATGCCGAAGGGAAAGAGCCAACGGTATCTATGGCCCCCAGAGCGCAACACTTGCGTGACTTCATGAAACGCTCTCCGCTTCTGCAAAGTAGTCCAAGCCAAGTCCTGAAACACTCCCACAGCCAAATCATTCCACCGGAGAGCAGACTGTCGACGGCCAGCCAGCAAAATCCTTTCCTTTAGGGTGAACTCCCCAAAGCAAGCGATGATATCCCGGGTGCCCTGGGCTCGGGCAGCTCCCAGACTACGGTGGGCACGCACAAGCACAATGGTCTCCGGTACATCAGCCCCGTCAGCTCGCAGCAGGTGTTCACAAAAAGCTCTAACCACCGCTTTACAATCTCTGTAAGCCTCAGTTTCAGGGATTCCTTTAAAGCGCAGATTGCTGCGCCGAGAGCGGTTTTCAAGGTCCTCCACTTGATTCTGTAGGTCCCGGAGCTCGTTAGATAGGCGGCCTGTAACATCTGTGGTAGTAGACACCGCCGTAGTAAGAGTGGCCACGTGGTCTTCAGAAGCCGAGACTCGGGCTCCCAATGCACTGACCTCTGATTTCAGCTCCGTGATCGCTGCTCTGACATCCCCCCTCACACCTACGATTTCCGCCTTTAATTACTTGAACCAGTCCGTTATGGATTTCGGGGGCTGCTCTCCAGCATCCCCCATCTGCTCTGGCAGGCCCTCATCCTCCGACTCGGAGGGAATCGCCGATCCGGCCGCCATCTTTTTTTTCTCTCCCCCGCTGCTCGCCGCCTCCGAGCCCGATTTCTCGGGCGGATCACCAAAAAATTTAAATTTTTCGAGGCGCTTGCGAGTCGCCATGGAAAGGGGACCCCGGATCACCCACAAAGTGGCCGAAACTCCGCTCTTTGGAAGCGCTCAGCGTGTAGTGAAGCAAAAGCCCGACGGAGCTCCTGCTTTAAGCTGCCATTCGGCGAGATGACGTCACTTCCTCCAAGGGTACACTTTTTTAATAGGATTATATATTTATTTTCTATTGATAAATTATTTTAATTAATATGGATTGATTAATTATATTAGTGTAGAAGAACTATTAAAGTAAGATGCCTGGGGAGGGGTTATAGCTATCAGTCTGAATTAATGTCTTCAAGTAATCGTAGAATAAGGAGGGTGGGGATATGGGAGGGAATAGGGTGGGGTTTTCGGGGTCGTAGATGTATTAAGTTCAAAGGATCAAGGGAGGGAAAGGGATTTGAGAAGGGGTGGGTTAGGAAGGTCAGGTACTATGTTGCATATATTAAATTGAGGGAAATGAGGTATGAACAGAAAAATCATAATTTGAAATGTTTGATGGGGTTCATATGTCTTGGAGGTAAATTTCATAATGAAGCTTAAATTATTCTCATTAAATGTTAATGGTCTCAACCATCCAATTAAAAGAAAGAAAACACTTTTGTTTTTAAAACAACAGAATGTAGACAGATGTTTTATCCAAGAGACACGTCTATCGGCTTTAGAGTCCAAAAAACTAGAAGGGGGTTGGGTAAAACATTGGGTTTTTTTGCCCCTGCTGTGGGAAAGAAAGCTGGTACAGCAATTTTGTTGAATAAAAAATGTACTGCCATGTTTAAGTTGATTGCTGCTGATCCTTCAGGGAGGTGGTTACATGTGGACATGAGTCTAGGAAATACTACGCTGGCGCTTTTCAATGTATATGCACCTAATTCGAATCAAATTGAATTTTTTAAATCTCTAAAACAATTGTTACTACCACTGGCTGCTTCTAATTTAGTTGACCAAATTATATGGCAAACAACTTAATGGTTGTCTTATTCCAGTCCTAAATGTTCATATAGTAAGTGTATCCTGATGGACCGGATCCTAAAGATTGGTAACGTTTATGAGTGAGCCTCAGCCCCACCACTCCACAGCTGTACTATCTCATGACTGCGGGAAGAATTATGTGGCACTTCATCATTGGCTGCCCATATAAGGCTTACTAATTGTTGCTTTTTAAAAAGCAGCAATTAGTAAGCCGTATATGGGCATCTAATTTAGTTGTGGCAGGGGATTTTTTAAAAAAAATTCTTTATTCATTTTTAATCTTACATCAAGTGTACAAATAATAAAACATTTGAAATTAAATACATCACTTGAATTTCTTTCTAATATAACATCAAATATATAAATTTATTCCCTTCCCACCCCCTTTGCCTTTAACATTTAATCAAAAATATACAATATAAATATTCTTTTTCTTTTGATTAAACCCACAGTAGATTATAAACCACCCTCCTCCCCCCATTTGCAAATATACTTTCACTAGAAAATGGTATCTATTTATTACAATAAGTTGTCAATGGCCCCCAGATCTTTTTAAATTTATTATAAGTGGCAGGGGATTTTAACACTGTTATAGATCCTTTAATGGATAAAAAACCTTGTAGAATTATGAAGTCATTAAGATTAGATAATTTGGTTCAGAATTGTGATTTGAAAGATATATGGCAAATACTTCATTTTAATGATTGGGAATTTTCTTTTTGCTCCCATGTGCACAAATCTTTTTCAAGAATAGATTATATATTTGTATCAAATCAATTAGTGCAACAGATAACACAAGCCTCCATAGATCCAATTATTTTGTCTGATCATGGGGGTGTGTGGATTAAAATTAAAATAATGGATCAAGATATTAATAGATCTGTATGGAGATTTGATAATACACTGCTTGAGGAACCAACTTTCATTGAGGAAGTTCAGTTAAAAATAAATGATTATTTTCAAATTAATAATATAGAAGATATCTCCATGGAAACTTTATGGGATGCCTTTAAGGCTATCATGAGAGGTCAAATTATTTCATTTTCGGCATATATGAGAAAAAAAAATTAAAAGGCAATTTTCCAGTTTGGAACATGAAATTAAGGGGTCCTTTTATCAAGCTGCGGTAGGGGTTTAACGAGCATTAAACCGCCTGCCGCGCTAGCCGCTAACGCCTGCATTGAGCAGGCATTAGTTGTTTAGCCGGCCGCGGGGGTTAGCGCGTGATGAAATGTCAATTTGATAAAAGGACCCCTAAGTGTTTGGAGTCAAAATTGATTGATAAATGGGAATACTCTACATTATAGGCTCTTTTAAAAGCTAAAGGTAAATATAGTAAGATTTCTTCTAAATTGATAAGGAAAGATTTATTTTCTCAACAAGCTTTGTATTATGGAAATTCAAATAAGGTGGGAAGATTATTGGCAAATTATCTTAAAGCAAAAAAAAAAAGAAAACCAAAAATAATAGCAGTAAAGGATGAGAAAGGTAATACTTAGTCTCAAATTGGACCTATTTTAAAACAATTTTTTAAATTTTATAAAGTTCTGTATTCTTCTGAGCCTTATTTACATAAAGAAAAGGATGGTTTAGAATTCTTAAACTTAATTAAGGGACCAAAAATTCCTGAGCATATAAAAGAAAGTTTAGAAAAGCCAATATCACTAAAACAATTACAAACAGCGTTGAAGTCCCTTAGAGTTGGATCCACTCCAGGTGAAGATGGTTTCACGATAGAGTTTTATAAATCATTAGTATTTTAGCCCCTTACATTAACAGGTGCTAGAATATATGTCTGTGTGTCTTTATTTCTGTCTCTCTCCCTCCCACTGTCTGTCTCTCTTCCTGGCCCCCTTTGTCTGTCTTTCTGTGGCTCTCCCTGCCCCTGTGTCGTTCGTCTTTTCTTTCTATTTATCTGTCTCTCTCCCTGCCTCCTATGCAGCAGCATTTCTCTCCCACCACTTCTCTGTGCAGCAGCCACAGCAGCATTCCCTCCCCCTCCATTTCCCTCCCCCCACACCACTTCCCTGTGCAGTCTACCCCCCCTTCCCTTCCCGCGATCTGGCCAGATCCCTTAGTCCCTTACCGCCCCCCCCCTCCCTTCCTGCGGTCCCAACAAACCTTCCGATTCCAGCAGCGTCTGCAGCACTCTACACACTGCTGCTTCAGGGCCTTCTACTGCCCAGCAAATCAGGGCAGTAGAAGGCCCCGAAGCAGCGTGTGTAGAGTGCTGCAGACACTGCTTGAATCGGAAGGTTTCAGGACCCGCAGCCCTTGCCGGACCCGAAGTGAGCTCTGGGGTTTTTGGGATTTTTTACATGGGCCCAGCCGGAACAGGAGGAGAAGCCTGGGAGGCAGGAATTAAAGTCCGTTGGGAGAGGGGAGGAGGGAGTAGAGCAGCTCCTCTCCCTTCCAGCTCCGGTCTGGTCCCCGCTGACGTCGCCCTGGCCAGTTAACACTCCGAAGCCGTGGGAGACCCTGCGCTGTACGGCCTCTTCTTTCTGCTGTTGCGAGCATGGGTTCTGGCCGACAGGCTCCGCCGTGTGCATGCGCACTCCTACCTGCGGGTCCTTACAGCGCACGGAAAACGGGAGCATGCAGGCGGGAGTGCGCAGGCGCACTTAGGGCTTTATTATATTAGATTTCAAAATACCCTATTACCATATTTGTTATATTTATACCAGGTTCAACTTACTAAAGGTTGCATTAAAGGTACTATGGCAGAATCATTAACTATAGTATTGCTGAAGCCAAATAAAGATCCCACATTGGTTTCAAACTACAGGCCTATTTCTTTAATAAATGTAGATGGAAAACTTTTAGCTAAAACTTTGGCTTTACGCTTGACTAAAGCTCTCCCCTTCATTATTGGTATGCACCAAACAGGGTTGTTGCTCAAAGGCATTCCTCCAATACCACCAGGTTGGCTTTACATATGTTAAATTTATCAAAAATCATGAATGATCCGGCCTTTTCTGTATCCTTAGATGCAGAGAAGGCCTTTGATCGAGTGGAGTGGGCCTTTATGCATCAAGCTTTAGAATGGTTTGGTATAGGTCCGGGGTTATACAAATGATTCAAACATTGTATAGCTCCCCTGTTGCTAGATTGTATATCTAATATAATAAAACGGTAAGCCGCGCATGCGCACTTCCTATGCGTGCGCCGGTTTTCCGTGAGCTGTAGCGACTCATAGGAAGTGCGCATGCGTGGCTTACGGTCTGGCCTGCTCCCTGCCGTACTGCATTTTTTAGTTGAAAGACGCAGCGGTGGCTCCTCTCACGATCCCCGCCTGCGTCGGACTTCCGACGCAGGTGGGGATCATGAGAGGAGCCACCGCCGCGTGTTTCAACTAAACAAAAAAATACGGCAAGGTGAGCAGGCCAGACCAGACCGCCAAAAGTGAGAGGTGGAAGCCTAATAGCCCTGGCGGCTGTCGGCCACTGCAGCTGTAGACCGCGGTGGCTGTCGGCGGCTGCAGGCCGTGGCAGCTGTCAGCAGCTGCAGGCCGCCGCGGCTATGCACGGAGCACGGAGGCACCACAAGCGACGGTGAGGAGGGAGTGGGAGCAGGCCGCAGAGGCTGTTGGTGCCTGCAGGCCGCGGCGGCTTTAGCCAGATGTCGGTGGAGGGCAGACAAAAAATAAAGGAGGTAAGGGTTGCTGCTGGACAGGAGAAGAGGTGCTGATGGATGGGGGGCAGAAAAGAGGTACTGCTGGACATGGGAAAAGGTGCTGATGGACGGGGGGGGGGGCAAAAAATAGGTGCTGATGGACAGGGGGGCAGAAAAAGGAAGGGAAGCCTACTGCTGGACAGGGGGAACAGAAAAGAGGTACTGCTGGACAGGGGAAAAGGTGCTGATGGACGGGGGGAGCAAAAACAGGAAGGGAGGCCTACTGCTGGACAGGGGGGCAAAAAAGAGGTGCTGCTGGACAGGGGAAGAGGTGCTGATGGACAGGGGGGGCAGAAAAAGGAAGGGAGGACTACTGCTCAACAGGGGGAACAGAAAAGAGGTACTGCTGGACAAGGGAAAAGGTGCTAATGGATGGGGGCAAAAAAAGGAAGGGAGGCCTACTGCTGGACAGGGGGAGCAAAAAAGAGGTTCTGCTGGACATGGGAAGAGGTGCTGAGGGACAGGGGGGCAGAAAAAGGAAGGGAAGCCTACTGCTGGACAGGGGGAGCAGAAAAGAGGTGCTGCTGGATGGAGGGGGGGCAGAAAAAGGAAGAGAGGCCTCCTGCTGGACAGGGGGAGCAGGAAAGAGGTGCTGCTGGACAGGGGGGGAGTTAAAACAAAGGGAAAAGGGCTGCTGCTGGATAAGGGGACCAGTGAAGGGGTGGTGGTGGACACAGGGGAAGAAAAAGGAAGGGAGAATGGACAGGGGGAGCAGGCAAGGGGTGGTGGTGGACAGCCAAGGAAAAAGAAAGACAGAAAGAAAGAAATACAGAAAAAGGCTAAGGAGAAAGAGAGAAAGAAATAAATACAGACACACACACATATTCTAGCACCCGTTAATGTAACGGGCTTAAAGACTAGTTAATAATAATTTCTCAGAGCGTTTTAGTCTGCAGAGGGGGGTTAGACAAGGCTGTCCCTTTTCTCCTTTGGTTTTTGATATTATATTAGAACCCTTGTTATTAGCTATTCAGCAAGCGAAGGAGATACAGGGTATTCCTTATTCAGATCGGAAATATAAGGTTTCTGCTTATGTAAATGACATACTGCTTCATTTGAGGAATCCGGAAACAACCATTCCAAGCTTACTATAATTGATAGAGAAATTTGGAAAATTTTCTGAGTACAAGATAAATTGGAATAAATCAGACGTTCTTCCACTTAATGTGCATTGAACAAAAGGTCTGTTTGATTCATTCCCCTTTCTATGTAAAGATGATGGAATAAAATATTTAGGTATTTGGATTAAAAATACACTGGAAGACACAATGAAAGTGAATGAAAACTTTTTATTACAGAAGGTAACAGAAATGTGTGAGCAATGGAATCCTTTACATCTTTCATGGTGGGGGAGAGTCCAAACTATTAAAATGATGATTTTGCCTGTGGTTTGTTATCAGATGGGTATGTTGCCAGTTTTTTTTCCAAGGGTCCTTTTATACAAAATTAAATAGTGTTCTTACAAAATTTATTTGGCTGGGTAAAACTCCTAGAGTTGCTTTAGTATCTCTACAAAAGCCGATTGCAGAGGGAGGGGTAAATTTTCCCAATTTTTATAGGTATCATCAATCCTATATTATGCGCCAGGGTATGTATTACCGTATTTTCGCGGATATAACGCGCACCATTGTAAAACGCGCACAGGGGTATAGCGCGCAGAAATCACGATGATATGTACAAAAACTTTTCTATACCGCGCTCAGGCATATAACGCGCATGCTGCCCGACTCTCCTTTCGCCCGCCCTGACTTTCCGTGCCCTGTCCCGACTCTCCTTTCACCCCCCCTGACTTCCGTGCACTGTCCCCCCTTGAAGGTCTGTCCCCATCCTGAAAGCCTGATGCCCCCCCCGACGTCCGATACATCCCCCCCCCCGGCAGGACCACTCGCACCCTCACCCCGAAGGACCGCCGACTCCCCAACAATATCGGGCCAGGAGGGAGCCCAAACCCTCCTGGCCACGGCGACCCCCTAACCCCACCCCGCACTACATTACGGGCAGGAGGGATCCCAGGCCCTCCTGCCCTCGACGCAAACCCCCTCCCCCCAACGACCGCCCCCCCCCAAGAACCTCCGCCCGTCCCCCAGCCGACCCGCGACCCCCCTGGCCGACCCCCACGACACCCCCACCCGCCTTCCCCGTACCTTTGTGTAGTTGGGCCAGAAGGGAGCCCAAACCCTCCTGGCCACGGCGACCCCCTAACCCCACCCCGCACTACATTACGGGCAGGAGGGATCCCAGGCCCTCCTGCCCTCGACGCAAACCCCCCTCCCCCCCAGCCGACCCGCGACCCCCCTGGCCGACCCCCACGACCCCCCCACCCCCCTTCCCCGTACCTTTGGAAGTTGGCCGGACAGACGGGAGCCAAACCCGCCTGTCCGGCAGGCAGCCAACGAAGGAATGAGGCCGGATTGGCCCATCCGTCCTAAAGCTCCGCCTACTGGTGGGGCCTAAGGCGCGTGGGCCAATCAGAATAGGCCCTGGAGCCTTAGGTCCCACCTGGGGGCGCGGCCTGAGGCACATGGGCCAAACCCGACCATGTGTCTCAGGCCGCGCCCCCAGGTGGGACCTAAGGCTCCAGGGCCTATTCTGATTGGCCCACGCGCCTTAGGCCCCACCAGTAGGCGGAGCTTTAGGACGGATGGGCCAATCCGGCCTCATTCCTTCGTTGGCTGCCTGCCGGACAGGCGGGTTTGGCTCCCGTCTGTCCGGCCAACTTCCAAAGGTACGGGGAAGGGGGGTGGGGGGGTCGGCCAGGGGGGTCGCGGGTCGGCTGGGGGGGAGGGGGGTTTGCGTCGAGGGCAGGAGGGCCTGGGATCCCTCCTGCCCGTAATGTAGTGCGGGGTGGGGTTAGGGGGTCGCCGTGGCCAGGAGGGTTTGGGCTCCCTTCTGGCCCAACTACACAAAGGTACGGGGAAGGCGGGTGGGGGTGTCGTGGGGGTCGGCCAGGGGGGTCGCGGGTCGGCTGGGGGACGGGCGGAGGTTCTTGGGGGGGGGCGGTCGTTGGGGGGAGGGGGTTTGCGTCGAGGGCAGGAGGGCCTGGGATCCCTCCTGCCCGTAATGTAGTGCGGGGTGGGGTTAGGGGGTCGCCGTGGCCAGGAGGGTTTGGGCTCCCTCCTGGCCCGATATTGTTGGGGAGTCGGCGGTCCTTCGGGGTGAGGGTGCGAGTGGTCCTGCCGGGGGGGGATGTATCGGACGTCGGGGAGTCGGCCGGGCAAGAGGGCTTGGGCTCCCTCTTGCTCCGATCGTGGATGCGGGTGCGGGTGGGAGCGCGTGCGAGCGGTCGTTCGGGGTGGGGGTGCGAGCGGTCCTGCTGGGGGGGTGAATCGGGCGGGGTGGGAACTATGTTAAAAAACTTTTGTATACCGCGCTCAGGCATATAACGCGCGAGGGGTATGCGCGGTACGTAAAATCACGTATAACGCGCGCGTTATATCCGCGAAAATACGGTAGGTCCTCTCAGAGCCCATCAAAAATATCCCAGATTGGTTATGGTTGGAATGGCGCCTCATGTTTCCTCTGCAATTATGCCATATTCTTAGTATCAAAATGCCTAGATTATATAAAGAAAATAGAATATTAGTAGATACTTGGAGAACATTAAGGTATGTGAGTAATTTAACACCTATACCAATTCCCAAATCAACAAATCAAACTATATGGCTAAACTCCAAGATTAAAATTGCCGGATTTAAGGTCATCTGGAAGTATTGGATGATAGCAGGAATTTGTGTATTAGATGATGTTATTTCTAATGGTAAACTGCTTGATTTTTCACAGTTGCAACATAATATGGCCTCAATAAATCACAAAGTTTTAGATGGATGCAACTGAAGCAGGCCATTCAGGTGGGGTTCCCTGAATGGAAAAATCTTAATACTCAATATAGTTTGGAGTTCTTATGCTTTCAGGTGGACTTCCTGGGACACCAGGCTGCTCAATGGTATAAATTGATAGCTGGATTTATAAAAAAGAAACCAAAACTGGACTTAGGGACATTTGAAGCATTGAGATTACCGGTAACCATCAAATTTCTGCGTCTCAATGGACACAAATTTGGACTTGGAAGATGAGATGTACAGTGTCTGCATCTATGAGACAAACTTGTTTTTTTCTGTTACATAGAGCATTATGGACCCCTGTTCGATTATAAAAGTTAGATAGCTCTAAGTGTAATAGATGTTGGCATTGTCATCTTGAAGCAGGGACTTTAGATCATTTATTGTTCTACTATAGTTTTTTAACCCGTTACATTAACGCAGGGCCGCCATCAGAAATTTTTGGGCCCCTTACTGAGCAATCCTATTGGGCCCCCCACGCACCCCTTCCCCCCCGACCCCCCCTTCTTCCATGGGCCGAATACACACATACTTTTCTCTGTCGCCGCACTCTTTGACCAAAAGATTTGTAAGCCTGCAACCACGTCAAGGTAGACTCTTTCAGCAGGGCCCTAACCTAACCTAAACTAAACTAAACTAATCTATACCTATCTATTCTAAACTAACATATGTCTAATACTGAACTAATAACAAACATCTGCATAATAAATAACTAATAAATAATAGTGCTAGTAGCTATAATTCACTTTTGAATGTAAAATCTCAGTTAAGGATTTCTTTTGACCTTTGTAGGCCAGAAGTAGATCACAATTGCACAATATTTTTTGTAACAAGTATTAAATGTGTTTTTATAAATACTGTAAGCTTAATAAATATATCAGAAAAAATACACATCTGAGCGCATATCTGAACATACACATCTGTATGATCCCATCCTCCTCAGCTTGCCTATAGCTGCATCATGCATGTTAAAAATGTACGATATGTTGATATGTGCACCTTCCTTCCTTCCCATCCATCCTCCTCAGTCTGTCCTTACACGTCCACAGCTGTTATGATGATAAATAAGTGCATATGAGCACATCATTAACATGCAGCTATGGATGAATATAAAAAAGAAACAATATTCTGTACAATTGTCAATTTATAAATCAGCGTCTTCTCCCCACTCTCTCGTCCCCATTTCCCTTCAGCGTCCTCAGTCCACTCTCTCTCCACTTTCCTTCAGCGCACGCACATAAAAACAAGCAAGTAATTTATATCATTTTCATTCTATTCATTCATAGAAATTAAAGTCTAAATAATGCCAGTCACATAACAAAACATGATTTTACAAAAATAATTCCCTGCACAGTCAAGCCTGCAAGGATTACTAGATGTCTTTCAGCAGCTCCCCTCCGTCCCTCCCCCTTACCTTTGTGGCCAAGTCAAAATGATCTACCAACAATAAAATTTTAAAAACACAAAGCACGCTGTACGCAGAGAAAATGTTAATTATCATTTATATTCCGCGGGTTTTCAAAGAGGTCAAGGCAGATGACTTTATGCAATGTCACCTCAGTAACAACTATACAAAAATAGACAAATATTCCCCCTCCCTTTTTACTAAAATGCGATAGCAGTTTTTAGCGCAGGGAGGTGCGCTGAATGCCCCATGCTGTTCTCAACGCTCATGGCTCCCTGCGCTATAAAACGCTATTGCGGTTTAGTAAAAGGGGGTCATAGTGCAAAATATAGACAGCACATATAAATTCTCAAAGCAGACACATTTTGATCACTAAATTGAAAATAAAATCATTTTTCCTACCTTTGGTAATTTCATCAGTCTCTGGTTGCACTTTATTCTTCTGACTATGCATCCAATATTTCTTCCCTTCTTTCAGCCTCCTGTATGCTTCCTCTCCTCCAGACCTCATTCCCTCCCCAAACTTTTTCTTTGTTTCACCCTGCCCCTTCTTTCTTTTTCTCTCTCTCCATACCCCCTTTCTTTCTGTATGTCTGTTTTTCTCTCTCTCACCCTGCCCCCTTCTTTCTTTCTCTCTCCACACCCTCTTTCGTTCTGTATGTCTGTCTTTCTCTCTCTCTCCGTGCCCCATTTTTCTTTGTTTCACCCTGCCCCCTTTCTTTCTTTCTGGCTTCCTGTCCCCCCCTTTCTTTCTTTCTCCCTGCCCTCCCCTATGCCACCACCATTGGGAAAATGCTGCCACAGCCACTGGGGAATAGGCTGCCACTGCCGCCATCGGGAACAGGCTGGCGCTGAGTCCGCCCTGCTTCTCTTCCCCGCGGGGCCAACCAACTCTCGCCGATTGGCTGGCCCAGAACGTCCTCTCCGACGTCAGAATTGACACGAGTGGTGAGAGTTGGTCGTCCCCACAGGGAAAAGCAGGGAGAACTTGGTGCCGGCCTGTTCCCGATGGCGGCGGTGGCACTCAAGTGGCTAAAGAGCCGCAGTTTGCCGGCCTAGGGAGAACACTGGAGGGTGGCCAGCTGTGCACCCTCTTGGGACGTAAACCAGGGGCGGGGAGGACCGCCCACCCCACATTCCCCACCTTGGTATGCTACTATCTGTACCTCACTCCCTCCCTATCACCAAAAATTCTCCTTTCTTCTATTCCCCATGTACACAACCATCTCTTTCCCTCCCTTCCTCTCTCCCAAGTCCATGCCTTCTGTGTCCAAAAACACATTCCCTCCCCCACCTCAGCATCTCTTTCCCTCCCTTCCTCTCTCCCAAGTCCATGCCTTCTGTGTCCAAAAACACATTCCATCCCCCACCTCAGCATCTCTTTCCCTCCCTTCCTCTCGCCCAAGTCCATGCCTTCTGTGTCCAAAAACCCATTCCTCCCCCACCTCAGCATCTCTTTCCCTCCCTTCCTCTCTCCCAAGTTCATGCCTTGTGTCCAAAATGCACTCCCTCCCCCCTTTTGTGTTCCGCGTTTGCCTCCCAGCCCATCTTTGCAATTTTCTCAGCAAAACGGAGCTCGAGCCGAGAGGCTTGTCTCCTGTTTCCTGCCTGCCCTGCCGCACACAAATAGCCGACCGGAAGTATTCTCCGACGTTAGTGCTGACGTCGGAGGGCAGGCTTTGCTTAAGCCCTCCCTCCGACGTCAGCGCTGACATCGGGGAACACTTCCGATCGGCTATATGTGAGCGGCAGGGCAGGTAGGAACAGAAGACGAGCCTCGCAGCTCAAGATGTATTTAACTCCGCGGGTTCCCCGTCCAGCTCTCTCCTGTGCACCTGGGGCGGACCGCCCCCCACTAGGTACGCCACTGGGACCGGCACCGGTCTGCGGACCGGCGGTTGAAGAACTGTGGCCTAGGACCCTGGGGGAGCCCGGGCCCCCTATCAGCTCCGGGCCCCTGAATGCAGGACTGGTAGTACTGCCCTGATGGCAGCCCTGCATTAACGGGTGCTAGCAGCCCTTATCGCTTACTTTTATCTCCTCCCTGTCCAGCAGCACCCCCCTTCCCATTCCATGAACCACGCCAGGTGTTTTCAAAACCGACTCTTGCTCATGAAAACATCAGCAAACAGACCCAGAAGCTATTTTGTGTTTTTTTTCCCAGAGCAGTTCAAGGCTTGGCACAGAATTACAAATTTGATTGGATCTACAGTGAAAAACAGCATTTATTTCCTCCCCCTCTCTGTGCAGCAGCCACAGCACATACTTTACCTTACCCACCTTTCCCTTCCCGCGTTCAGGCCTTCTATCTAGTTCCTTGGCATTCTCCCCACTTCCCTTCCCACGGTCTCACAATTTTTAAAAACTCAACTTCCGCTGGTGCTGGAGTGGACCTCAATGGCTAATTGCCTCGGAGGAGTTTTTTTGGAGTCTGAAGGTTGATTTTTAAGTTTTAAGGTGCCGTGGCGGCTCCTCTTACGATCGCTGCCTGTGTCGGAAGCCTTCTCCGATGCAGGTGCGGCTCGTGAGAGGAGCTGCTAAAAGTTCTGGGGTCTGCGACAGACTGAAGCATGGTTAGGGGCAGAGGCCGGAGGTGGGCAAAGGAGGAGACTTACGTTTGAGGCTCGGGAGATGGCAGGACTTCGCGTTCACTCCCTGTGACATGGTAAGGTGTAGGCTGTGTAGTAAGCGCACATGCGCACTCTCACCGGCACATCCCGACAGATCAGATCTCAGGGAACACGCGGCGAGAGTGCGCATGCGCACCTAGCATTTCATTATTATAGATTGTCCATTTATTATAGCTTTTTGGAAATCAATTTGGGGCCAAATTAATAGTTTATTAGAAAACCCGGTAGCATTTGAGCAGGGTAATTGCACACAAGCATACTCGTAGCTACTCTAGGTTTGTAAAAATGAATAATGAGAAATGATGCAAATGTTTTATAAAAACAAAATTATTATTTATTCATTAACAGGTATGGTTAATCATAAGGTTAACTGCATCATGAGAATTATTACAGAAGCCAAATGCTGGCCTTGCTAGTAACAAATTCCAACGTTTTACCAGTTACACATCCATATAATTCCTAAAAGACGACATTCCTTTGCTACAATCTAAGTGGTCCAAATTATTTGCTTCCATATAAGGCTCGTTTCTATATCTTCATATGGGCGTGTCACAAAAGCATTCCTAAAAATTACATTCTTATACCTAAAAAGTTACATTCTCATATTAAGCTTACATATTTTATAAAAAGAAGAAATACATAGACAGATATTGTAATGTATTCACAAAGACTAATACACACAGCTTATAAATCCCTTCCTGTTACGACCAACCTCTGTGTTGAGAAATTCATGTTCCTTTGTCTGAAACTAGAAAGAGAAGGAGGGAAGAAGAGAAGAAGGAATTAACCCTCCCTCCCATCAGAGTTTCACAAAGTAGACAAAGTTGCTTAAGGTCAGAAGTTAAATCCCAGATGTAACCCTCTCAGAATTTCTTCAGATTTCAAATATATGAAATCTAAGTAAAATGTATTCTAATCTACACTTGTTACCTATAGCTACATAAGGTGACAGGTCAAAAACGCGCAAGACTTGCGCGCAATTGTCTATGAACCCATAAGGTGACAGGTCAAAAACGCGCAAGACAATTGCGCGCAGACAAAATAGCGCAGACAAATAAGCGCTAAGACAATTGCGCGCAAGACAATTCAGCGCACCGACATTTCAGCGCAAGACAATTGAGCGCAGTGACAACTCAGCGCAAGACAACTCAGCGCAAGACAACTCAGCGCGCCACTAGAGGCCGCTTGACCATTGTCTTGCGCGCAATTGTCTATGAACCGTGTAGTTTTAATGACTTACTAAAACTTAATACTGGTATAAATTGATAACAGGATTTATAAATAAAAAAACAAAGACTGGCCTCAGAGACATTTGGAGCATTGAGATTAAGCATCAAATTTCTGCATCTCAATGGCCACAAATTTGGTCTTGGAGGATGAGGTGTAGTGTCTGCATCTATGAGACAAACTTGGTTCTTTTTGTTGCATAGAGCATTTTGGACCTCAGTTAGATTACAAAAGTTAGACAGCTCTAAGTCTAATAGATGCTGGCATTGTAAACTTGAAGTAGGGACTCTAGATCATTTATTATTCTATTGTCCCTTTATCATGGCCTTTTGGAAATCAATTTTGTCCCAAATTAATAGTTTATTAGAGAATCATGTAGCATTATCATATCATACAATTCTATTTATTACATCAATGAGAACAAGGAGTCAGATTTCATCAAACAACAATAAACTTTTATTGATTATGACAGAGGTCACCATTCAAATATCACAAGTAATTAGAAAAACTGCAGTAGATTAAATTATACCTTCTGGTGGAATTCGTTGTGTCACATTTATAAGATGGAAAGCATAATTGCTACTCAAAAAGGGTATTATAATAAATTTAAAAAGATCTGGGGCCATTGACAACTTATTGTAATGAATAGACACCATTTTCTAGTGAAAGTATATTTGCAAATGGGGGGAGGAAGGTGGTTTATAGTTTACTGTGGGTTTAATAAAAATAAAAAGAATATTTATATTGTATATTTTTGATTAAAAGTTAAAGGAAAGGGGGGTGGGAAGGGAATAAATTTATATATTTGATGTTATATTAGAAAGAAATTCAAGTGATGCATTTAATTTCAAATATTTTATTATTTGTACACTTGATGTAAGATTAAAAATGAATAAAGAATTTAAAAAAACAACAAAAATTTAATTCTGGATCTATACATACAATGATAGACATAGAAACATAGAAGATGACGGCAGATAAGGGCCATATCCCATCAGGTCTGCCCACTCTACTGACCCACCCCCTAGTCTACTATCCTAGGGATCCCACTCCTGGTGACAGGTTCCCTTGGCTTAACCCTCTAAGGGATCCCACATGGGCATCCCATTTGCTCTTAAATTCTTGCACGCTGTTTGCCTCAATCACCTGCACCGGGAGCTCGTTCCAAGGATCAACCAGTCTCTCGGTGAAGAAATATTTCCTGGTGTCGCCATGAAATTTCCCGCCCCTGAGTTTGAGCGGATGCCCTCTTGTGGCTGAGGGTCCTTTGAGAAAGAGAATCTCTTCTTCCATCTCGATATGGCCGGTAATATACTTAAACGTCTCAATCATGTCTCCTCTCTCCCTACGTTCCTCGAGTGAGTACAGCCGCAAATTTTTCAGCCTTTCCTCGTACGATAGATCCTTGAGCCCCGAGACCATCCTGGTGGCCATCCGTTGCACCGACTCTACTCTCAGCACATCTTTTCAGTAGTGTGGCCTCCAGAATTGCACACAGTATTCCAAATGAGGCCTCACCATGGTTCTGCATAATGGCATTATGACTTCAGGCTTCCGGCTGACGAAACTCCTGCGGATGCAACCTAACAACTGTCTTGCCTTAGATGAAGGCTTCTCCACATGGTCAGCAGTTTTCATGTCTACGCTGAGGATCAATCAAAAGTCTCGTTCTGTTGAAGTTCTAGCTAAGGTCTCACCATTCAAGGTGTAAGTTCTGCACGGATTTCTGCTGCCGAGGTGCATGATCTTTCATTTCTTAGCATTGAAGCCCAGCTGCCAGGTCGAGGACCAAAGCTCCAACAAATGTAGGTCCTGTGTCATACTATCGGGTGAATTGCCATCTCTCACTATATTGCATAGTTTGGCATCGTCAGCAAATAATGTTACCTTACCTTGAAGCCCCTGAGGTAGGTCACTTACGTCACTGTGGAAGCACTGGAAGGTATTACTCCCTTTCCCTCTAGAAAAAAACGTAGCTGAAAGGGGTTGAAAAAAATATATGAATGTTGATCTAAAAGGATCAAACATTTACAAGGATATCTAAATTTAGCCTCCAAAGAGAGTACAGATTGTCTTAATTTTAGGAACCCTCTCCTTCTGGTCTGAGTTTGAGACATCTGGGAACATGGAAATCTTAGAATCCATAAAGGTCACTTCTTTAAGCCTAAAAAACAGCCTAAGAAGTGCCTCTTTGTCTTGTTGAAAGACAAATGTTACCAGAACTGTAGAGTATGAAGTAACTTCGTCCTCTGAGGTTTCTAGTATTCTTGTTAAATTCATTGGACTCAGTGGATCAGATGAGACCTCAGGTTGAGAAGCCTTCTTAGATACAGGAAGGTCATAAATTCTATGTAAGGGTGTAACACCAGTCTCTGGGTATTTAAACGAATCCTTAAGAAATTTATAGAATAAGGAGTAAATTCTCTATTAGTACGTCTAACATAGGCGTGCTTTAGACATCCGGCAAACGCAAGTGTCAATCAAACGGTACTTAGGCGTGCGGTAGACGTCCCTACAACCTCTTCGCGCAAGATAGACGCAGGTTTCTGAAACGTCATTAAGACGTCTCCAATGGACCCGTGATAGACGTGGGTACGTTTTTGTTTTTTTTTAGATTATACTTTATTTATACTCTTTATTATCACTCATTCAGCATTGTAAGTATAGGATGATGAAAAAGATAACCAAAACACAGTATACCATTTTGTAAACTATATATTAGTTGATCTAGCAATATCAGTGAGGTAGGGAATGGCAAACAGAGAACACTGCTGTGTTGTATCTTTTTCCTCTAGGATATCAGAATTGTACAGTTTACCATTAATACAAGGAAAAAAAATATGTTATGTTTCAAAGGAGAACTAGAAGATGAAACGTACCAAGTGGGTGTTGAACTTACATTATCAGTATGGAAGGTGGGAACCGGTAGATGTATGCTACACAGAAAGCTGTACAGAAATGTCATACTCACCTCCTATTAGAAGTGGAAAGGATAGGACTTTGAACACCATATAAACTTAGTTTAAGTTCCACAAAGACTGGCAGGAAAGGCACCCTAAGTCATCCAATAAGCTTTCTCTCAATTTCCCAGAGACATTATTTCAGAGAGGATAGTTTAGAAGTGATATCTTGCTCGAAAGAACACTCTCCTGGTCTTCAAACATTGCAACAATCAGCTCATTCTTCAGAACAAAGGTAAATCCCATAACTTACACTGGCCCAACTTAGAAACAGAATCAAAACACAGATTAGACCTGAATGTGGCTTCTAGTTCACAGGAAGAGGAAGTAGCAAGCAGCACAATGCTGACCTCATTGTGACATCATCAAGGTGCACCTGGAAGGTAGATATGCCACAAGTAAAAGACAAGCCGGGAGTTGAACTCACAACCTACAGATGATCGATATAGTGCTTTTACTCACTGACCTACACCTGTGTCTCTGGTTCCCCTGTCATAGCATACCTTAGTGATGTGCTAAAGTATACTCTACTTAGCTATCATATCACAGTCAGTTGAGGCAAAAGACTGGTAGCTCAATGGTGTAAAGCACCGTTGTCACAGATGCAACACCCATATTCTTAAGTATGGTTCAATAAATGTAATACAGAGTCAAAATTATGCTGTTTATTTTATCAAACCCAAGCTCAACTTTGTAATGTATTGTGTATAGTCTCACTAATGTGTTTGTGATGAAAATGAGATGTGATAGGTGTATATCCTATATAATAAAACCCTAGCCGCGCATGCGCACATACCTGCGTGCTTCTGTGATCTCTGCTCTGTGATCAGTAGGTCTGTGGCCAGTAGGAGTGCAGATGCAGCAGCTAGGCGACTCCCCCCTCCCGCCCTCACTCACCACCAAAACCACCACCGCCAAAGCCTCCTCCTTCTGCCCAGCCGGGAGGAGGGCTCCGAGTCGCTAAAGACTGTCCCAGATCAGCTTACACAGTCCCTAAAAAATTAACCTTTTCATCTGAGGCGCAAGGCTGCGGTGACCTTCCTCCCCTGGCTCACTAAGGTTTCATCTTAAGAAATTCAAATGCATTGTTGAAAATGCAAGTGACTATTCTCTGTCATCCTAGACACCCCTGCAACACCCCAACAACACACTCCTGCAGCATAAACCCCTCATGATATAATCAAGTAAAAGACAAGTCGGGAGTTGAACTCACAACCTATGGATGATTGGTACAGCACGTTTACTCACTGAGCTACCGAGCTACTTAACTGTAGCCCTAACCCTAACCATAAAGTAGCATCTGACGTCATAGAAGCCGTTAGAATTTTGAAATCGTTTTGGACGTTCATTGGGTGTTCTCAGATCAAATACACCTGTAGATACTTGCAATGAGTACCCCTTGTCAAAGCTTGTACCTAAAGCCATTTCTGGAGACTCTCATTCCCAAGTCCCCAACATAGCTCAGTGCTTAAAAGCACTGCCTGTATCTTCCAAAGGTCAGGGGTTCAAGTCCTGACTAAGGTTAAGACATAATATTCTTTTTTTTTTCCACCCACCCAAACATGCCTAAGCTAAAATATGTGAACCTCACTTCCCAATCTTCATTTATTTAATTTATAACTTGTCATTGTGTTTGGGGGAGGTGAAGTTTCATTAGGTTTACATGGTAAGCTTCTAAGCTTGTACCTAAAGTCATTTCTGGAGACTCCCATTCCCAAATCCCCAACATAGCTCATTGTGTTTGGGGGAGGTGAAGTTTCATTAGGTTTACATGGTAAGCTTCTAAGCGTTCTGCTATACTTTTTTGTATAACAGCGATATCGGCGTGCTTTAGGATGTAAGCAACAGTGTTGATGTAGCGCGGAGCGGCCGCTGCAAGCACGCCCAAGCGGCACAAAAACGTCATCGCGTTTTTTTGCGTTGTGATGTCATAAAATCACCCGTTCTTCATACGCAGTTATTTCTCCTAAAATGGCTGCCAGGAGACAGCCAAACTTTTCCACCCAGGACTCCAGGCTGCTGGCCAGGCTGTTTCTCTCCCGGGAGCACCACTATTTTGTAGTGCCTGGCCATCGCAGGTCATACCTGCAATTCAGGGACTCATGGACCCGCCTGACCCGGCGGTACAATCGTAGAGCCTCCTGTCCCAGGGAAGTAAGTATTCCAAGTCAGGCCCTCACAATTAATCATGTAAAAAGTAATTATGATGGAAACCTGTCTCGATCAAATTGGTCATGTTTTTTGTGATTCCTTTTTAAAACTACAATTGTGCATAATAAATCTTTTACATTGAATACTAAAATTAAAGCACATCCCACAGGAGCAGTAGTAGGATTTCAAAGACAAATTCAGATCCTACAAGGCATCTATTCCATTCACAACATGCACACAACTAATTTTTGTGTCACGAGCATCGCATTTGTAATAGAAACATCTTGAAATCAACTTTGCCAAAGGAAAACAAATATATTAAAGTGCTGCTATGTCATTTCAAGTACCTACAACTTTCCTGTATCAATCTGCTGGTCTAGGGAGATAGTGGCATGACGATTAAAGTGACAGCGTCAGTACCCTGACGTCAGGGGTTTCAAGCCACGCTGCTCCTTCTGACCAAACTATTTTATTGCCCCTGCTGCATGATTGTAAACTCACCAGGACATGCTGTAATGTGGGGCAGTGCTGATAGGCTACAGCCTCAGCACCCTGGGGTTGTGAGTTCAATCCCACACTCCTCCTTGTGATGCTGGCCATGTCACCTCAAAACCCCCCCCCACCCACTGTCCCAGGTACAGTAGAGAGATAGCGATGCCTCCAGCACAGAAAGGGGAAAATACTGGAGTACGTGAATACATTCATGTAAAACATGTGGCAGAAGGGGGTGGAGGCAGGCAGCAAAGCGGATAGGGGCTCTTGGAGGGCAGCATACTCCATTTTTATGTGCTTATAGAGGTCAATACTTAAGTAAACATGTTATGCCACAGTGCTAGATGGCACTCATCATATCCCTCCCTCTCCGTTCTTTCTCTCTCTCTCTCTATTATCCAGGTTGAGGATCTCAGGAAACGGGGTTGGCTGCTGAGGCGCCAGGAGCGGGCCTTCCTTGAGGGGGTGAGGGAGGAATTGCGCGCTGAAGCCGGTGAGTAATGAGTCCAGCGTGTGTTTCTTTGTGATCAGCCTACCAGAATAAATAGATGAAAATGCTTGAGTAGCTGTAAACCATTCTTAATCATAAAATCTGCAGTAAAGCTGCTATTGTGATATCATGTCACAATGGCTTTATGGTGTTCTACTTGCCTCACTTACTTATGCTACATTTTGATGTTTACAGTGGAGTAGGTGCTTTGCATCCTGTTATTAGCATTTGAAGAAAATAACGTAGTAAAGAATGTCATGTTCAAAAGTGTTGTGGACATATCTGACTGGATCCTGTTTCCCTCTTGTCAAGCAGCAGCGCAGGCACCCCCTCAGGAGGCACCGCAGGTGATGGAGGGAGCCCCACCCTGGTCCTCGGCGGAGGAGGAGGAAGAGGAGGAGAGGGAAGAAGGGGAGGAGGAGGAGGAGGAGGGGGATTATTCTCCCTGGAGCCCTCACGACCACCCACACTGCCTGCCCCACCACTGCCCCCTGGACTGCCTGCCCCACCACTGCCCCCTGGACCCTCACCGCCTGCCCCACCACTGCCCCCTGGACCCCCACCACCATCCCCTGTTGGACCTTCCCCTTCCCCCACCCATAGCCCTTCCCATCACTCTCCTGCCCTTCCTGTTCCTGATCCCATCCCACCCCCTTTCCTTTCTGTTCCCCCCCAGGAGCAGCCCGACCAGCCTCAGGAGGGGGTGGGCAGGGAGATGGAGGCCTACTCTGCCATCTTGGAGGAGGTGCAGGTATTGAGAGGGTGTGTGGAAAGGATGGAACATGCCCTCTTGCGGCTGGTAGCCGAAAGAGGGCATGGTGCCAGCAGCCATACACCCTCTCAATGACTGCACCTCTTCCGCCCCCCTCGCCTGAGGTAGCTCAAGCTGCTCTTGGGGGGCACCCACCCTCTTTCCCTGCGTTATATGTTATATATGTAAATAGTTTTTTAAAAAGAAGTTTAAGTTTTTAAAAGTTTTATATTTTAATAAAAAAATTGTTTATAGTTTAAGCATGCCTGTGTGGTTTTAACCTTGTAGCATCATCAGTTTAGTGGACAGAGTCCAAGGTAGATAGGGGTTCAGGAGGGACTGCTGAATGGGCCCTTTTCAATATAACAACAAGGTGACATATAGAAAGTTTGACAATCTTTATTGGGGTCTGTCATTCATTCTATTACCTGCTAGCCACTCTGATGTCAAATCATTGCAGAATCTAGGAAAAAAGCAAGTGAATGCAAGGGTATATGCAACTGTAGGTAGATGACGACATCTCAGCTATGATGTGCAAAGTAAGCCAGTCCCTGTTCCAAAGTAAATGGCTACATAAGGAAGAGAATATAAGTCACTGTGGTAGATTTGTTGTTAAGGAATAGGGTTACTGCTAGTAAGAGTTGGCTCCACACCAAGAGAATCCAAATGAGACATGTGGGTTTTTCTTCCTTTAACGGAAGGTGATGGAAGTAAAGGCCAGATACCTCAATCTATCCTCCTGGTTCTTGAGCTGCACTATTTTGGTTAAGCAGGTGTGGAAACCACAAAGATGCTCACAGCTGCACTGCTCTCAGTAATACAAAACTCCATCTGACAATACTGCAGTTGCCTGTCTAAGACACCTGAAAACAGAAAAGAGGTTCACAAACAGGGGGTTCAACCCCCAAGGTCCATATCTGTCCTCCCTTCCCTGAAACAATGTGTTAACCTCATTTATGTTGAGCTGCTTAGATGTCACCGTGGTATAGTTGTTATAGCAATAGCCTTAACTCGGTGATGGTGTGGGTTAATATCACCTGTAATCCTCCACTGCTACTGTTTAGAACTCATGTGAGGGAATAGACTAACTGAAAACAAAAAGTTTGTGTGCATATAACAGCAGGAATGCGTGCCATGGTGTTCTATGAGGCCAACATTATCAATTTACTATTGTTCCTGAAAGTCATCAAGGATACCTGTGTGAAGAGAACAATAGAAGTGTGAAACATTTATTTCACTCATCAGAAGAGTGACTCAAGTGAAGAATAGTAGAGTAAGCAAATAAAGGTTACCATATATCATTCTCACCTACAACTGTTTGACTAGGTGCAAGCTGGTGTGCTGAGCTGCTCGTCTGGTCTCTCTCTGGCAAACACATAGGTGATGAGCAGAGTTAACCTGAAATGAAGAATAGAGAGAAACTGTTAACAAAGACCTATGTCTCCAAAATTAAACACTGAAGTTGTGGCAGAACACACACCTAGAAGTAACAGAGCTGCTAACATACCTTTAGACTCCTTATTAAAAATGGCAGCCATTAGGCACTCATTAGGAGTTTTCCACCTGAACCATGTACACTGATTGGATGTCCACTGAATGGCAGTGTTTCCCCCCCCCCCAACACACCCAACCTATTTTTATCAATGAGTTAGTACACAGAACCATTCCTCACCTGATTTTAACTTGCCTGTAATTTGATTCTACAAAGAATTAACTTTAGCTCTATGAGTAAACCCTCTCAGATGTGTGAACACATCCATTTTACTTACATATCCATTTTTCTACCAGCAAAATTTCTACCAGCATGGTCTTTATCAGTCTTCTCAGTCATTTTTGTCAGCCCTGTGGAATGGAGAGTAGGAGATATCAGAAATAAAATAACTATTATAAACAATAGCACACAATGAAAGCCCATAAAGAGAAGTCAGTTTTTCTGGTTGGTTTCTTTAGTTCTATCATAAGGACACCTAAGTAGCTTACAAAATATCATTCTCACCTGGACTTACTATCTGAGCTGCTTCTAGAAAAGATAAAACAACATATTAGAATGACATGTAGCTTGTTAATGGCTCTGTGGAATAGAGAGAAATGGGAGGCAGAGATAGGAAAAAAAATGTAAAAGACTAAGACAGAGTAAAGTCTCAAACATCAGCATAAGCAATAGGACAGAATAGAAAGGAAACACTACTCACCTGGACCTTCTTATACCCATGCACGCCTATGTAGCGTCTGACGTCAGTAGGGCGGGAAAACTTTCCCAATGCCTATTGGGCGCCGTTCGAGCGTGGTTGCTTATCCCGCTTCCTAACCACGCCCATCACACCTCATTGGCTGTCCTATGGGGGGGTGTTTGAACGTGTTCTACAAGTAGCCTGAAAAGATGTCTTCACCTTACAACATGGCTCCAAAACGGAAATCGAATTTCTTGCATGGAGAGTTGCAGATATGGAAAATGGAGATGGGGCAGACCATGACATTATGAAAGCAGGGAGAGTGATGGGTGTGGGCATCTGTGTGTAACCTGGCCTGGCCCCTTCTTTTCCCTAACAATTGATTCCCCTCCACACTTAACACAAAACCTAAGTCCTCAACAATCCCTCACACCAACACCCAGAAAAATCCATAAACTAAAGAAATACAGATAATGGGGTGGGGAGGAGTGTAAAAGGCAGAAGGGAGTATAAAGGAGAACAGCCAAGTCATAGCACAAAGTTTCATCATTGAGGAAACGGAACACCACCTCACATGAGGGGGTCCTACATAGGAAAAATGGCTGTGCCAAAGCTTTCTATATACTATGCACGCCTAATTAGCGGCTGACGTCATAGGAACCGTTAGGATTCAAATCTAATTGGATGTGCATTGGATGTCGTTTTGCCATATACAGCTGTAGTGACGTTGTAGTCATTTCCTTCACATCTCTAAGCTTTGATATGAAGCTCTATGTTCTAAACAAAGTTACCTCTATAGCTCTATGCCTTAAGGCATTGCTTTTTCATCTTCCATACATCAGGGGGTTCAAGTCTTGAGTAAGGTTAGCAAATAGTTTATATTCATTTCTCAGCCAGGACACCTGGTAACTCTTTAGCCTTGGCTTTACATATCAATATTTTGCTTCAGCTTTTATTATGTGCAGCCATTGTCTAATATTTAATGCAACCTGTTCTCTCTCATGCTGAACACCCTCCCCCACCAAAAACATCCCCCCCTAAATGGATCATTCTTCAACACCTGTCCAAGCCCTTTGAAGTTTGATTTAACTCATAGCTGTTGGCCAATGCCTATATTGCATCAAAAGAAACACATTCCTACTAGAATGGCTTGTAGTTAGGAGTAAATGAAAGTATCTCATGCACCTGTGGCTGCAGAATGCTGAGGAGAAACAGCAAATTCCACCACTTCTGAGAACTGTTAGGATGCAAGGAAACAAAAGTGAAGGTTCTTAGAATGAAGATTAGCGTGTGAGCATGGTCTGGGTTGGACATTAGAAAAATGTGGATAACAAACCACATTTCTGCCCAAACAATAATATAATTTACACATGGCTTTTAAAACCCCCTTTTTCTTCTCAACAAACAGCACTGCAATCGGCTCTCTTTTGAAAGCAAAGAAAAACCAGCACACATTATCAGCACTTAAAAAGAGAATAAACAGATACACACCTTAACATTCAAGCTTCCCTCATTGCAAAATGGAGGTCTTCAGTTGCACAAAACTGACCTCATTGTGACCTCATCAATCTGCACCTTCAAAGTAGTATGCCACAATTAAAAGATGTGCTGGGTGTAGAACTCACAACCTCTGGATGTTAGGAGCACAGGCTGGCTCCTAACACATAGAGCTACAGCTGCTTCTACTTAGGTCCATCTCACCACCCTTTCATATCATACTTGGCTGAGCTGTCTATACTTCATTAGCTATCATATCAGGATGAACTCAAATAAGTTTAAGCAAAGGAATGCCTAAAGATTTGGAAGGTTTTCAAGTAGAAAACAAATATCAAATATGTATTAAAGAATTGCAGCACAATTGACGCTGATCGGTAAGGGCAAAAAAACACCACTTTTCCGGTATGACGCCTAAACGGAACAGATTACTTACAGTCATATATCCATTAGTACAGTGCTTAGAATGAAGATTAGCGTGTGAGAAAAAGGGAGCTCCACCTCACATACATTCAAGCACACTTGGGAATATAGGTTTGGGGCTCAGTGAAAGCAGCGCTTTTAACCATTGAGCTACCACTCTTTTGTCTCAGCCTACTATGACATTATAGTTAAACTCCTTTTCCCTTAGCACTTCACTAAGATATGATATGACAAGGGAGCCAGAAACATTGGAGCAAAAGGTGCTGTAGCTCAGTGAGGAAAGGCACTCTCTACCAATCCTCTGGGCTTTGCGGGTTCAAATCCCAGCCTGTATTTTACTTGTGGCATATCTGCCTTCCAGGTGCACCTTGATGATGCTTTCCACTTCTTATAGGAGTTGAATATAACATTACTGTACAACTTTGCTGTGTAGCAGAAAAATAAACTTTTCCCCCTTCCATGCTAAGAATTTGCGTTCAACTCATCTTATATTTCTCCTTTTAAACATGGCATACTTTGTTAGTTTTTATCATGGTAAAGTATACATTTCTGAAATGGTGAAGAAACAATAATATACAACTGCAGTGTTTTGTCTCACCAAACTGCTATAAGCACAAGAAAACATTTCTAGGTCAACATGGTAATGCTCCTGTTCTGAGCTCTGACCTCTGAAACTCCCCGGTTCGACTCCCACCTTTGCTCATTTTAATAAGGTCCTAGTTTTTTCCTATTAGCTCTTATAACAGGGTCTACATGGTGAACTTTGCCATTTGTAAGATGCACATTTCCCTTTCCAGGCAAACCTATTTTCAACTTACCATGGCTCGGACATCCTAAGCAGTGATGAGAGGAAACCTTTCCTCTGACAGCAAGATGACATTTGTGGATTGCCTGGTTAATGTGCTCTCATCACTGCTTAGGATGTCCGAGCCATGGTAAGTTGAAAATAGGTTTGCCTGGAAAGGGAAATGTGCATCTTACAAATGGCAAAGTCCACCATGTAGACCCTGTTATAAGAGCTAATAGGAAAAAAACTAGGACCTTATTAAAATGAGCAAAGGTGGGAGTCGAACCAGGGAGTTTCAGAGGTCAGAGCTCAGAACAGGAGCATTACCGTGTTGACCTAGAAATGCTTTCTTGTGCTTATAGCAGTTTGGTGAGACAAAACACTGCAGTTATATATTATTGTTTCTTCACCATTTCAGAAATGTATACTTTACCATGATAAAAACTAACAAAGTATGCCATGTTTAAAAGGAGAAATATAAGATGAGTTGAACTCAAATTCTTAGCATGGAAGGGGGAAAAGTTTATTTTTCTGCTACCCAGCAAAGTTGTACAGTAATGTTATATTCAACTCCTATAAGAAGTGGAAAGCATCATCAAGGTGCACCTGGAAGGCAGATATGCCACAAGTAAAATACAGGCTGGGATTTGAACCCGCAAAGCCCGGAGGATTGATAGAGAGTGCCTTTCCTCACTGAGCTACAGCACCTTTTGTGCCAATGTCTCTGGCTCCCTTGTCTTATCATATCTTAGTGAAGTTCTAAGGGAAAAGGAGTTTAGCTATAATGTCATAGTAGGCTGAGACAAAAGAGTGGTAGCTCAATGGTTAAAAGCGCTGCTTTCACTGAGCCCCAAACCTATATTCCCAAGTGTGCTTGAATGCATGTGAGGTGGAGCTCCATTTTTCTCACACGCTAATCTTCATTCTAAGCACTGTACTAATGGATATATGACTGTAAGTAATCTGTTCCGTTTAGGCGTCATACCGGAAAAGTGGTGTTTTTTTGCCCTTACCGATCAGCGTCATTTGTGCTGCAATTCTTTAATACATATTTGATATTTGTTTTCTACTTGAAAACCTTCCAAATCTTTAGGCATTCCTTTGCTTAAACTTATTTGAGTTCATCCTGATATGATAGCTAATGAAGCATAGACAGCTCAGTCAAGTATGATATGAAAGGGTGGTGAGATAGACCTAAGTAGAAGCAGCTGTAGCTCTATGTGTTAGGAGCCAGCCTGTGCTCCTAACATCCAGAGGTTGTGAGTTCTACACCCAGCACATCTTTTAATTGTGGCATACTACTTTGAAGGTGCAGATTGATGAGGTCACAATGAGGTCAGTTTTGTGCAACTGAAGACCTCCATTTTGCAATGAGGGAAGCTTGAATGTTAAGGTGTGTATCTGTTTATTCTCTTTTTAAGTGCTGATAATGTGTGCTGGTTTTTCTTTGCTTTCAAAAGAGAGCCGATTGCAGTGCTGTTTGTTGAGAAAAAAAAAGGGGGTTGTAAAAGCCATGTGTAAATTATATTATTGTTCGGGCAGAAATGTGGTTTGTTATCCATGCAATATAATGTGTTCCATTGACATTATATTTATTAGGACAGAGAAAAGATGAAAATTACCTATTCAAACTCACTATTGGAATTATTGATGAAAAACACAGCGAACGTCTGCCTCGCGTCTAACAAAGAGACGCAATTACGAAAATTGAAACGGCATTGAAATCCAAGTTAGACCAGGGTTTCTTACGTCTACATAATACACGATATTTAGACGCAGGCGTTCGCTCAGGTAGCGCCTATCTAGCGTCCCCATTTGGCACGCCCACGGAACGCCCACGTCCAGAGCTGGAGACGGGACTATGCTTTCTGTAGACGTCAGTCCTTCAACTACCTCTTAGGGACGTCTATGTGTCGTTAATTTCCCAATTAACATTAATTAAGACCCTTAACTCCATAATTATTCACTTGCATCGGACGTCCAAAGCACGCCTAAGTTAAACGCAGTAATAGAGAACTTACCCCTAAGTCTCTAGGAGACATTACTAGAACTTTAGGAAAGTTAAATACAGTATTCTCAAATTCAACATTTTACTATAATTTTCCAAATTTTAAACTTTCTTTACTAGCAATAGTCTATCTTGTATTGAGGTAGTTTGAGTCTTTTGTAGCCCTTGAACTCGTTGGTCCAAGTGGTCCACTTTTTACCCCCGAGACTTTATTTCCTCCTGAAGAGTCAATTCTTTTTACCTGTGCATTTACCAGTGGTAGATTTCCTGCATACAATTTATAAAGTGAGTCTAAAGCCGTCCAGATAGACTCCAAAGTAAACTCTGCTGGCTTTATCAACAGGAGAACCGCTGGAATCTGTCCTCCAACTGCTGGAGTGATCACTGCCTTCTCCATAATTGATGTCTCTGTCTGAGAGTTTTGGGACGCCGGTAAGCCCTCCAGCTCAGCTAGGTAAACTGCTTCCTGTCTCTTCTGAGCTGCCATAGTTTCCCTCTCTCACAGCTGTTGGGGAGGTACTGGTCCTGAAGGGCTAAGCGAAACTTCGCTCCCGAGCACCAAGACTTCCCTCTGACTCGATGCAGCCGGCTCGCCCCGAGGGAAAGATGTAAGAAGCCCACAATCGTCTCCTACCTTCGAAGGTGAGCTCAGGTTGTCGGGCTGTGGCAGCCATTGTTCTCCTTCTTTTTGGCATTTTGTTGTAGGATAACCCCGATAAATGGGAACAAAAAAGTTTCAGTAGGAGAACGTGTTGCAAGAGTCCTCACTGCACCACTGCCATCTTGCCTCTCCGACTTAAAATCTCTTTTATGTTCCTTTGGCATGAAAATGCTATCCTCAAATCTATATCATGAAACACTGGATTAGTTTGTATAATGTCCCATTGCTAATGTATGATACTAGCCACCTCTGAACCTTGAGTGCAAAATTTGATAACACAAGTTTGAACAGTCTTACCTACAGGTTTTTGTGTATGTGATAATAAAAAATCTCTATTTTAATATTTTTCTCTTTGTATGCTTTCTTTACTAAGATAGCCACGAGAAATACATTTTTCTTGTAAGCCTCTAGCTTGTCATTTAAATGAAGCTAAAGATGAACAAATTTAAAAAAAAAGATGAACAATTACATCTGATTCTCAAAAACTGAGAAAAAGGCAAGCTGTTCTTGAGACTCATAGGATAACTGTTGTATGCCAACAAAGTATTTTATTTTTATAAAAACTGAAGTAGTGAACATACAATCTTTTTGTTTGATGGATAAATACCAAAAAATTTAGCTAAATGGATGAATAGCTTAAAGTGAATTTTTAATTATCATCACATGTGTTCAGCCATTGAGCAAAAGACAATAACAACTCTTCTAAAGTACCTTTCCACAATAAAAAAAATATCATCTATGTAACGCTCCCATTCATAGATTTTTCCAACAAAAGGAGAACCATCCACCCAATTGTTTTTTTCAAACCTGGAATTGATGGTGCAAAGATGGCTCCCATGGCCTCCTCCGATATTTGTAAATAAAATTGATAATTGTATAGAAAAAATTATCTTTTAAGGCAAAACGAGTCATTTGCATCAAAAATTGGTGGGAATCCTCATTGATCTTACTCAAGCTTCTAAGAACTCTTCTACCACTTGAAGAGCTTTCTCTTGTGAAATTGATGTAATATTGAAACTTGCCATAATAAAAGGAAATGCATCAATAGGAATTTCATTAAAAATATTGATCAAATGAGCTGCATCCCTCAAATAGGAAGGAATTGTTACCATTTCCTGTTTAAAATAATAAACAAATCAAGATAAGAGTAATACTAGAATAGGCATAGACAAATTTGGTTCTTAAAGTCAAAATTATATCAAATTAGCCTAAGGTGAGGAACACAGGTCTGGCCAATTAAAGCAACTTGTTTATAGTGTTCAACCTGTTCTGACTTTACATAGTTTTTCTCTTTATCTGACAATATTCAGTGAGGAGTGGCTTTGTGTTAAAGCTGCTCATTCTGCATCCAGGGGTTATGGAATCAAAGTGCTGCTCCCCGTGACCCAGGGCAAATCATTTATCCTTCATTGCCCCATTTACTAAATAGCCTTTATTAATTTTGGGAAATTTCAAACCTGCTGATAGCCTACAGTACTATCTAGCACTATTTCAAAACTAAGGTGACCATATGTCCTATTTTGAATGGGACTGTCCCCTTTTTAGATCCCCTGCCCTGTTGTCCCCACGCACAGCTTCGGGATGCCGAAATGTCCCGTTTTCAGGGACAGCGTCCCGAAGCTGTTTGTGGGGACAACGGGACAGACGATTGCTTCCCCTCCCTCCAGCGCCAAAGCCTGCCCCCCCCCCCCCCCCAGACTGGCCCCTGCTGCTTCAAACACCTGGCGCCTGGACCTTACTTTGCTTTAGTTGCGGCAGTCAGTAGCGGCGGTGGACAAGGTGTGTGTGTGTGTTTGAAGCGGCAGTAGCAGTGGGGGCTGGTCCAGGGGGCAGGCTTCAGCGCTGGAGGGAGGGAGGGAGGTTGGCTTTAGCGCGGCAGGGAGGGAGGTAGGCTGGGTAGCTTCGGGGGAGGGAGTGGAACAAAGGCTGGAAGGCAGTGAGGGGGACATAGGAAGGAGCACTGGGGGCACTAAGAACATGGAAAGGAGGCACTGGGGGCACTAAGGACAAAGGAAGGGGCACTAAGGACATGGGATGGAGGCACTGGGGGCACTAAGGACAAAGGAAGGGGCACTAAGGACATGGGAAGGAGGCAATGAGGGCACTAAGGACATAGGAAGGAGCACTGGGGGCACTAAGGACATGGGAAGGAGGCACTAGGGGCACTAAGGACATAGGAAGGGGCACTAAGGACATAGGAAGGAGGCACTGGGGGCACTAAGGACATAGGAAGGGGCACTAAGGACATAGGAAGGGGCACTAAGCACATGGGAAGGAGGCATTGGAGGCACGAAAGACATAGGAAGGGGCATTAAGGACATAGGAAGGAGGGAGGGAATAGAAAGGGACAATTATTGTGCCTGAGTGCAGAAAGAAATGAAAGAAAGGATGCACAGTCAGAAGGAAACACAACCAGACTCATGAAATCACCAGACAGCAAAGGTAAGAAAAATGATTTTATTTTCAATTTAGTGATCAAAATGTGTCAGTTTTGAGAATTTATATCTGCTGTCTATATTTTGCAGTATATTTGTCTATTTTTCTATAGTTACTGAGGTGACCTTGCATATTTTAAAGCCATCTGCCTTGACATCGTTGAAACCCCCCCAAATATAAATGATAATTAACATTTTCTCTGCGTATAGTGTGCTTTGTAGTTTTTTTTTAATTTTATGGTTACCATTATGAATTAATAAGATATGTGTACATGAAAATAAATGGAAGAAATTGGGTGCAGGATTGGGGGTGTGGCTAGGGTCGGATTGGGGTGGAGCTAGGGCAGGATTGGGGGCGGGACTGACAATTAATAGATGTCCCATTTTGATGAAAAAAATAAATGGTCACGTTATTCATAACTCATATCCATATCTCCCTACTGTAGTCACAGGATCAGGACACATATGTTTACAAAAAGACCCAATAGCAAACTGCATTAACCTTAAACATCACATTTTCAACATAATACATCTACTCTTGCAATTATTGAAGAAAATGTGGTGACAGCATTTAGCATAGCAGCCAGTAACAGCAAGTAGGCTGATAATGTCCCACCACATTTATCCAGATGTCCTGATGAAATGCAGTTGGTGAAGTCCACAGGAAATGGGAAGGAAATAATAATGATAATAATAATAACAGCTTATATACCGCAATACCATGAAATTCTATGTGGTTTACAAAGATTAAGCAAAGGTACAAATTGATTGACTGAAAGGCCTCATTATGTCCTATTCAGTCATTGGGATGTTGTCAGCTACTTGTAAGCTGTATTGGCCACAGTTGGCAACTGGATCTATTACTCCTGTACAGTCTGCCCATTGTTGTGCCCCTCTACTCAGTCTCTCAAAGAGGCTGCTGAAATATCTGCAGCAGCTGCTACAAGGGCCCCACCATTTGCTGAAGGAGCAGCCTGTTCTGTTCAAACTCCTGCAACATGTTGTGGTGCTTCGGTGAGACTTGCTGCAGGAGCTGTATATGGTGCTCACAAGGGGTGGGTGTTGTAGGTCCTTCGGGCTGGGTGGGTTAGGGTTATCATATTTTGATTTGTAAAATCCCAGATGCATGGCCATGCCCCATTCCACCATCAATGCCTTGTTCCATCCTCGCCCACAGAAAGAGTCATGTTTTCATGCCTGACTTCCAGGCCACATCTACATGTGATGTCATCCGTGCATGCTCGGAGACCCTTCAGATGCAGCCAGAGCTTTCCAAAACCTGGACAAATTGCTGGCATTTGGAAAGTCCATCCGGGCACCCAGATAGTCATCTAAAAAGAGGACATATCCAGGTTTTCCCGAATGTCTGGTAACCCTAGGGTGGGTGGTCCCCAAAGCTCTTCCTCCTTCCCCCTTCTTGTCCCCCTCCAGGGGTGGCATATCTGCCCACTGATCCTCTGTGCCCTGGAGTGGCACCCCCCAAGCCCCCTGGTCCACTTCCACTTCCTCCTTGGCCTCTTGGCCCGCTTCCTTGGCCACCTCAGCTTGCTGATGTTGGCATGTGTGCGGTAAAGACAAGAGTTAGGGTGACCACATTGTATATGGGTTGTATAGTAGTGCTGCTGAGTGGTTCAGGAGGCAGGGAATAGCACAGGTATGTGATTTTTTTTTTCAGACACCAGGGAGTCAGGTCCGAGGGATAGCACCAACGAGATGACATAGAATAGAACCCTGACAGATGACCTAGCAGGTACAGAAAAATATACATCTGAAACAAGGCAGTTTAAGCCATGCGGGAACAACTCCTCCCCCGCCCGCCATCAATAACACTTCATATGTTTATAGACTTGAAGCCTGCTACGTAAGTGAAGAAACCTACACATTACCAACCACAGAGATGTAAGAGAAAGTCAATCCGTTTGTTTCACTCTAGTCCCTCCACTCTATGATCACCCGTCACCTCCCATCGCCTCACTTTCCTTTTTGTCGTGGTGTACGGGGTCGCCGGACTCACGTTACGTCACGTGATCTCCGCAGCAGTTCGGCCTAGGCGACGAAGAGCGTGTTCTGCCTCCTGCGTTGGAGAAGCTGGTGGTGAGGCGCTTCACAGACGATCTTTCGCTGTAAATAAAACGCGCAAAAAGGGCCCTTATCTGCCGAGGACTGGTAAGTAATGATTGCAAGCCATGTGGAGTAGTCGGGTGAGGAATTGCAATTTCAGACACATTAATCACTTTCCGGTAGCGTCGCGTGCGTGGTACGGTTTTTTCGGTACGCAGAGATGATTGCGAAGAAAGGCCTGTAGAGGAGTCGGACCGTGTCCGTGAATATTTTGTGTTGGTATTGTGTTTAGTTTTCTTCTGAAGGTCTTGATGTGTGTCTCTAAGTGATTTCCTAGGTGACGAAGCCGGATGCTATGCGTCTTGGTAGTAATTCAAGCTAATGGAGAAGCAGGGCAGAGCCGTCTGATTTAGGGAAAATATAAGATATGTACGTCAGTGACTAGAAAATATGTTGAAGAATCATCAGCAGTTAAGGTCCATAAGTAGTTACTTTATATTGGGTTTGTTTCGTATGTGTTTATTTTTTTGCATATTGTTTTTATTGGTGTCGGGCGTTGAGGCCTAGTCGCGTACTCTGTTTTTCTTTGCCGCGTCAGGGTCAAGCCCATCGCGGGTTTGTATTTTATTTTATCTAATGTTTATTTTATTTTTTTAGCGTCTATCTGGAATGGTAGTTGAAGTTCCCGTGTGTAAGATGTGGTAACTTTTGTTTTCAGGATCCTTTTACTATTTTTTTTTAATTTTATACACGAAATGTGTTATTATTTAAGTGATGAGCTGTTTGCTTTTCACTGAAAAATAATCGGAAGGACACATTTTGAAACCACTATTGACAAGTTTAATGTAACAGATGTAATTAAATTTAGAACACCCCTTTTTAAGTTTAAAAAAAAAAAAAAAAACCCAACCTTGAAAGCAATCTGCATACAGGTAGAGATTAAATGCTTTGTTGTTTTTTTTAATAGGATAGTCATGATTTCCCAAATCCAAAAAAGCAAAACAGGATGCTAGGGATTGTTAGGAAAGGGATGGTTGAATTCTAATCGCTTTATCTACAAAAAGGTATAGTGGAATTAGAAATGGTTCAAAGAGTGACCAAAATGATAAAGGGAATGAATGGCTAAAGAGGTTAGGGCTATTCATCTTGGAAAAGAGATTGCTGAGGGGAGATATGATTGAGGTCTACATAATCTGAGCCGGTTGATCAATAAATGTCATCAATTAAAAAGTTTTTTTTTGTTAGAGTGAAAATAAGTCTTAGATCTTTCTGGAATCTTGATAGTAGTTTGGAGTAATAAACCTTTTTTGCCTCATGTTTTGCTAGTTTGTAGTCATCAAGGAGTTTTTATTTGTACTCAGTGCTTTGCGTTTTGCACCAAGTTATTTTTGCTTTTCTGACTTCCCTTTTCTTTGCCCTCAGGGCTTCTGTGAACCAAGGAAAAGATAATGAGCCATAAGTTCGTTTCCTTGACTTTTGCTAAACTCTCCTAAAATGATTTGACACCAGTGTGCCAATATGAAGGTTTTCCCCCCCTCTAGGGAGCTGCCAGTAGGTTCTGTCTTTCCTTAGTTTAGAGATACTGAGGGAGAAAGATTCAAGGTGGACTGACTTTGGGTCAAATGCAGATTCTCTGCCTCGCAAGGAAACAATCGATCCCTACAAACAAACTTAGATATTGAGACCCTCTCTACCTTCTTCTACGAGAAAATATGCAAGATAGGTGCAACTTTATACTCGGAGGCCAAATCTCAGAAGGCTTACAGCATAACAATGTTCACAAGTTGGAAAACCTAGGCCACTTCGAGCCTGTTTACTGTGATGACTTAATTTACTTTTAAAAATGTATATTCTACACATCCTACAACCAAGGATCTTCAATGAACATAAAGAAAGAGGTCAGTCACACCCCTCAGGGCCACAACCATAAAGCTGCATTATCATTTTAAGAACAAATTCCCCCCCTCACTGCAACAGGCTAACATTCCTTACCATAAACCAGATACCATACAAAAACTCACCAGTCAGCCCTCAATCAAACTACACACACAACACTCCATTCTAACTAGTCATCCCCCAGGCAAGCACAGGAAAAGAAAGACATGTTTGGAGAATCAGACCAGAACCACATGGCTGGTTGGGACAATCCCCTTGCTCACTGTTTGAAAGGTTTTCCACAAAGAGACATAAGTTAACTTTTCGATGCGGGAAGAGAAGTGAAAAGTCTTTCTCAATGCAGCAGTTTCATGCATTTTCATGCATTTTCTGCAGCCATTGAGGGAAAGAGGCCGCTGCATCTGAGACCCAATGCTTTAATAGAACCTTTTTTATTAATAGCAATGCTAAGTATATGAAGGCCCTATATGGCAATAAAAACCCTAGTCGTATAAGCTCCCAGAAGTGCGTGGAAGTCACCGTGATGACATCATACACACGTGTGACATCACGCTGACATCCACGCATGCACAGAGGCCCTCTAGACAGGCCCTGAAATGCTAGTAGGGCGTGCCAGCAGGGAATTCGCAAATATCAACTGGGTACCCCCAACCACAGACTCTCAAATTCCACCCTAGACCCACCTAAGCTCTTCCCCAGATCCCACCCCCTTTACTAATTGTAATGTAATTTTTTTCCATTCATTTTTCATATACACACAATATATACAGCAGATATAAATTCTCAAAACTGACACATTTCAATCAGTATATATAAAATCACCTTTGGTGTCTGGTGATGTTATTTTTCTGTGCTGTTAACTATGTTTCCAGGAACTTCTTATGCAGAAACCAGAATGGAATTGTCCAGATCAGAATGATGTGCACTAAAAAAGTGTCCTCCAATTTATCTGATAATATAAAAAAACTTTATTTCTCCAATGTCACAGTGATGCATACAACAACTCAATGACTCGACATGTACATGTTTCGGCCAATAGGCTTGCCTCAGGAGTCTTCAATTACTGAGAATGGCATTTGCTGAATCCTAGCTAGACTGCAGTTAAAATTGCAGTATGCTAACCTTTTCTTCCACATTGCAGTGTGGAAGAAGAGGCTAACACAGGGAATTACTATTGGTTAGAGAGAAGCAGGAACACAGCTTTCTCCTTTCACTGCAATGTGGAGAGGAGAAAGCTGTGTTCCTGCTTCTCTCTAACCAATAGTAATTCCCTTTGCTAGCTAGCCTCTTCTTCCATGTCCTGCTTCGCGGTCTCTGACATAGAAGTTTGTGCAAATTTTAAACATTAACAGCAGCGAGTTGGGAAGCAAGGCAGTCTGAACTAAGGGATCGCATAGCACCTGAAGACTGGAAGGTGGCCAACATGACGCTGATTATTTAAAAGTTTTCCAGAGGTGATCCGGGAAATTATAGACTGCCGGCTGATCCCAAATCATTTATTTCAAGTTTCCTCCCATTTTAACAGCAGTCTAGCTAGGATTCAGCAAATGCCATTCTCAGTAATTCAAGACTCCTGAGGCAGACCTATTGGCCGAAACACATACACTTCCCCCTCCCCATTCGTGGTTTCCCCACTCGCGATTTCACATAATCATGTTTTTTTTGTTTGTTTGTTTTTTTTGGGGGGGAAACCCCCCCCCCCCCCCATATTTTTGCCTTCCCTCCGGCATCCTGGCCTTACCTGGTGGTCTAGCGGGCTTTCGGGGCAGGAGTGATCTTCCTGCCCAGTGCAGATCGCCAATAGGAAATGGCTGCCGTGAGCTCCCATAGTCTCTTGAGACTACAACGGGAATTCCCTACAGCCATTTCCTATTGGCGATCTACACGGGGCAGGAGTGTAGGAAGATTGCTCCTGCCCCGAATGCCCGCTAGACCACCAGGTAAAGGCCTGGATGCCGGGGGGAGGCAGGGGTGGGTCAGAGCTGGATATTCGCGGTATTTCCCTATTTGCGGTCCGGCTCTGCCCCTATCCCCCGTGAATAATGAGGGATATGTGTACATGTCGAGTCATTGAGTCGTTGTATGCATCATTGTGACATTGGAGAAATAACGTTTTTTTATATTATCAGATGAATTGGAGGACATTTTTTTAGTGCACATCATTCTGATCTGGACAATTCCATTCTGGTTTCTGCATATTAGGTTTTGTGGTTTTGTTTTTTTCCCCTGTTTTTTCCTCCAGAGCCTTCTTATCCATTGACTGTTTTTCTCTCCGTCTTCACTTTCTGCCTTGCATCCAACTTTGGCATTAACTTAACATTTAATATTTCCTATTTTTCTGCTTTCTTCTCAAAATCTACTATCTCTCTCTCCTTCCCTCCCTATTTTCCTGGTCTGACATCTCTCTCCTCCCCCCCCAGTGGTCCGACCTCATCTCTCTCCTTCCTTTCCCCTGTTCCCTGTCTGGCATCTCTCTCATCTCCTTCCCTTAATCTGGCATTTCTTTTTACTACTACTACTATTATTATTTCTATAGCGCTACCAGGCTCCCCTCCTTCCCTTCTATTCTCTGGTCTGATATCTCTCCCTTACTTTAGTCATCTCTCCTCCCCCCCAGTGTAACATTTCTAGTTCCCTTCCTCCTTTCTGCCCCCTGCAATCCATCTCCCTTCCTGCTTTCTGGCCCCCCTCCCAGTCCAACATTTTTCCTTCCTTTCCACTAGTCCAACATTTCTTTCTCTTCCTCCTGCATGCTTCTCCGGTTCTCCTTTCATCACCTAACCAATATCTTTCTCTCTTCCCCCCCTCCATGAGTCCAACTTTTCACTCTCTGCCCTCTCCCCCTTCCTCCGAGTGTGACATTTCTCCTTCCCTCCTTTTGTCCTCCTCATCCATCTCCCCCTCTCCATGAGTCCAACACTTTCTGCCTTCTGCACGCTTTCTCTCTCTGTCCTTGCCTCTTACCTTGAGAGGCGTCCCTCATCCCTTCCAAAATCCAACATGCTCTCTCCCCACGCATCATCTCACACACCCCTCCAAATGTGTAGCACCTTTCCTTTCTCTCCTCTTTTGCCAGGCCAGCAGTACCTCTTCTCTCTTCCCTTTCCCTCCCCCATGTCCATCAGTACCCCTTCTCCATTCCCCTGTCCAGCAATACCTCTCCTTTCTCTAGCCTAGTGGCAGCTCACTGTGTGCTTTTAACTTCACCTCAAGGCTGCCACTAGCATTAGTTTAGATGCAGTTCATCAGGCAGCCTTGGGGCCTTTGCCCGCCTCGCATCATTGAAGCGGGCCGGCCTAGCAAAGGCCCAGAGGCTGCCTGATGGAACCATGTCTAAACTAATGCTAGCGGCAGTTGTATGGCGAAGTTAAAAGCACACTGAGCTGCTTCTGTTGGTTCAGGGGTGGGGAGAGAAGACGAGGAAGGCAGGAATCCCAGCATACACGACGGTAGCAGGAAGTTTGGATACACTTTCAAGTTTTCAAGCAGCCACTGTGTAGCGCAGGCCTGCTCCAGGGCATGCTTGCTCATTTACGCGGCAGCTGTCTGAAGATTTAAAATTAAAACACCAGGAAGTGGGTGGGCGGACATTAAAAGTGCACTCTGGCGCGGGCTACAGTGAGAGCTGAATTGGGCCGTATGTTGTGCAGGGCTGGCTTGCATGTAGACCCTACTCCTAGGTGTACTTAAATTGGAGAGGGAATTATTAGAGATTGCATTTTAAGGAGAGTTCAAGTTCCTATGCTAACTTTTTTTTTTTTACTATATGGCAACATTGCTTAGAAGTTTTATAAGCGATATTATCAAATTTGAAATAAACCTGAACAATACGTACTGAGCGTCTTATCAGCCCCAGTTCTGTCTAAGAAACTGAGAGTTGCACATAGTATATCTTCTGATTGGTAGACTTAAAATCCTTCTCTGAATAGTTGATGGACATTTTGATGAGCATAAAAAAAGACTGCGAGACTGCAACAGGAACTGTTGGCAGGCATTTTTGATTGCGGCTGTCACTGGGACGGAGTGTAGGAAGATCACTCCTGCCTCACTTCATTACTAGATCACCATGTCGGGGTGGAGGGAGAGTTGGCTGGTACAAGATGCAGGAAAGATCACTCCTGTCCTCACTGCTGGACCACCAGGGCTTCAGGCAAGCCCATGGGTATAAACCGAGACCCCCATTTTTGGGCTATTTGAAGGGAAGACTTTACAGGGTAGTTAAAATGTTTGCTGTGCAGTTGGATTTAAATGTAAAATTTGCTTCGTATTTATGTATAAATGTATTTTATTATTTAAGTGTTCAGCATATAAAAACAGTTTGTGATGCTGACAGTTTTTTATATTGTTCTAATAGGTTGTTGCTTAAAGAATGTCTTTCCCACCTCACTTGAATCGGCCTCCTATGGGAATCCCAGCTCTTCCGCCTGGGCTTCCACCTCCACAGTTTCCTGGTTTCCCTCCTCCTGTACCTCATGGTAAGTTAAGTACCTGCCCTTAAAGAATATTATATGTGACAAAGAACACTTTCCTCTATGAGTAATAATATGAATTTGCAAATTAGAGCTTTACATATGATAGGAAAAGCTCAGAGACATAGTTAAGCTCTGGAACTCATTGCCAGAAGTTGTGGTAAGAGCAGATAGCATAGCTGGTTTTTAGAAAGGTTTGAACAATTTCCAGGAGGAAAAGTCCATAGTCTGTTATTAAGACATGGGGGAAGCCTCTGCTTGCCTTGGATTGGTAGCATGGAATATTGCTACTTCTTGGGTTTTGACCAGGTACTAGTGACCTGGATTGGCCACCGTGAGAATGGGCTACTGGACTTGATGGACCATTCGTCTGACCGAGTAAGGCTATTTTTCTATCTGGTTCAGGGATTAGGTTTGCAGCAAGTGTGACTAGGTGGCTCAGAGGGAATGGGCAAGCAGAGAAAACCCAGAGTTAGAAAAACATTCCAACCAGGGAAATGAAGAAAACTCAGTCATAACTATTCCTTGAAAGGTGTCTTTATGTGAATTGTTTTGAAGTCTGTAAATGAGTCCCTGAAAGTCCCCCACTTTCACATGGAAACAGTCCGCTCCATCATAACTCTGATAGCTCCAAGAGAATTCTTTGCCTCTTTGGATTTGATGGAGGTGTATCGTCACATCTCCATCTTTCCAGCTCACAGTCCTGAGATTTCATATGATTCAGTGCCACTTCCAGTTTGTAGCGTTCCTCTTTGATTGGCCATGGATCCATGCACCTTTACCAAGGTGATGGTGGTTGTAGCGGCTTACCTTCGCCAGATGAGGGTCCAGGTGCATCCTTACCTGGACATTTGGGTGATCAAAGTCCCCTTTCTGGCGGATTGCGAGCTCACGGTCCAGCAGGTGGTGAGCCTCTTACAAGACCTAGACTGGATAGTCAACATTTGGAAAAGTCATCTTCAGCTGACTCAGTGTTTAGAGCACAGTTCTTCAACCACCGGTCTGCAAAAAAAATCTTGCCGGTCCGTGGAGGATTCGGGTCTCTGCTTCAACAAAAGGTGCCGGCGTCAGCTGACATGCAACTTCCTGTTGCCATCGCTATGCCGGGACTCCTGCCTTCCACCACCGGATTCCTGCCGCGTGCGTCTCCTGCTCCTGCCTTTGTCTCTACACCCCCAGACCAGCAGCGGCAGCTCTGTGTGCTTTAAACTTCGGCACACAGCCTAAGCAGTATTTTAGTCGCGGTTTCATGAGACAGCCTCGGGGCCTTTGCTAGGCCAGTCCACTTCGATGATGCGATGTGGGCTGGCCTATCAAAGGCCCCGAGGCTGCCTCATGAAACCGCGGCTAAAATACTGCTTAGGAGCAGCTGTGTGCCGAAGTTAAAAGCACACAGAGCTGTCGCTAGCCTACATAGAGGAAACATTTGCTAGAGAGGGAAGGGAGAATGAGTACTCCTGGACAAGGGAGGGGAAAGGGGTACTGCTGACAGGGGAGAAGGGAAAGGGAAGGGACGAGAATTACTGTTGGATAAGGGGAGGAGGAAAGGGAGAAGGGATACTCCTGGACAAGGGAGGGGAAGGGAATACTGCTGACAGGGGAGAAGGGGAAGGGAAGAGAGTTACTGTTAGATAAGGGGAGGAAGAAAGGGAGAAGGTACTGCTGGACAAGGGAGGAGGAAAATTGGAAGGAAACAGCTGGCAGGGAGATTAGAGGAGGGGAAGGAGTCAGGATAGAATGGAGAGATCAAATGAGGGAAAGGGGAGAGACAGAGGAATGACAAAATAGAGAGAGATTGATGCTGGAAAGGGGGGTCAGATGAGAAATAAGGAAAGAGGGGCAAAGATGCTAGATCTGGTGTAGGAGAGAGGGGCATAGAAAGAGCGCAGATACCATATGGGAGGGGGAGAGGGCAGACACTGGATGGAAGGAGCAGATGCTGGATTGAAGAGACAGAGGGCAGAGATGGAAGAGAGTAAAAGATGATGAAAGCAGAAACCAGAGATGACAAAAGGTAGAAAAAAAAATTTATTTCTATCTTGTGATTAGAATATATCAGATTTAAAATATGTATCCTGCTAGAGCTGATGTTAGACATAACTGGGGAGTGCTTCTTTAGCTTCCAGCTGGCTTAGGGCTCTCTCTGACCAGGAGGTAGTTGCCCTAGTTGCAATCCCCCTAACACCATTCCTGCCATGTGTGACTGCGGTATTCTGTTAGCATATTTGTGTAGCATTCTGTAATAATTTGGCTTATTCAGTTTTCTTGATAGTAGAGGGGATATATGTGAAGGGGAAGGGAGATGGGGGTTTTGTTGATCCTTGCCCTGTATTATTTATATTTATGGTCAAATATATTTTATTGAGCAATCAAGAAAACAACAGAGTAGCACAAGAAGTACAAAACCAGCTCAAAAGTTTGAAATATCCCCCAAAAGATCCTCCCCCCCAAACCCCAACCAAAACACCCCCCCCCATTCCCACCCCTGGGTCCTCCTTCCAAACACAAAAGAACAAAGAATCAAAATGGCGAGTTATACATGAAAGGAACAAAAGGATAAGCACAAACAAAACTCAGTTAAGTATCCGGCTGCGAGCCAGAGGGGTCAAAGTAGTCCAGAAAGGTTCCCAAGTAGTCTGGAAAAGATGGCCCTGGCGAGATGACAAATCGGTCACATCCCGTCGCTCCCACATCAAGAGAGAAATCATGCGACTCCTCCAAAGGGAATAGTCTGGAGTCTCAGCTTCAAGCCATTTCAGCAGGATGCATTTCAAAGCAATCAGAATAGACCACTTGAGGAAAGCTGCAACTCCCTTGGAGCGTGGAAAGTAGTGAGGAATAGTCCCAAACAAAATCAAAGGGGAACCGCGAATAGTGACATTCCAAAGATTCTCCACGAAAGCAAATATAGCAGTCCAAAAAAGTTGTACCTGAGGACAAGTCCAAAACATGTGGCCCAAGCTGGCCTCCGGAGCCTGACAGCGAAGACAAGCTGCATGGAGACGGAAGTGAGCCAAATATGCCCTTTTAGGAGAAACATACAACCGAAAAATCAATTTAAAATGTTGCTCCCAAAAGGTAGTGTATTTACGAAAAGCAGGCAGTCGACGGACAGCCTGAAGGAGGACATCAGAAGGTAAATCAACAGCAAGATCACCTGACCAAGCATCTCGCAACCGGGAGTGGTCAAACAAAGGGCATTCATCCTTCAAGTGGCGATGATGAAACTTGAGGGGGACCGTTTGTTGAGAACCAAGGGTAAAGGCCGTAGACAAAGTCTCATGACAGGTGGCCTGCAAGGAGCTAGAAGGTAAGGAAGAGATGTAATGATGGATTTGCATATAAGCAAAATAGTCAGAAACAGGGAGATCAAATTCTGCTTGCAACTGAGCAAAAGATTTAGGGGTGCCTTCATCAGTAACCAAGTGAAATAGATATTGAATGCCCCTTGTTTCCCACCGAGCAAAACTCGGCCCATCAATCCCAGGTAAGAAAGAACCATTAAAACGAATAGGCAAGAAAGGAGAGACAGAAGGAGAAAGAGTGTGAAATTTACAGACCCAACGCCACACCTTCCGCAAGGGTTGATGTAAGGCTTTCATAGAAAGAGACTCAGGTTCAAGAGAAGGGATAGAATGAAGATAGGCACTAAAATGAGTAGAAGAAAAGCAGGAAAGTTCCAGAGATGAGTTAGTAAACGCTGAAGTACCCCTAAAGAGGTCATTAATATGCCTCATTCCACAACCAATCGTCAAATATCGGAGATTCAATAAGCCCAAGCCACCTCTGTACCAGGGAGTCGTCGCCCGCTTATAAGGCAAACGAGGTCTCTTACCGGCCCAAAGAAATTTCTGTCCAGTCGTTCCAATCGGCGCTCGTCACGAAATGTCAAATAAAGAGGAAGGACCTGAAAAACATAAAGCCAACAGGGGACCAGAAGCATGTTATACAGGTGTACTCTACCCAAGAGTGAGAAAGGAAGAGTCTCCCAAAGGTGCAACCTATTCTGTAATGCCTGAAACAACGGGGTTACATTCAGCCGATATAAGCTAGATAAGTCTAGCGGAATATTAACCCCCAAGTACCGCAAAACAGAATCAGCCCAACGAAGAAGGAAAACACCTCTCCACGATGTTCGTAAATCTATTATTTATATTTATAAAATGACAATTGTACAGAATGTTTCTTTTTATACTTTAATAAAATATGTTCAATATAAAATCATAACTATTTGAGGCTTGTGCGGATGGGATCAGATGGTTGAAGAGACCGAGCTCATGGGGACAGGGCGGCAATGGGGTTTTTAAAAATTTCACTCTTATTAGTTTGTTGGTCCACGAAATAATTATTTTATTTCCGCCGGTCCTTAGGTGTAAAAAGGTTGAAGAACACTGGTTTAGAGTATCTGGAAGTCCTCTTCAACATGGCAAAGAGATGCATTTTTCTCTCCAAGCCATGCAAACAGATGCTCGGGACAAAGATCCTTGTGATCTTCCTGGCAGTATCTGCAGGTGCTGGGCTTGATAGTGGCCTCCTTGGAAGTGGTGCCCTAGGCAAGAGCTCATATGCGTCCTCTCCAGCACTCCCTTCTGTCCAGATGGTCCCTGCAACATCACTCCCTGCAGTTGTGGCTCCCCTGGATGGCGGAGACAAAGTGCAACCTGCGTTTTTGCCTCTAAGGGGAGAACTTGGCAAAGGGCATGCCACTCTGAATCGATGCATAGGTGACCCTCATGACTGGCATCAGCCTCAGTTTCTGGGGGCCCCCCTGCTCCTTTAAGAATTATAATCTTATTTTATGTAAATTACTGTAATAGACAATACAGTCAAACCTCAGTTTGCGAGTGTTTTGCAAGATGAGCAAATCGTGTCTCGCAAACTGAGCATTGACTCGATTTGTGAGGCCCCCCCCCCGAGAACTGGCATCGCCCCTCTGCCCGTGAATACCCTCCCTTAGAACCGGCATGGGCCCCCCCCCCCCCCGCTCGTGAACACCCCCCGTGCGAACTGGTATCCCCCGCACACAAGCCCTTACCCCGATCTGGCACTCAACACCAATCTCAGAGAGAGCGGGAGCCAAAAGGCCTTGAGCATGCACAGATACTCAAGGCTCAGGCCAGGCAAGAGGCAGGATCTTCAGGCACCAGCACGTCCTGTGGGTTGGTGCTGTGTGCTGGTGCCAGATCAAGGTAAAGGCTTGTGTTTTTGGGCAGGTGGGGGGATGCTGGTTCACAGGGGGGGCCATGCCGGTTCTTGGGGGGGGGGGGGTGGAAGCCCGCCAGTGGCTTTGGGTGTGGGGGGTGAGGTGGAGCAGCACCGGGGCCTCGGGGGTGGGGGTTGAGGTGGAGCAGTGCTAGTGGCCTCAGGGGTGGGGGTTGAGGTGGAGCAGTGCTAGTGGCCTCAGGGGGGGAAACAAATCAAGTGAATTTCCCTTACTTCCTATGGGGAAACTCGCTTTGATATATGAGCATTTTGTTTTACGAGCTTCTGGAGTGAATTATGCTCGTAAACCAAGGTTCTACTGTTTATATCTTGTAAAACTTTTCTTTAAGCCTCTTACTATGCATGAAATGTATAAAAAATGCCTTACATGGAAGGAAAAAATGTGCCTTCACCTTTTCCTCCTATTTGCGTGGCATGGTGAAGGACCTTCCTCAATATCGAGACTCCTTACCGGACTCCCAAAGAGCAGGATTTGATAAGTTTATGTCCAACCTGTCTCAATTGCGGTTGTACCTATTTCATGCGGTGTACGACGCATTTGAGCTGGTTTCGAGGGTGTCGGCCTTCGCAGTGGCCATGCGCCGCCTGGCCTGGCTTCGCACCCTCGATATGGACCCAAACCTGCAGGAACGTCTTGCAGATTTGCCTTGTGTGGGGTCCGAGTTATTTGACGAGTCCTTAGATGCGGCGACCAAGCGGTTGTCGGAGCAGGAGCGCTCGTTAGCATCCCTGGTCCGCCCCAAACCTAGACCCCCGCCGCAGAAACCTTTCCGTCCTCCGCCGCGTCGATATCCTCAGAAGTCGACTCCGGCTTTTTCAAGGCCACCTCCGAGGCGTCCGTCTCAGCGAGGCAGAGGGGGACAAACCCAAGCTCCAGCGCAGGGTCCTTCTAAACCCGCGCCTTCCTTTTTACGGGCTGAGCGGACGGGGCGGGTTCCCCTCCGCGAAATCTCAGGAACCCCTTCCTATCGGGGGGCGTCTTCGGTTCTTCCGGATGGCATGGACCGAGATAACCTCAGACGCTTGGGTGCTCCGGACCGTCTCCGAGGGCTACTCGCTCAACTTTGTGTCCTCGCCACCGGACCATCCCCCAACTCTAGCCTCTTGCAACCGATCGCAGCTGCCGACCCTTCTGGCCGAGGCCAGGGCCCTATTGGTGCTTCGGGCGGTCGAACCGGTCCCCAAGGACCAGCGGGGTACGGGGTTTTACTCCCGTTACTTTTTGGTCCCAAAAAAGACCGGGGACCTGCGCCCCATACTGGACCTCAGGAAGCTCAACAAATTCCTGGTCCGGGAGAAGTTTCGAATGTTATCTCTCCCGGTTTTATATCCTCTCTTGGAGGAAGGGGACTGGATGTGCTCCCTCGACTTGAAGGAAGCATACACCCATGTTCCGGTGCATCCCGCCTTCCGAAGATTTTTACGATTCCAGGTGGGGGATCTGCACCTCCAGTACAGGGTCCTACCCTTCGGCCTGGCCGCGTCCCCACGAGTCTTCACGAAGTGCATGGTGGTGGTTGCGGCAGCCCTGAGGTCTCGTGGGCTTCATGTGTTCCCTTACCTGGACGATTGGCTCATCAAAGCCCCGACCAGGGAGGGGGTTATCTCAGCGACCCGACAGTCTATTGCCTTCCTGCAGAGCCTCGGGTTCGAGATAAACTTTCCAAAATCACAGTTGTGCCCGGCTCAGTCTCTTCCATTTATAGGCGCGGTGCTGGACACGGTGCGCCTGCGCTCCTATCTCCCGCCCCAGCGGTTGGAAGCCTTGGTGCGGATGGGCCGTCAGGTCTCTCAACTGTCGGTGGTGTCGGCCCAGCGCATGATGATGCTGCTCGGTCATATGGCATCGACGGTCCACGTCACTCCGTTTGCAAGGCTGCACTTGAGGATTCCTCAGTGGACCCTCGCTTCCCAGTGGCGTCAAGAGTACGATCCGGTGTCTCGCCTCGTTGCGGTGACTCCGCTTTTGCGGAAATCGCTGCGTTGGTGGACAGACTCTTCAAATCTGTCCAAGGGTTTACTGTTTCTCACCCCTCCTTTTCGCAAGGTTCTGACCACAGACTCCTCGGAGTACGCGTGGGGAGCCCACCTCAACGGTCTTCGCACGCAGGGCCTGTGGTCAGCCGAGGACCGTCGGTGTCACATCAACGTGCTAGAACTTCGGGCCATCTTTCTAGCACTTCGAGCATTCGTTCACATATTGCAGAATCAGGTTGTCCTCGTCCGCACGGACAATCAAGTGGCGATGTACTATGTGAACAAGCAGGGTGGCACGGGTTCTTGGCCCCTCTGCTCGGAGGCTCTTCGCCTTTGGGAGTGGGCGGTCTCCCGGAACATCTTCCTTCGGGCGGTCTACATCCAGGGAGAACTGAACTGTCTGGCGGACAAACTCAGTCGACTTCTGCAACCGCACGAGTGGACTCTACACTCCGGAGTTCTGCGCGAGGTTTTCGCTCGCTGGGGAACGCCGCAGGTGGATCTGTTTGCCTCTCCGGAGACCCGCAAACTGCCCCTGTATTGTTCTCGGATGTACTCCCGGGACCGTCTGGAGGCCGATGCCTTTCTTCTCGATTGGGAAGGGAGGTTCCTGTATGCGTTCCCTCCCTTTCCCCTGATCATGCGAACGTTAGTACTAGAGAATGACACGGTGACGGTTTACCCGCGGCCACCGCATTTAAGCCGCGGGTCACCGCCGAAAACGGGGAAGAAAACTAGCAGTCGCTGCGGTGACGGGGACAAGGCCATCAACCGACCGCGGAAACGGTGAACAGGTTTGTCCCCGCGGGCCAATGTACCCCCTTCTAGGAACCGCTATTTACTGCCCGACGCCCGATTCACCCCCCCAGCAGGACCGCTCGCACCCCCACCCCGAACGACCGCTCGCACGCGCTCCCACCCGCACCCGCGATCGGAGCAAGAGGGAGCCCAAGCCCTCTTGCCCGGCCGACTCCCCGACGTCCGATACATCCCCCCCCCGGCAGGACCACTCGCACCCCCACCCCGAAGGACCGCCGACTTCCCGACAATATCGGGCCAGAAGGGAGCCCAACCCCTCCTGGCCACGGCGACCCCCTAACCCCACCCCGCACTACATTACGGGCAGGAGGGATCCCAGGCCTTCCTGCCCTCGACGCAAACCCCCCTCCCCCCCAACGACCGCCCCCCCAGCCGACCCGCGACCCCCCTGGTGACCCCCACGACCCCCCCACCCCCCCACCCCCCTTCCCCGTACCTTTGGTAGTTGGCCGGACAGACGGGAGCCAAACCCGCCTGTCCGGCAGGCAGCCAACGAAGGAATGAGGTCGGATTGGCCCATCCATCCTAAAGCTCCGCCTACTGGTGGGGCCTAAGGCGCGTGGGCCAATCAGAATAGGTCCTGGAGCCTTAGGTCCCACCTGGGGGCGCGGCCTGAGGCACATGGGCCCAACCCGACCATGTGCCTTAGGCCGCGCCCCCAGGTGGGACCTAAGGCTCCAGGGCCTATTCTGATTGGCCCACGCGCCTTAGGCCCCACCAGTAGGCGGAGCTTTAGGATGGATGGGCCAATCCGGCCTCATTCCTTCGTTGGCTGCCTGCCGGACAGGCGGGTTTGGCTCCCGTCTGTCCGGCCAACTACCAAAGGTACGGGGAAGGGGGGTGGGGGGGTCGTGGGGGTCGCCAGGGGGGTCGCGGGTCGGCTGGGGGGGGCGGTCGTTGGGGGGAGGGGGGTTTGCGTCGAGGGCAGGAGGGCTGCAGTGCAGAACATAAGCCTTTCATTAAGACAATCCTGGTTCGCTTTTCCAAGTTAAAACAATTAGAAAAATATTTCTGGAGTGCTGTAATAAATTAAAATTAATAGTGCTCAGAACCCCCAAGGTAACTTCAGGCATCATTTTGAAGCTGGGGGGGGGCGGTCGTTGGGGGGAGGGGGGTTTGCGTCGAGGGCAGGAGGGCCTGGGATCCCTCCTGCCCGTAATGTAGTGCGGGGTGGGGTTAGGGGGTCGCCGTGGCCAGGAGGATTTGGGCTCCCTCCTGGCCCGATATTGTTGGGGAGTCGGCGGTCCTTCGGGGGGAGGGATGTATCGGACGTCGGGGGGGGGGACATCAGGCTTTCAGGATGGGGACAGACCTTCAAGGGGGGACAGTGCAGGGAAGTCAGGGAATTTATATTAATTAATTTTTTCTCTGCGTGTTTTGTTTTTGTATAGTTATTAACTAATATTTAACTAAGTTTTAAAGTTTTAAAGAATGTTTCCTTTATACGTAAATAAAGAAAAGTGAATGGGATTGCAGTGGCGGTGACGGGGCGGTGAATGGGGTGGCAGTGGCGGTGACGGGGCGGTGAAGAGGATGGTGGGACGGGGCGGTGACGGGGATGGTGAGACGGGGACGGGGCGGTGACGGGGATGGTGAGACGGGGACGGGGCGGTGACGGGGACCAATTTTTTCACCGTGTCATTCTCTAGTTAGTACATCTCAAATCGTCCGCTGCCACGATGATTCTCATTGCACCTCGGTGGCCGCGTCAGCACTGGTTCTCCCTGCTGCTTCAGCTCAGTGCCAGGGAGCCTCTTCTTCTGCCTGTGTTTCCTTCTCTGCTGTCTCAGAGTCAAGGATCCATGTTACATCCCAATCTTCAGTCATTACACCTGACAGCTTGGTTTCTTGCTCCCTAACTTCGCCTGGTCTGTCTCAATCGGTGAGGGAGGTGTTGGAAGCCTCACGCAAGATCTCGACGAGGCTTTGTTATTCGCAGAAATGGACCAGGTTTTCCACCTGGTGTTCGTCTTTTCACCTGGATCCGGTGTTGGTTCCGGTGTCCTCGGTCTTGGACTATTTATTTCATCTGTCGCACTCTGGCCTGAAAACCACTTTGGTGCGTGTTCATCTTAGTGCTATTTCTGCTTTCCATCAACATCTGGATGGGCGTCCCCTGTCGCTCCATCCTTTGGTGACGCGCTTCATGAAAGGGTTACTCAGGGTTTGTCCCCCTCTTAAGCCTCCTTCAGTCGTGTGGGATTTGAATGTGGTTTTAGCTCAACTGATGAAACCCCCTTTTGAGCCACTCAACAAGTCTCTCTTGAAATTTCTGACTTGGAAGGTGATGTTTCTGATTGCCCTCACCTCCGCTAGGCGGATTGGGGAGTTGCAAGCCTTGGTTGCGGACCCTCCTTTCACTGTCTTTCATCATGACAAGGTGGTTCTCCGTACCCATCCTAAGTTTTTACCTAAAGTTGTTTCTGATTTCCACCTCAATCAGTCCATTGTCCTTCCTGTGTTCTTTCTGAAGCCCCACTCCCATCCTGGCGAGACGGCGCTTCACACGCTTGACTGTAAGAGGGCGTTGGCATATTACCTTCAACGCACCAGGTCTCATAGGAAGGTTCCTCAATTGTTTTTGTCCTTCGATCCTAATCGATTAGGGAATCCTGTTTCCAAGCGCACTCTGTCTAACTGGTTAGCTGCTTGCATTTCTTTTTGCTACGCTCAGGCCGGACTTCCGCCCCCGGGTCGAGTCACGGGGCATAAGGTCCGAGCGATGGCAGCTTCAGTGGCTTTCCTCCGATCCACTCCTATGGAGGAAATATGTAAAGCTGCCACTTGGTCTTCGGTTCATACGTTCACCTCTCATTACTGTCTGGACACTTTATCCAGGAGTGACGGCCGGTTTGGCCAGTCGGTGTTGCGTAATCTGTTTTCCTGAATTGCCATCCTCCCACCTGCCCTTTTTTGGTTGGCTTGGAGGTCACCCACATGTGAGAATATCATGCCTGCTTGTCCTGGGATAAAGCACAGTTACTTACCGTAACAGGTGTTATCCAGGGACAGCAGGCATATATTCTCACAACCCGCCCGCCTCCCCGGGGATGGCTTCTCTGCTAGTTATGGAACTGAGGACCACGAGGTGGGATGCGCCCTCTAGTGGGCGAGAAGGCATGCACATGCGTGGTGCAGTGTGCAAACTTGAAACTTCTAGCAAGTTTGCTTGAAAAGCTGTCCGCGCTGGGGCTCCGTAGATGACGTCACCCACATGTGAGAATATATGCCTGCTGTCCCTGGATAACACCTGTTACGGTAAGTAACTGTGCTTTTTGCTCACGTTGCATGGAGTTCGTACTGTTTTCATGGTTCCAGTATACTCCTCTTTACATTGCGAAACTTGATTTTTCCTAGGAGAATTTTTTTCTTCTTACAGATCCTACAGTTCTATTCCTGCCATTCCCTGACCTTCTGCACTTCATTCTGAGGGGATCTTGATTTCTTTTTTGACACAAGTGTATTGCCGAGGGCTTAGTTTTAAATTCCCTTCAGCTTCAAGTGCCATTCTTAGCTTGTTACAAGGGCTAGGTATATTGCTCTTCACTTCCTTCTCAGCTTCATGTAGTTCAGTTCCTAAACGGAGTACGGTATATTCGAATACCTCTTAGAAAGCCCGGTCCGGAGTACAGTCTTAAGGTACTTCTTCGCAGTTTACCGAAGGCTTCATTTCATCCTTGTCTTTTGATACTCTAAAGGGCTGTGCCATTGAACACGGGGTTTCTTGTGGCCATGGCTTCAGCTCGGCAGTTTTCTGAGTTGCAGGCTTTGTTTGGCAGGGATTCCTATTTCTGATTTACAAAATCTGGGGTGTCAGTTCATACGGTCCATAATTTCTTTCTAAGGAGGTGGCATCCTTTCTTTTATGTCACTCTCACTTTTCCTTCATCCTGGTAGGAGAAATGGGGAGACGTGCTTTTATTCACTGCATTTTTTGAAAGTGTGTAGCGTTCTCAGCGAGCTAGGTTTCTAATGATTTTTAGTTGCTTAGATCACCTTTTTATATTCTTCACGAGACGCCTCAAACGTATGGCGGCATCCAAAGCCTCCATCGCTCGATGGGTCCAGGAGGACTTTCTTTACGCTTGCTTGATGTCAGGGAAGCGGTTGGCGAAAGAACTTCATGACCATTCTGCCAGAGCGATGGCTACTTCTTGGACTCAGTCCAGAGGTTTTTTCCTTGGAGGAGTTTTGTCTCGCAGCTACTTGGTCTTCCGAGAGTGCTTGCTCTCAGCATTACTGGTTGGATGTGGGGGGCGCATGTGGTAGATGCGTTTAGTGCTTTGGTTGTTGCAGAGGCGGTGTTTGCTTCCCACCCAGATTGAGGATTGCTTTGCTACATCCCATTGGTCTCTGGATTCATCTGCTGCTGTTGCTAGGGAAGGAAAAATTATGTTCTTACCTGTTAATTTTCTTTCCCTTAGACGCAGCAGATGAATCCAGAGCCCCACCCTTTCTGGATATTGTCGGTTTTTTCTTTTCCAACTTTCGAAGTTTGTTATTATTGAGGGTTGTATTCTGTATTATTGCCTTTTGAGATTTGTTATGGGAAAGAAGTTTTTTACCTGCTATGCCTATTGATGGTTATGGATGCTTGAGCAAGGAGCTATACTGGAGATATAGGAGGAGTGCCAGCCAATAGGACCACCTGTTAATCAGTTTCTCTATCTCAGACTGCTGGTAGATGTGTGCTATCCCCATTGGTCTCTGGATTCATCTGCTGCGTCTAAGGGAAAGAAAATTAACAGGTAAGAACATAATTTTTCCATCCCGTTCCTGTGAGTTTTGTCGCTGTTCTTGTCCCTGCTCCATTCCTGTAAGCTCTGCCTTAACTGCACAGGCCTCAAACACTTGATTTTAAAGTGTTTGAGATGAGGACAGAGCTTGCAGGAATGGGGCAGGAAAAAAACTCACCGGAATAGGAAAAAATTTGTCCCCATGTCATCATTTACTTCTAGGCACTCACACCATTGTCATATCTGGCGTTCCTCTTCTCGTTGTCATTTATCCCTACACAGATCTAGAACAGGGGTAGGCAATTCCGGTCCTCAAGAGCCACAGGCAGGTCAGGTTTTCAGGATATCCACAATGAATATATATGAGATGAATTTGCCTGTACTGCCTCCTTGATATGCTAATCTATCTCATGCATATTTATTGTGGATAACCTGCCTGTGGCTCTCAAGGACCAGAATTGCCTACCCCTGATCTGAAAGATCCTCATTGCTTCCACGTGGCATTTATTTATTTATTCATTTTTCTATACCGTTTCCCAGGAGAGCTCAGACTGGTTTTACATGAATTTATTCAGGTACTCAAGCATTTTTCCTTGTCTGTCCCACCAGGCTCACAGTCTATCTAATGTACCTTGGGCAATGGGAGGGATTAAGTGATTTGCCCAGGGTCACAAGGAGCAGCAGAAAATCACCTCCAGAAAGTCTGTCATTTACAAAATTGACATCGGGTGAAGAAGGCTGCTCGGCCCAGCACTTCTGCGTCCTCTTTACCGCATCGGGAAGCAGGGAGAGCAGAAATCGGTGGCAGTGGCTTGGGGGAGGGCAGGGAGAAAGAAAGACAAAGAAAGAAAGGGGGCAGGCAGGGAGACACAAAGAAAGGGAGGGCAGAGAGATAGAAAGAAAGGGGGGACAGAAAAAAAGAAAGAAGGGGTATGGAGAGAGACAGAGACAAAGAGAGGTGGTATGGAGAGAGAGAGAGAGACAGACAAAAAAAGGGGGTATGGAGAGAGAGAGAAAGGGGCATGGAGAGAGAAAGAAAGAAAGGGGGCATGGAGAGAGAGAGAGAAAGGGGGCATGGAGAGAGACATAAAGAAAGAAGGGGGCAAGGAGAGAGGAAGAAAAAGTTGGGGGAATGAATGAGGTCTAGAGGAGAGGAAGCATACAGGAGGCTGAAAGAAGGAAGAAATATTGGATGCACAGTCAGAAGAAAGTGCAACCAGAGACTCATGAAATCACTAGACAATAAAGGTAGGAAATATGATTTTATTTTCAATTTAGTTATCAAAATGTGTTTGTTTTGAGAATTTATATCTGCTGTCTATATTTTGCACTATGGCCTCCTTTTACTAAACCGCAATAGCAGTTTTTAGAGCAGGGAGCCTTTGAACATCGAGAGCAGCGCAGGGCATTCAGTACAGCTCGCTGTGCTAAAAACCGCTATCGCGGTTTAGTAAAAAGGGAGGGGGTATATTTGTCTATTTTTGTATAGTTGTTACTGAGGTGACATTGCATAAAGTCATCTGCCTTGACCTCTTTGAAAAAACCCCGGAATATAAATAATGAACATTTTCTCTGCGTACAGTGTGCTTTGAGTTATTTTAAATTTTATTGTTGGTAGATCATTTTGACTTGGTCATTTTAAAAGTAGCTCGCAAGCCCAAAAAGTGTGGGCACCCCTGCTCTAGAACTTAAGCTGACACTCCTCCAGGACAAGAGGGAGGAACTTTGGACAAGTTTGGGCGTCGTTTACTTCAAAATTCCATGCTTAGAACAGCCACATCCTAAGCTATAGTTTTTACATGACCTATTTGAAATCCTTGATTTAGCAATTGTCTCAATATAAGAAATATATCCCTGATGCACAACTTACCAATTTCTAGCACATTACGACCAATATATTGCAGACCAGGAAGTTTATGAGTAAGTCAGTTTTCGATGCCTTTGATGTAACATATAGAGCAGCGTATTGTAAACTGTATGCCACAGCACAGTAGTGTGCTAAGAAGATATTTCATAAGAACATAAAAATTGCCGCTGCTGGGTCAGACCAGTGGTCCATCGTGCCTAGCAGTCCGCTCACGCGGCGGCCCTTAGGTCAAAGACCAGTGCCCTAACTGAAATTAGCCTTACTTGCGTACGTTCCGGTTCATCAGGAACTTGTCTAACTTTGTCTTGAATCCCTGGAGGGTATTTTCCCCTTTATCAGCGCCTCTCCCATCTTTCCCAGTACTGAGGTCAGACTCATCGGTCTGTAGTTTCCAGGATCGCCCCTCAAACCTTTCTTGAAGATCGGCGTAACATTCACCACCTTCCAGTCTTCTGGAGTCCTTCCCGATTTGATCAACAGATTGGCTATTAGTAGAAGCAGTTCAGCTATAGCCCTTGATTACCCTCGGATGTATGCCATCTGGTCCTGGGGATTTATAATTTTTAAGCTTATTAATCTGCCTGCATACCTGTTTTAGACTGACCGTCAACCCTGTCAGTTTTCCGTCTTCATTTCCAGCATATAGCCTGTCGGCTTCCGATATGTTGTGTATATCCTCTTCGGTAAATATAGACGCAAAAAATGTATTCAGTTTGTCGGCGATGGCTTTGTTCTCTGTTAGCACTCCTTTTAATCCATGGTCATTCAACAGCCCCACCGCTTCCTTCGCAGGTCGTTTCCCTTTAATATTTTGAAAGAATGTTTTGAAGTTTTTCGCCTCCTTGCCTATTTTTTCCTCGTCTCTTTTGGCCCCTCTTACCGCCTTATGGCACCTGCTTTGATGTTGTTTGTGCTTTTTCCAGTTTTTGTCCGTTTTTGACCTTTTCCATTCCTTACACAAAGTCTTCTTGTCTCTGATCGCTTCCTTAACCACTACAGTGAGCCACACCAATTCCTTGTTCTTTTTCCTCTTGGATCCCTTGTTGATACGCGGTATATATAGATTTTGCACCTTGGTGACTGTGTCCTTAAAAAGGGACCATGCTTGCTCTAGCATTTTTACAGTGCTTATCCTCTTCTTAATCTTCTTCCCCACCATGAGTCTCATCCATTCGTAATTCCCTTTTTGGAAGTTCAGTGCCGTGGCCGTTGTTTTGGATCGATGTTTTGCCCCTGTGTCCAGGTTGAAGCGGATCATATTGTGATCACTGGTTCCCAGCTTCCCTTCTACTTCTACACCTTGCGCCGATCCTCGTTGTCCATTTAGAATTAAGTCCAGAATTGCATTTCTTCTCGTATTTTCCTTGACAAGTTGTTCCCAAAAGCAATCGCCTACAGCATCCAAGAACTTGGTCTCCCTACCGCAGCCGGAGGTGCCTAGGTTCCAGTCTATCCCCGGATAATTGAAGTCACCCACGATAACTGCGTTGCCTCCCTTGCAGTTGCGTTTAATCTCGTCCATCATTTCTCCATCAATTTCTTTGGACTTCCCTGGGGGTCGGTAGTAGATGCCGATCAGATGTACCACCAGAGATTCAAGAATAGATGATATGTATGCAAGTCTGTCACTGTAGCACTTCTCTTCTCTGCCCCTAGTGTGCCTCTGTAAATGTTTGCCAGCACGAGAGCTCAGGACTGCATCTGGAGGGCCTATAAGCATGTGCAAATGTCACCATGATGATACACATGTGCGACGTCATCACATCGATGTCTACACATACTCGGAAGCCCTCTTGATGCAGTTGTGCGCTCAGGGAAAATGAGACGAGGTTCATGTGGGGATGGTGTTAAAGTGAGGCGGGGCTTGGGTGGATAAGGGCAGCGCCACGTGTCTTTTGTGTGTGTGTGTCAATCACTAAAAACATTTGCTCTGTTAGTGTACTGGAGCTAAAGAAAAGTTTGTGAGACACTGCTCTAGAGCACTATTCTTCAACCGCCAGTGCCGGTCCGCAGAAAATTCCTGCCGGTCCGTGCAGGGTCAACAAGATCGGATTGGGGCCGTTGGCAGCGTCTGGTCAGCAACAGCAATGAGCGGTATTGGTGGCTCCCCCCCCCCCCCCCCCGACGCAATTCAAGATCGGCAATGGGCCTCCTCCCCCAGGTATCAACAGCACTTCAGATCGGCAACGCGGTGCTTAGTCCAAAGCTTCCCTCTGACTCAGCTTCCTGTTTCTGCCCAGGCAGTTCGAGTCACAGGGAAGCTTTGGACTGAGCACCGCATTGACGATCTGTACTGTTGATGGTGGGGGGAGAAGGAGGCCCGTTGCCGATCTTGAGTGTCATCGCGGGGGGGGGGGGGGGGCGTTGCCAATCTTGTTGCCAAAATTGGAAAGAAAGGTGAGAGGAAGGGAGAGAGATGGGCCTGTGGTGGATGGAGAGATTGAGAGAAGGGGGCAGATGATGGAAATGGGGGGAAAAGGAGAGACAGGGCAGATGATGGAAGTGGGGAGAGAGAAGAAGGCAGATGATGGAAGTGGGGAGAAGGGAGAGCAAACGCTGAATGAAGTGGAGAAAGAACACATACTGGATGGAAGGAGAGATAAAGAAAAAGGACATATGCTGGATGGGGGAAGAAGATAGAGTTAGTGAGATAGTGAAGGGGTGAAGGAAAATAATAATAATAACAGCAGCTTATATACCTCAATACCGTGAAGTTCTATGCGGTTTACAAAAGATTAAGCAAAGGTACAAATTGACTGACTTCAAGAGGGGAAGAAGAAAGAGAAGTAATTAGACAGGAAATTCATTGTTGAGGAGAAAAGTGATCAAAAGGACAGTAGGTCGCTATTGAGAAAAGGGTGGCATGCTGTGGGTAGACATAGTGAAAAGAGGGAAACTGAGGACTGCATAGTAAGAATTTAATTTAGACGGAGGCAGAAAATAAAGAAGGAAGACCAGAGAAGAAAAGGAAAGAGGAGAGAGAGATGCTAGAGAACGGGGAAGGAGACAAAGATATCAGATCTGAGCGGAGGAAATGAGAAGAGAGAGATATGCTAAAAACCACGGGGGGGGGGGGGGAGATGAAAGGAGAAAGATGCCAGACCATGAGGGAACAGAGGGAAGATGATGGATACCAGACCAAAGGAGGGGGTGGGTCTAGAGGGAGATGGCAGGGGGAGACAGACAGTTTCTGGAAGGGGCTGATGCTGGAAGGAAAAGAGTGAAAAGAAGATAAAAGCAGAAACCAGAGACAACAAAAGGTAGAAAAAAATCATTTTATTTCTATTTTGTCATTAGAATATATCAGATTTGAAATATATATCCTGCTAGAGACATAACTGGGGACTGCAAAGCCCAGGCAGTGCTTCTTTAGCTTCCAGCTGGCTTAGGGCTCTCTCCTAACACTATTCCTGTCATGTGTGACAGCAATATTCTGTTAGCATGATTTTTCTGTGTAGCATTCTGTAATAATTTGGCTTGTTCAGTTTTCTTGATAGTAGAGGGGATATATATGAATGGGAGAGGAGACAGGGGTTTTGTTGGTCCTTGCTCTGTATATTTGTATTTATAAAATGACAATTGTACAGAATATTGTTTCTTTTTATACTTTAATAAAATACGTTCAATATAAAATCATAACTGAGGCTTTTGCGGATGGGATCAGATGGTTTTCGGGGACCGAGCTCGCGGAAACGTGGCGGATATGTGCTTTTTAAATTTCAGTTTGTCGGTTCACAAAATAATTATTTTATTTCTGCCGGTCCACGGGTGTGAAAAGTTTGAAAAACACTGCTCTAGAGCACTGGGTCTTTCCATAGCGATGAAGAGACAGGCTTGGTTGTGGGTTTCAGATCTAGATCAAAATGTACAGGACCAGTTGGCCAACATTCCATCTTTGGGAGATGAGCTTTTGGAGAAAAAAATTAGGGAGGCCTTGCAAAATATCATTAGGCATGAGCAGTCTGTGTTAACATTGAGCTTTGGTGGCTTTGGAAGCAGACAACCTCCCAGGCATTAATTCAATCCCAGACACACTTCTTCTTCCTTCTATTCCAGAAGGAGATACATATTGTCTGCCACTACATCTAGAACATCTACACAGAGACATCCAAGGCAGCAGAAGTCTCAAAAGACCCAGCTTCAACCACAACAGAAAACTCAGCAATCCTTTTGACCTGCTTCTAGAGAGCTTAGCCAGCATCTTGCAGTCTCTACCCTACATTGTTCTGATCGGGGAACATCTCATCCATTTCCATCAACATTGGGCCCTCATTACATCAGACAGTTGGGTCTTACAAATTGTGAGGCAGCGCTGTATTCTTCATCTGCGAAGCATACACCCAAACAATCCTCCAAGAGTCTTCTTTTAATTCCCAGCAGACCAGTCTCCATCAAGATCTCTCGGCCCTATCGACCCAGTACCCCTTCTGCAGAGAGGCCATGGGTTCTACTCCAAATACTTCTTCATACCGAAAAAGAAAGGAGGTCTATGTGATTCTGGATTTCCATACCCTTAATAAATACTTAGTGAAGGAAAAATTCTGGATGGTCTGAGAACAAGATTCTTGGAGAAGATCAACTGGTTCTCCTCTCTCAAGCTCAAAGAAGCCGACATGCATATTCTAATCCTTTTAGCCCACAGAAAGTATCTTCAATTTCGGATAGGAACACATCACTTCCAATACAAGTTGCTGCCATTTGGCCTAGCATCAGCACTCAGAGTATTCAGAAAATGTTTTGTTCTAGTAGCTGCAATACTCCATTTTAAGGTTTTCATGTATTCCCTTATCTCAATGACTGGTTGATCAAGGCGTTGCCACCTCATGCTGCTCAGTTAGCCTTCAACTCAACCATACGTCTCCTGGAACTTCTAAGGTTTGCAGTCAATTGCCAGAAGACCCATCTTCAAACAGAATCGAGAATTCATTGGGGCTCTATGGGACACACTCAGGCTTGTGCTCACCTCCTTCAACAGAGGCTAGACCAGGGGTGGGCAACTCCGGTCCTCGAGGGCTGGAATCCAGTCGGGTTTTCAGGATTTCCCCAATTAATATGCGTTGAAAGCAGTGCATGCAAATAGATCTCATGCATATTCATTGAGGAAATCCTGAAAACCCGACTGGATTCCAGCCCTCGAGGACCGGAGTTGCCCACCCCTGGGCTAGACACTATTTCATCTCTGCAAACATGTGCCTACTTTCCAAACCATCACTGCAAGACAAATGATGCAGCTTTTAGAATACATGACTTCAACAGTTCATGTAACTCAGAGAGTGGACTTTTGCCTCTCAGTGGTCTCAAGCCATAGATCGACTATCCCGGAAACTTAGGGTCACCTCCCTGCTATGTTAGTCCCTTCATTGGTGGTTGATACCAACAAATCTGTCCACTATTTTATATTCCTTGACATCAAAAGATACTAACAGAAGCCTCCATGTTAGGATGAGGAGCCCATCTAGACGACCTTCACACTCAGGGCACTTGGAATGTTCAAGAAAAATCTTTACATATCAAGCTTCTAGAGCAGAGGTGCCCACGCTTTTTTTTTTGGCTTGTGAGCTACTTTTAAAATGACCAAGTCAAAATGATCTACAAACAATAAAATTTTAAAAAACACAAAGCACATAGTATGCAGAGAAAATGTTAATTATCATTTGTATTCAGGGTTGTTTTTTTTTTCAGTGGTCAAGGCAGATGACTTTAAAATATGCAATGTCACCTTAGTAACAATTATACAAAAATAGACAAGTATACCCTTTTACTAAACCGCAATAGAGGTTTTTAGCGCAGGGAGCTGCGCTGAATGCCCCTCGCAGCTCCCGACGCTCATAGGCTCCCTGCGCTAAAAACCACTATCACAGTTTAGTAAAAGGGAGCCATAGTGCAAAATATAGACAGCAGATATAAGTTCTCAAAACGGTCACATTTTGATCACTAAATTGAAAATAAAATCATTTTTCCTACTTTTTTGTCTGCTGATTTCATGAGTCTGTGGTTGCAGTTCCTTCTTCTGTAAATCCAATATTTATTTATTTCTGCCCCTCCCCTTTTCTGTATTTCTTTCTTTCTCTCTCCCCCTCTTTATTTCTGACTTTCTCTCTCCCCCTGCCTGTTTGTCTTTCTTTCTCTCTCCCCCTGCCCCCTCTTTATTTCTGTCTTTCTCCCCCTTGACTGCCTGTGTTTCTTTCTCTCTCCCCTGCCCTCCCCCAAGCCATCGCGCCGATTTCTCCACTTCCCCGATTCTTTCTCTCTCCTTGCTCCCTCCCCAAGCCACCACGCCAATTTCTCCCTGCTTCCTCGAGGCAGGACAGGCGCGTCCAAGCGCCGGACCCACAAGCCTTCACCTCCGGCGTCAATTCTGACATCGGAGAGGAAGTTCCAGGCCAGTCAGGCCGCGATTGGCTGGCCCAGAACTTCCTCTCCAACGTCAAAATTGATGTTGGCAGTAAAGGCTTGTGAGTCTGGCGCTTGTACGCATCTGGCTTGGCTTGGGGAGGCAGGGAGAGAGAAAGAATGTGCTGAGACTGGAATCAGTCCAGAGAATGGCCACCCGGATGGTCTCGGGACTCAAGGATCTCCCATACGAGGAGCGGTTAGGGAAGTTACAGCTCTACTCACTCAAGGAATGTAGAGAGAGGGGAGATATGATCGAGACATTCAAGTATCTCACGGGCCGCATCGAGGTAGAAGAAGATATCTTCTTTTTCAAGGGTCCCGCGGCAACAAGGGGGCATCCGTGGAAAATCAGGGGCGTGAAACTGCACGGTGACACTAGGAAGTTCTTCTTCACTGAAAGGGTGGTTGATCGCTGGAACAGTCTTCCACTTCAGGTCATTGAGGCCAGCAGCGTGCCAGATTTTAAGGCCAAATGGGATAGACATGTGGGATCTATTTGCAGAGATAGATAGGGAGGGTCATTGGGGTGGGCAGACTGGATGGGCCGTGGCCCTTATCTGCCGTCTATTTCTATATTTCTATGTTAAAGAACAAGATCTCAAAGGCAATGCGATCGACTTGCGTTGCCTTTGCAATCTACTGTTTGATCACGATCGACCATTTGGGCATCCCTGTTCTAGAGCTATGAGCGATTCACAATGCTCTTCAGACCTTTCAAGATCACCTTCTTAACCAAGAAATATTGATTCAGACAGAAAATCAAGTAACCGTGTACTATGTAAACCAGAGGTGTCAAAGTCCCTCCTCAAAAGCCGCAATGCAGTCAGATTTCCAGGATTTCCCCAATGAATATGCATGAAAATCTATTAGCATACAATGAAAGCAGTGAATGCAAATAGATCTCATGCATGTTCATTGGGGAAATCCTGAAAACCTGACTGGATTGCGGCCCTCGAGAAGGGACTTTGACACCCCTGATGTAAACAAATAAGGGGGTATGGGATCTCACCTGCTCTGCCAAGAATTATGCAATTCTGTGAAACATTTTTCTCAAGGCTGTATATCTAGCAGGCAAACAAAACATTGGCAGACAGATCAAGGAGATTCCTTCAACCTCACTAGTGGTCACTCAGCTCAACTGTATTGCATCAGATCTTCTCAATCCTGGGGGAATCCACAAATAGATCTCTTCACGTCTCTGAGCAATCACAAACATCCTCACTTCTGTTCCAGACTATACTCCTCATCATCTGGAGACAGATGCTTTCCTCCTGTATTAAACAAACTTCTCTATGCATTCACTCCAATTCTTCTAATAGGAAAGACTCTGTTTAAACTGTGACAGAAGCCAGCCATCATGATCCTCATAAGTCCAAGGTGGCCGAGACAAACCCTGTTTTCTCCTTCAACTCGGTGTAATGGAACCCATTCTACTGAAAATGTTTCCAACTTTGCTGACTGAACGAAGGGTCCCTTCTCCATCCCAATTTACGTTCTCTAACACTCACAGCATGGTACCTCTCTCCCAACGGATAGATGAAGCTCTCTCTTGGCTCCAGTATCAGCTGTAATGGATGCTCCCAGAAAACTGTCCACACAGTGCTGTTAACCATTTGAAGTGGACTAGTTTTACCCTTTGGTATCACCAACAAGCATTACCTCTAGACACCTGTCCTCTGTCATCAGTTCTGGATTATCTTTTACATCTCTCTAACTGTGGTCTAAAAATGACTTCAGTAAGGGTGCATCTCGGTGCCACCAGTGCTTTTCATATACCTCTTAACAGTAAACCTGTGGCTACACACCTGTTGGGTTCCAGGTTCATGAAAGGCTTACTTCATTCTAAATCTCCAGTCAGACCTCCTCCATCCCTTGCTTGGGATTTCAATATTGTACTCTTCGCTTTGGTGACTTCATCTCTCAAGTACCTCACTTGGAAAGTAGTTTTGGGGTTTTAAAAAAAAAAAACAACTTCTTTATTCATTTTTAACACTTACAAAAAGTGAAACATATAACATCAATTTGTTCTTAAATACATCACTTAACATTCGGTAAAACTCTATTTCAAATCCACTATCCCTCCCAATTCAATAACATTCACTCAATCCAAGAAAACATATAATAACATCCCCCATCCCCACAATGATTACACTAAAAAGAAAACCAAAACATCCCCACCCCCCTCCCCCTTCCTGGATATGTGTCAGGTTATACCCCAGAAAGTTTGAAGAGTATTCATGTGCATATTTAAGGGGAAAAAATTATATTCATTCATTACAATATTACAATATGAGTAAAGTAGTTTTTTAAAATCTGCATCACTTCTGCATGCTGAGTTAGTGAACTTCAAGTACTTGTCTCGGATCCATCCTATACAACATTTGATCTTGATAGAGTTGCCCTTCGCACTCATCCCAGATTCCTATCAAAAGTAGTCTGACTTTCATCTCAACCATTCTATAATTCTGCCTGTCTTCTTCCCAAGACTGCATTCCCATCCTGGTGAAACTGCTCTCCACACATTGAACTTTAAACATGCTTTGGCTTACCTGAATTGGACCAAGCCTCATAGAACTTACACTCAGCTGTTCCTGTCAGTTGATCCTAACAAACTGGGAACTCCTGTAACCAAAGGAACAATCTCTACATGATTAGCAGACTGTTTCTCCATCAGGCTGGACTGCTTCTAGAAGGTCTTGTTAGAGCAATGGCAACTTCAATAGCTTATCTACGTTCCACTCCAATTGAGGACATAAAGCAGCAACTTGGCCCTCAGTTAATACTTTCACATCCCACTACTGTCTGGAAAATCATTCTAGACGGGATAGTCAGTTTGGCCAAGCAGTTCTACAAAATTTATTCTCTGTTTAGATGCTAACTTCCTTCCAGCTTTTCACTGTTGGCTAGGGAGTGTCATCTGTGAGAATATACTGCCTGCTTGTTCTTGGAAAAAGCATAGTTAGTTACAAGTAACAGGTGTTATCTAGGGATAGCAGGCAGATATTCTTACAATCCTCCCACCTCTCCTAGTTGTTTTCTTAGCTTTTTACTGAACTGATGGTTCCGTGAGCTGATTTCAGGCGGGAAGCCACCGGCACATGCACGGTATGGGCAGTCTCGAGACTTTTGAAGAAGTTTAAAGCGACAGTACACTTTTGCACTGTCCGTACTGGGACTCCGTGGATGATGTCCCAAGAAGCCACACTTGCATATAGTACGTCTATATAGATATATAAATAAAGGAGTCAAAGATTTTGTGTTCTGACTCCACAGCCATGCATATGGTTTCACATCAGTATCTACATCTGACCTTCTCCCTTGAAATGTAGAATCAGTATTAGAATTATTATTTAATATGTAGTCTGAACAAGTAGGTCGAGGTGGTTAACAAAACTTAGTATGTGTAATCTTGAAATATTTTGGTGTCTTCTGGTCAGAGACACAAACACACCAACTCACAAATGCACATGGACATCCCTCCCACATCTTTATTTGACATGCAGAAGGGTTGGAAATAATTTTATGAGCCATGGTCTGCCTGTTTCTCTACTTGTTTCTAAATATTTTTTCACACAATGGTCGGATATTTGATATAACTAACTTTTTTTTTCTTTTTTTCTTCCTAGGCACACCAATGATTCCTGTACCTATGGGCATTATGGCACCTGGCTCAGCTGTAAGTTTGTTTTTTTTAGTTATTTAGAAATGTTCATCATCTATATGCCACATTTATCTATGTGAACTAAAATGTTCACATAGATAAATGATAAATAGTCAAAAATAGATATCTTTACAAATCCTTTGTTTATACATATGTATGTAACTATATTTTTTGTGTGTGGAAAGTCTAGTCTCATATATACAATATGATTGATCTTTTAGTTGAGTTCCTAGTCTTATATTTTGCCTCTTATCAAGTAGGATTCAATGTAGATTACAGATCAAGAGAACCTCAACATATGAGAGAATTATAAATTTTAGTGCAGTAGTTCTAAAAAGGAGAGAAACAAAACCCAAACTATTGGGCAGTTAAACCAGAAAAAGATGTTTTGAGAAATCTGCAATATCTTAAATCTCTGATTCAACTGTTCATAAGAGGAAGCTGATTCCATATCAGAGATCCTAAGTAGGTAAAAGTTAGTCCTAAGTGAGTTTACAGTGCAATAGAAATACTATGCTGAACCTTAGGGTAATGTCTATTTTCGCGAGCTTGCTGCAGAAAGATGTCAATCACAGCTTTTGAAACCTCCTCTTCTCCCATGAGTCTGCCGCACCCTCCAGTTTCTTTTTCTGAAGATGAGCATGAAAGGTGTCTTCTGATGCTTTTTTATTTTGCAATAGTTTTGTGGACTTTCACTCTAGGTGCTGTCTTTTTCATAAAATCAGAGATCCCTTTTGATAAGACGCTACTCTGCCTGCATGGAGAGGAGCAGAATAATTTAAATCTGCAGGTGTATCCTTCGGGGACTCGTTTCAGCCAGTCTTCTGAAGATTAGTAGAGCTCAGGGACTGAAGCGCAGGCTGTTTAGGCGATAATGACATTCTTTTGGGGGTACTTATGGTGCTGGTTGTGTTTCATCTCTCCCCCTTTTTTCCTGAAAGGTCAGGGGGTTGATGGTCATTTTGTGGAGGTGTGACTGACAGCTCAAAGATCCCAGCGAAGATACACAGGACTGCAGAGTGGATATGGTCCTCCAGAGGCAGTTTGAGGCCCAGGCCCTAAGAGTTAAGGGTTTCTTTCATAGCACGTACCTGCCACTCATGGTTGCAAACCCTGGACATGGCAGTGGCTGAGCTATTACCTCAGCTCATGCTCACAGGGGTGGACTATGTGACTGACGCACTTTATGAAGTAGAGTCATGGCAAGAATCTCCGCATATTCCATCTCCGCCAGGCGCATGCTGTTGATCAGGCAGTGGGTGCGTGTGATAGTGAGATCTGTCATTGCAGGTGCCCAGGTAGAAGAGTTTCTGGCCACCATGTATTTGATGGAGGCTTATCTTCACATTCCCATTTTTCTAGCACACAAGAAAGTTCCTGAGATTTCATGGAGACCGCTATCAATTCTCAATGCTACCATTTGGGCTGGGAACAGTGCCCCGGATGTTCACCAAGACAGTGGTGATAACAGCTCATCACCGCAGGGCGAGCTGGCTAGTTTATCCATACCTAGATGACTGGTTCAACAGAGCCCCCTCGAGAAGAGGGAGAAAGAGCAGTGACAGCAGTTGTGAAAACTTTGCAGAGTCTGGGCTGGTTTGTAAACTTTTTAAAGAGCCAGTTAGTCCCAACTCTGTCTTTGGAATACCTGGGAGTTCTCTTCAACACAGTGGAAGGCTGAGTCTTTCTACCAGAGGTGTGCAGGCAGAAGCTTTGGAGGCAAATTATGAACCTACTGTCGCAGCCAACGCCTACAGTGTGGTACTACCTACAGGTTCTGGACTTGATGGCAGCTGCCATAGAAGTAGTTCCCTGGGCAAGGGTGCATATGTGTCTACTTCAGGATGCGTTATTGTCTCGTTGGTCTCCTCAGAGAGATTCCTTATAAGCTCCTTTACCCTTGATGGAAGCTGCTCGCAGCAGCATGAGCTAGTGGCTTCACCCACAGTCTCTAACAAAAGGGATTTCACTTCAGATCGATTCCTGGGTCACACTGACAACATATGCCAGCATGTTCGGCTGGGGTGCACACTGGAGTGATCACCTGGTACAAAGGAAATGGACACTATCCCAGCGGAAGTGGTCGATAGGCTAGAACTGAGAGAGTTCCGCCTGGCTGTGCAAAACCTACAGTCGGCGCTGGAAGGCAGATCCGTAAAAGTATTCTCAGACAGTACCATAGAAGTGGCCTGTATCAACTGGCAGGGAAGCACCAGAAGCACATTGTTCCAACTAGAGACAAAACTACTATTTGCTTGGGTAGAAAAGCATTTGCTGACCATAGTGGCACACGTAGCCGGACAATATGCAAGTGAACTACCTCAGCAGACAGACATTGGACCTGGGAGAGTGGTCGTTGGCCCTGTGGGCATTTCAAGACATTGTAGGACGTTGAGGGCATCAGTTTGATCTCATGGCAACGGCTGGCAACAAGAAAGCACCTCAGTTTTTCAGCCGAAGATATGAGACCAGAAGTGCAGGGCTGGATGCTTTGGTGCAACCACAGTCGAAGTCCGAACTACTATATATTTCCTCCATGCCTCCTGATAGGCCAGGTTGTCTGTTGCATAGCATCTCACCCAGGGATGCCTGTGGCCCAGGCATCCTTGGTATGTGGATCTAGTACACTTACCAGTGCACGAATGTCTCTGGCTCCAGGTGTATTTGGACTTGCTCACACAGGGGCTGATTGCTCTAGTAGATCTACTTTGCTTGTGGTCTTATGGCATGGCTCTTGAGCACGTGGCGCTAACTAAGAAAAGATATTCAGAAGTGGTCATTACCACCCTACTGAAGGCAAAGAAACCATTCACTCTTTCAGCATATGCCAAGGAATGGAATACTTTTCAGTGCTAACAATAAGGAGAATCTGGAGCCAAACAAAACCCCAGTATCATCTGTACTGGACTCCCTTCAAGAGGGCCTAGATAAGGGATTAGCAGTGGCATCCCTTAAAGTGCAAATGGTAGGCCTGGCTTGCTTTAGAGCACATGTGTCAAACACAAGCCCCCAAGGGGCGAATCTGGCCTGCATGGGTGTTTTATGTGGCCTGCGGCAGTGCTCACGGCCTTGGAGTCATGGTCCGGGAATTTCCCCTTCTCATGACCCGGCCCCAAGGCTCTCGGTGGTCCCCTTGACCCAACATGTCTTCCCTCTTCTCTCCATGATGGTCCAATGTCACCCTCACCTTCTGTCGTGCTGAAAAATCTGCCTGCCTTGGCAGTGATTCAACAACTTTGCTCACAGCTTCCCTTCCTGCTTTCCGAGGCCAGCAGATTTTTCAGCGTGACAGTAGGTGAAGGTGACATCAGACTGGTGCAGAGAGAAGGGGAAGACATACTGGACTAAGGAAGCCTCCGGGACTGTTTTTGGTTTTTAAGTACGAAGGTTGAGGGTATTAAAAGCAGTGCCAGATTGGGCATGGGGAGAGAGCTTATGGAACCAGAAACAGAGGTCAGAGAGAGAGAGATGGTGGGCAGTGGTCTGAAGGGAGAGAAGTTGGACCTGGGGTGGTGTAGTAATAATAATAACTTTATAGAGGAAGAGGGAAAGAGATACTTGAAAGAAGAACTGTTGGGAAGAGAAAGGGAGAAATGGTGGACTGGAGGGAGGCAGGGGAGAGATAGTATGGAGAGCAGTTGGGAAGAGAAAGGGAGAGAAGTTGGATCTGGGGATGGAAGGGAGGGAGAAATATTGGACCTGGGGGGTGGAAGTGAGAGAGAGAGATGCAGCATATTTTTTTTCCCCCTCCTTCCATCTCATTGTTAAGCATCAAGGAGGGGAGGGAAGAACAACAGAAAAGAGAGGGAGCAAAATGTTGGACCATGGGGGGAGAGGAGGAGAGATGTGGTAATGGGGAGTGGATAGAAGGAAATAGGAAGCTGGGAAAAGAGTGAGATGGGAGAACTAGGGACTGAGAGAAGATGGAGCATTGAGAGGTAGCTGAAAATTTAAGAAGAAGGAGGGTGACAAAGAGGGCAAGATTTGAGTGGACAGAGGCAAAAAAGAAAAAGTTAAGAAAGCTGAAAGGGAAAAATCAATACATTGGAGATGGACATAAAGAGGGCATGGAACAAGAGAGGAGAAAAAAATAGCAGACACTAGAAAGAGAATTATTAGAAGATGGACAAAAAGCAGAAAGAGAAACTGGGGCCAAGATAATGGATAAACAAAATGGCTAGAAAACAAAAGTTAGAAAAAATAATTTTATTTTCTATTTTGTGATTATAATATGTCAGATTTGAAATGTGTATCCTGTCAGAGCTGGTGTATCTTGTCAGAGCGTGAACTAGGACCTAAAAGAGAGAGGAAAAACCTTTTTTGTTTATTTTGTTTACGCCATAGAGCCAGCGTGGGGTTGGAGAGATTGTAACCCTATACTTCTACTAAGGCTAAGTATCTTAATAAAAAATTGGACCGCGACTTAGCCTTTTAGATTTTGGCCTCTTATGTGATTTGAGTTTGACACCCCTGCTTTAGAGGCTGAGAGAAACGGGTCTCCTGATTCCTCACCTAGATATTATCTCAAACTTTTTTAGCTGTGGCACACTAAGGGCTTCTTTTACAAAGGTGTGTTAGAGCCTTAATGCGCGCAATAGCGCGCGTTAAATTCCCGAGCGCGCTAGCCACTACCGCCTCCTTTTTAGGAGGTGGTAGATTTTCGGCTTGATAGTCGACAAGCAAACTTGCATTTCATCATCCACCACATTCTCTTTTTTTAAATTTAATTTCTGTCAGAGCTGAAATTCCAAGTTTGCAAAGATAAAATCCAAACGGTAACAAAGCCTTGATTGTTTTGTTCATGTTAGATTAAATACTAAATAAAAATAAAATTACCGTATTTTTTGCTCCGTAAGATGCACCTGACCATAAGACACACACTAGATTTAGAGTAGGAAAACAACAAAAAACCCCATTCTAAACGAAAATTGTATACTAACATACACCCAGCTCTGCACCCAGCCCTCCTTACTCCCTGCTAGAGAATGACACGGGGAAAAAATCTGTCCCCGTCACCGCCCCACCATCCTCTGCACCGCCCCGTCACCGCCGATCCCTTCACCGCCCCGTCACCGTCACCGCCATCCCTTTCACCGCCCCGTCACCGCCACTGCCATCCCATTCACCGCCCCGTCACCGTCCCCGCTGCATCCATATAAGCCTTTTTCCTTTCACTCCCTCCTTCCAATTTGAGCCGGGAACACTAGCGATCGCACGGTCCCCGCGGCCACTACCTGCCTGCCCGGTCTATCCTGGTGTTTGGCTGGCTCTCTCCCTTCTCACCTTGGTTTGTGGGTTTTCTTTTTCGGCAACCTGCGCGCTTTCCCAGGGAGCCGTACACGCGCGGATGCTCAGTGTTCGATCTTCTGCTCTGCTGCAACTTCCTGTTTCCGGTTGCGTCAGAGCAGAAGATCGAGGCTGAGCAGCGGCGGGTGTGCGCGGCTCTCTGGTAGCGTGCGGGTCGCCGAGGAGGAGGATCTGCGGACTGGGGTGAGGAGAGGGGAGAGAGCTGGCTGGACACTGGAATCGATTGGGCGGGCGGGTGTGAGCTGCGGGGACCGCGCGATCCTTCATGCCTCACTGCGGGGGACAAGACCATTCACCGCCCCGCGGGCGGTGAATGGCCTTGTCCCCGTCGCCGCAGCGACTGCTAGTTTTCTTCCCCGTTTTCGGCGGGTGACCCGCGGCTAAAATGCGGTGGCCGCGGGTAAACCGCCACCGTGTCATTCTCTACTCCCTGCCAGGCTCTGCACTCAATCCCACACTCCTTGCCAGGCTCTGCACCCTGTCCCTCCTCCCCTACTAATTATAATGCAATTTTTTCCTTTCATTATTCATATACACACAGCAGATATAAATTCTCAAAACTGACCCATTTCGATCACTAAATTGAAAATAAAATAATTTTTCCTACCTTTGTTTTTCTAGTGATTTAATTACTTTCTGGTTGGACTTTCTCTCTGATTGTGCATCCTATATTTCTTTCACAATCCAGGCCCATCCCTTTTGGGTCCAGGTCTCTATCTCTTTTCCCTCTGCTTACCCTCTCTAGATCCAGTGTCAGTTCTCCTTTGTACCTACCACCACCTTTGTTCCAGGTCTCCCTCCTCTGTTATGATCTTGCATCTCTCTGTTCTTCCTCAGGGTCTCTCCCCCCTCTGTCTCTTCTGTCTGCACCTCCCATAGTTCAGCATCTGCCTCCTGTCTTCTCTTTCTCTCTCTCTTTTTCTCTCTTTCTTCTGCTAACCAACCCCCCCCCCCCCCGATGTCCAACATTTGTTTTCCCTTCTTCCAGGTATTTCTCTGCTTCTCTCCCTTTCTCTCCTTCCTTGCTCCCTCCCTCCCTGGTCCAGAATCTTTCCACCACTCTGCAGTCTGTCTCTGTCTCTAACATTTTGACTCCTCCCCTCTCTACCCCCTTTAGTGCAGCATCTGCCCTGTCTTCAAATCTGTTTCCCGCCCCTCCAGGTCTCTCTCCCCCCCCAGTGTACAGATCCAGCATCCCGCTGGGGCCCTCGCGATGGGTGGGGTCTTACCCTCACTGCTTCCTGCGAGGTCGTTGTCTCCGGCTCCCAGACAATGCTGGATTGAGCTGGAATGGGTGGCAGAAGCCCTTGCAGTAGAGGGCTGCAGCTTCTGCCTGGGTCTGAATGCATGCTCTGGAGTTGGCAGGCTCTCATCACCTCCCCAGCATTGTTCTTTCTTGCTCGCTACCTTGGGCAGGAGATCGGGGGAGACACAGCTCTCCTTTTCTGTTGAGAGGTCGTTTTCCACGCTTTGACCGCTGCTGAGCTAATTACGGCAGCCTGCAGAGTGAACCTAGCAGGCTGCCGTTGGCCTCTGAAGCACATTTCCTCTATCGCAGTCCTGCCACTTCTCTGATGTCAGGGGCGGGACCGTGGTAGAGGCAATGTGCTTCGTAGACCAATGGCAACCTGCTAGGTTCACTTTACAGGCTGCCGTAATTAGCTCAGCAGCGGTCACAGCGCGGAAGACAACCTCTCTCGCTGGGTGCGGGAAGCAGCTTGGCGGTAAGGCCCCGCCCATCGCAAGCCTAATTAAAGGGGGAATCAGGAGGACGCTGTGGGGGAAGCCAAGAAGACAGCCGAGCGCTCACAGACTCTAGGGAGAGCCGTATTGGGTGTGGGCCTTTAAAAAGGTACGATGGGGTGGGGGTGGGGTGTTTAAAAAAAAAAAAGTATCTTCGCTGCAAAAGATGCAACAACATTTCCACCCACTTTTGGGTGGAAAGAAGGGCGGTTGTATCCTTAACGCACACAGATGCTGATAACATTGACACACTCTTACTTATGTGGCATACATGTCATCTATTCTAGTGTATATTTATGAAGGGAATTAAAAAAAAAAAAAAGTAAAATTCTGGAATCTCTCGTGACACCACCTGGAATATCTTTGGGGCACACAGTTTGAGAGAGAATGCATTATTAGATTCTTCAAAGGAGCCCTGAGGCTCAGGCTGCTGATTCGAGATCCCTTCCTGGAATCTCAACATCACGTTAGAGGGTTTTCAGAGGGCCCCATATGAGCCTTTGGAGGAAGCTTCTCTCATAAATCTTGAGATCAAAGAAGTGTTCCTTGGCCAGAAGGGTCTCCAATTTGCAAGCTTTGTCATGATGGAGGACTGTTTCTGAGGATCACAGAAATGGGAGTAACCTTGCATATAGTACCTTCCTTTTTCCAGAAGGTGTTTTCAGCATTTCACATCAACCAGGAAGTCAGTCTACCAGCTTTTCAACCTATGGATTCTAAGAAGAAAGACAAAGCTTTAAAGCTGCTGGACATTTGTAGAGTTGCATTACCTGAAAGTGACTAATTGAGTTTCATCTAGCGGACCATCTCTTTGTCTTACCAAAGAGTCAACTCAAGGCAGACCAGCCTCCAAGGTCACCATGTGGATTCAGACAGCAGTTTCCTCCACCTACATTGTCTGCAGCAAACAAACGCCAGGGTCATTGAAAGTACATTTGACCAAGAGTAATCTCCTCTTGGGCATAATCGTGGGCAGTGCCTCCAGAAGAGATATGTAGATCTGCAACATGGTTCTCCTTACATACTTTCACTAAATTTTATAGGGTGGATGTGGCAGCACTCGAGGATTCCAATTTTGGATCCTTGGTACTGAAAGTAGGCTTATCTCCCACCGGGTCTTCGGGGATTACTTAGGTACATCCTTAATGTTCAGCATACCATTCCTATTGCACTGGAAAAAGATTAGATCCTTACTTTGGTAATATCTTTTCCAGTAGATAGCAATGGTATGTTGAACCCCCATCCCCCCATACGATAATTTCTGATGTGCCTGATTTCTATGCTTCATGGTCCTCTCCATAGCTAAGACTTCTCTGCTGGTCAGACTGTGGGTTCAGAATCAGTTTGTAAATAGAATCTCAAAAGAGAGTTGAGCTCTGCTAATATTCAAGCTGTTGCTTTTATTTGATGTTTTACTGTTCATTAGTAATGTTTGTTCATTTATACATTACAATTTCATTATTGACTGTTATAATGTTATATGAGCAGATCAGAACCTTGGTTTCGGTGAGTTCCCCATGTCTGTCCTTCTATCTTTTACGCTAGAGCTCTTGCATGCTTTGGAACGAACTGAAGGGGGGGTAACAGACTCTTGGGAGAAGGAGGAGGTTTCAAAGCTATGATTGATATTTTTCTGCAGTATCCTCTTGAGAATGGACAGAGTACCCTAAGGTTCAGCATACCATTCCTATCAATTGGAAAAGATATTATCAAGGTAAGAATCTAATCTCTTTTTAACCCTGCTCTCTGTTTTCTGTCTTTCAACTAGTTCTTAATTCATAATAAGACATTACCTCCTATCACATGACTTTCTAATTCCCTCAGAAGTCTTTCATGAGCTACTTTGTCAAATGGCTTTTGAAAATCCAAATACACAGTATCGATTGGCTTACCTTTATCCACATGTTCATTCACCCCTTGAAAGAAATGTGGTAGAATGGTGAGGCTTACCTATTTAGCTTCAAGTCTCCCTTTTTCCAAGTTTGCAAGCAATTTCCCAGCAAAGTTTTATCAGTGTACATCCTTCCATCTCTGGAAGATCTCTCATAGCACCTCTTCTGGTGTGGAGAGGGATTATTCAAAAGTGAAGGTTTGAGATTTAAAAAAAACAACAAAAAACCCCCCTTTGTTCAGATGAGGAATTATCTTATGGAGTTATTGTCTGGATGGGAACATCTTGAAGTAGGAAAGCTGTGGACAAAACTGAAAGGAGCTATTGAAGGGCAATAAAACTTTTGTATGGAAAGTAAATAAAAGTAAGAGGAAAAGGCCACTTTGGTTCTCAAAAGTAGTAGCTGAAAAGGTAAGGAAAAACAAAAGTTAAACTTCATAAACTACAAGAGATCACAGAAGAGGAAGACATGCAACAATATTTGGAAAAGCTGAGAGAAGTTGGTTGAGTAGTCAAGAAAGCAAAGTTGGAAATGGAATAAAAAATAGCCATTATGGTAAAACAGGGAGACAAGACATTTTTAAAATATGTTAGTGATGGGAGGAATTGCAAAAATAGCATTGTGAGACTCGGGTGAAGGGGAGGAATATGTAGAAGCTGATAAAAGTAGAATTGTCTATCATATATTTTTGTTCTGTGGGCATGGAGGGCATGGAGCAGGACAACAAAAGAGAATGGCATCACTTATAGAGGTATCAGTCCTGGGCAATTGCTTGGTGGATCATGTGAAAAAGGGAAGATTCTCAGGTGCTGGGGGATGAGGTCTGAAACTGGGAAAGGTGTGGTAGAAAGATATAGAAATGTTTTCCATCATTTTGATTGCCACAGGCTTAATAAAAAAGAACTTGCAAGCACACTTGGATAAATTGCCTACACATGTTACATCTTATAAACTCCATAAAGAAGCTCTCTTGGGCACAATTCAAGTACTAAGGTGAACATTAACTTTAAATATGAGAGTCTGGGATTGTACTCCACATGCCCTGACTTAAGAGTGAGGTCATTCCTGTCTTGGTATGCACAAAACTAACCCACTTGGAGACATTCCACCCAAGAGAACACAAATAAGAATGGAGATGTGATCCTGAACAATTTTCAGAGGCCTGTGTTGGTGTGGAGCTAGCTAAACTAAAGGTGGACAGAGCGATGGGACTTGGATAGCTTACATTCCAAAAATATAAAGGAACTTAGAGAAGCTCTGGTAGCCCTGCTGGAGTAGTCCCAGAAGACTGGAGAAGGGCAAATGTGGTCCTTCTCTACAAAAGTGTAAGTAAGGAAATGCTTAGGAACTAGAGGCTGGAAAGTCTGACTTTTGTGGTAAATAAATTAATAGAAAACACTTTTAAAACAGAAAGAATTGACGTTTTTGGAATCTAATGGATTACAGGATCCAAAGCAATATGGTTTACTAGAAGCAGGTTGTGTCAGAAAAATTTGACTAATTTCTTTAACTGGGTGACTAGAGAATTGGATTGAGGGAGAGTGCTAGATGTGGTGTACAGTAAACCCCTGCGAATTGCGGACTCAGTAATTCGCAGTATTTTCCGACCGCCTCTTCCTGGTACTAAAGTTAGGCTACACTAATCAGGAGCTGCTTTGACACGCTATCTATCTAGCTTGTGAAAGCAGCTCCTGATTGATGTGGCCTGACTTTAGTACCAGGAAGAGGCGGTCGGAAAATACTGAGATTGATTTTCAGCACCCGCCAGCATGCCAGCTGCCCTCTCCTACCTTAGACCAGCTCCTAAACCACATTTGTGGTTTTTTGAAATTTGCAGGTGTTTCTGGAACGGAACCCCCATGAATTTCAGGGGAGTGTACTGTATTTAGATTTTAACAGCCTTTGACATGATTCTGCCTAGACGACTAATAAACTTCCTCGATATGGGCCCTAAAGTGACTGGCTGGGTTAGGAACTACCGTATTTTCACGCATATAACGCGTGCGTTATACGTGTTTTTACAAACCGTGCATAACCTTGCGCGGTATACGCATGAGCGCGCTATATAAATTTTTTTTACATAGTTCCTCCCCCCCCCCCGACGTCCGATTCACCCCCCCTCCGCAGGACCGCTCGCACCCCCACCCAAAGGACCGCTTGCACGCACCCCCACCCCGAAGGACTGCTCGCACGCACTCCCACCCGCACCCCCCCCCCCATCATGTAGAAGCTCCTACCGGTGTCCTGCTGCTTCCTTTTGGCGGTCCTGGCCCTTCTGTGAGCCCTGCGCCTGCTGCTTCCTCTTCCGGCGGTTCCCCCTTTCTCTAACGTCAAGCCCTCTTGCCCCGCCGACTCCCCGACACGATCGGGGCAAGAGGGAGCTCAAGCCCTCTTGCTCCAGCCAACGGCGGCACCCCCGACACGATCGGGCCAGGAGGGAGCCCAAACCCTCCTGGCCACGGCGACCCCCTACCCCCACCCCGCACTACATTACGGGCAGGAGGGATCCCAGGCCCTCCTGCCCTCGACGCAAACTCCCCTCCCCCCAACGACCGCCCCCCCCCCCCAAGAACCTCCGACCGCACCCCCAGCCGACCCGCAACCCCCCTGGACAACCCCCACGACACCCCCCACCCCCCTTCCCCATACCTTTGTGTAGTTGGCCGGACAGACGGGAGCCAAACCCGCCTGTCCGGCAGGCAGCCAACGACGGAATGAGGCCGGATTGGCCCATCCGTCCCACAGCTCCACCTACTGGTGGGGCCTAAGGCGCCTGGGCCAATCAGAATAGGCCCGGGAGCCTTAGGTCCCTCCTGGGGGCGGGGCCTTGGGCACATGGTTGGGTTGGGCCCATGTGCCTCAGGCCCCGCCCCCAGGAGGGACCTAAGGCTCCCGGGCCTATTCTGATTGGCCCAGGCGCCTTAGGCCCCACCAGTGGGCGGAGCTTTGGGACGGATGGGATGGGCTTTGGGTGGGAGTGCTTGCGAGCGGTCCTTCGGGGTGGGGGTGTGAGCGGTCCTGCGGGGGGGGGGGTGTGAATCGGACATCGGGGGGGGGGGGGGAGGCAGAGGCTTTCAGGGTGGGGACAGGACTTCAAGGGGGAGAGGAGAGTCGGGCGGGCGAAAGGAGAGTCGGGGTGGCCAGAGGAGAGTTGGGGCGGGCGAAAGGAGAGTCGGGCAGCATGCGTGGTATACGGGTGTGCGCGGTATATAAAAATTTCTGTACATAAATTTGTGTTTTCCGCGCGCTATACCCGTGTGCGCGTTTTACACGGGTGCGCGTTATCTACGTGAAAATACGGTAGTTGAGTAGAGTTCACTCTGAGTAAAGGATGTTACCAGTGGTGTTCTGCAAAACTTGGTTCTTTGAACCAGTTATTTTCAACATTTTTGTAAGTGATATTGCTGAAGGGCTGTCTGGTAAGGTTTTCCTCTTTGTGAATGATACCCAGGATACTGGGCTTCATGGACCTTTGGACTATTCCAGTATGGCAATTCTTATGTTCTTACACCAGCCCTGTACAACATATGGCCCATGGGCTGCATGCAGCCTGAAATGGCTCTCACTGCGGCCCACGCCCAATACGGCTCCCATTCCGCTCTCCCGCCCATGGGGGTTCAGCTGCTGCGCCAGCACCACCAGCTTCTCCCAATGACACTCCACCTGGCTATCTTCCTCCATTGACACGCTTCTCCCTCAGTAACATTTTGGAAAAAAAAAAGTTCCGTGCCGGCATTTTCTCTTATTTATTTATTTATTTATTTAGATTTATATCCCGTTCTCCCAGTAGCTCAGAACGGTCTACAAGTAAACATACATAGTAGAAGTAGTTAGGCAAATAAATGTGCAATAGGTTTAGATGTTTGGACATACAAGATTGTGCAGTATTTATCAGGTTACAGACAATTTTTCAGAGTACAGACAATTTATCAGAGTACAGTCTAAGAGAGGTCTATACTGAAATTTAGGAGAAGTTAAATAGAGGAGAGAAGAGAGAGGTGGGGTTTAAGGGGGGGTGTAGATTGAGGGAGATCTTTTGTTGAAGAGGAGGGTCTTTACCATTTTACGGAATGTCAATAAAGAGTTCTGTTGCCTGAGTTGGGGGGGGAGTTTATTCCAAAGATGTGGGATGAAGTGGCTGTAGGATCGTTTGCGGGCAGTTTCTGAGAGGAGGGACCTTCCAGGGGGAATGCATAGGCGTATTTCCGATTTTGAGCGGAGGGTGCGAGTGGGGGTGTAGATGGGAAGCTTAGATTTTATGTAGGAGGGGGTGGTGGCATAAATTCTCTTGTGGGCTACTGCTAGGGCCTTGAAAGCACAGCGTTGGCTAATTGGGAGCCAGTGTTCAGCGCAGAGTGCAGGGGAGACGGGATCATGGTAGTTGAGGTTGTGTAGGAGGCGGATAGCTGCATTTTGGACACGTTGGAGGCGTTTGAGATTATTTTTGGTTAGTCCATTAAATAGGGAGTTACAGTAATCCATTCTGGAGAGAACATATGCGTAGAGGAGTTGGGCGAGGTCAGGTGTGGAGATGTAGGGTTTGATCTTTTTCAGTTGGCGGAGGTAGTAGAAGGAGGTGGAGATTACTTGGGATATGTGGGCGGATAGGGATAGGTGTCCATCTAAGGTTACTCCTAGGCTGCGTACCTGATCTGTTGCTGTTAGTAGAGTGGAGTCCCATGCTAGGGTAGGACGTGTGAATTTGGTGCTTTTTTTCCTGATCCATAAGAGTTCTGTTTTAGTGGCGTTTAGTTGAAGTTTGTTGTTTGACATCCAAGTTTTCATATCGGAGAGGCAATGTTGGAGGTTAGTAATTTGGGACGATCGGTTCTCACCTAGTGGGAGGAGCAGCTGGATGTCATCTGCATAAGAGTGGATTTTAATGCTATATTTCTGCGCTATATCAATGACAGGCCTGATGTAGAGGTTGAATAGGAGGGGGGATAGAAGGGCGCCTTGAGGAACACCATATTTTATAGGCTTGGGGCGAGATTTGTGAGTTCCTAGTAGGACGGTCTGGGTCCTTTGATGGAGGAAGGAGGTGATCCATTGGAGGGCTGTGTCCTTGATTCCGAGGTCATAGAGTCTGGATGTGAGGAGGTGGTGGTCGACTGTGTCAAAGGCCGCGCTGAGGTCAAGTAGGACTAGTAGGGCATCACTGCCTTTGTCGAGTATTGCCCAGCTGTCATCAATGATGTCAAGGAGTACTGACTCTGTGCTGTGGCCTTTTCGGAAGCCGGACTGGGCAGGGGATAGAGCAGCTTGTTCTTCAATGAAGGGGTGAAGTCGGTGGAGCACAATTCGCTCAAGGAGTTTGGAGACAAATGGGAGGTTGGAGACTGGGCGATAGTTGCCGGGTTCGTTAGGATCAAGAGTGGGTTTTTTGAGAGTGGGCTTGATAATAGCTGACTTCCAGCTGAGGGGCACAGTCCCAGTGGTTAGAGAGGTGTTAATGATGGATGCTTCGTCTCCTTCCCTCAGGGCATTTCTTCCACACTCCCTTTGTAGCATTGTAAACTGCTCAAATATCCCACTCATGAGCGGTATATTAAAAGCAAATAAATGGAAAATTTCCACTCTGTTAACCCAATTTCCCCTGATCTGGCATCTTCCACCTCCTCTCAAACCAAAACACAACCCAATCCAACTCATCTCCAACCCTCTCCCGACTCAGCATCTCCCCTTTTTCCTGTCAAACCCAAACCGAACACCCCTACTCTCCCTCTGGCATCTCTCTGTAAATACCAACCCCCCTCCAGACTCTGCATATCCCCCCCACCCCATCAAACCTACTTCCCTTCCTGCACACTGGCATCCCCCCCACCAACCTAACCTAAATCCAAATCCCCCTCTCGGATCTTGTATCGTTTCCTCTCTCTCTCCCTCCACCCTGCATCCTATCTTAACACTTGTCTATGAGACCACTGGCAACAATTTTGCACAGGTTGCCAGGAACCAGCCCTGAAGCTTTCCAGTGGCTAAGATTCGCTTCCTCTGTGGCAACTTCTGTTTCTGGTAGGGTGGGGTGCAGCACATGGAAAGAAGTTGCGGCAGAGGGAGCGGGACATTGGAGAAGCAAAGTTTTGGGGGGTGTTGGAAACTTCAGAGACGCAGGTAGGACGCTGTGATGGAGCATTTGAGAATGAGGGAGAGAAGTTGGGCTGCAGATGGGGAGAATGGAAGAAAGAGGAAGAGATGCCAGGCCCTGGGAGGGGGATGTCAGAGAGTGAGAGAGACAGAAAGACCTGAAACAAAGGGAAAGGCAGAAGAGAGGAGAGCAGATTTTGGACTTGGGGAGTGTCTAGAAGGAAGAGAGAGAAAGAGATTGCAGGCGGCGAAAAGGAGGCAGGGAGAGCAAAATGTTACACTTGGGGGGAGGAGAGATGACTAAAGGACCAGGGAATGGAAGAGAAGGAGGGGAGTCTGGTAGCGATAAAGAAATAATAATAGTAGTGGTAGTAGAGAGAGATGGCAGATTATGGGAAGGAGAGGAGAGAGATGTCTGATTACTGGGGGGAGGGGGGAAGGAGATAGATATCAGACCATGGAAATGAGGAGGGGAAGGAGAGAGAGATAGGAAGGAAAGATAAGACATGGAAAAGTAGATTGAGAAGAAAGCAGAAAAATTGAATGTTGATGCCAAAGATGGATGCAGTGAAAGTGAAGAAGGAGAGAAAAACAGTCAATGGATAAGACGGCCCTGGAAACATATTTAAAAGCACAGAAAAATAGTCACCAGCCAATAAAGGTAGGGAAAAAGATTTTATTTTCAATATAGTGATTGAAATGTCAGTTCTGAGAATTTATATCTGCTGTGTGTATATGAAAAATGAAAGGAAAAAATTGCATTACAATTAGTAAAGGGGGCAGGATCTGGGGCAAAACTTGGGTGGGTTTAGGGTGGAGCTTGGGAGGGTTGGGGGTACTTAGCTTGAAGTAGTTCAGAAACACTGCTGTAGGCAATCAACTGGCACCAGTGCCTCTTCTCTCCTGCCCTCTTCCCATCTGGCACCCCCTACTGGTGTTTATCCCAGGACAAGCAGGCAGCAAATTCTTAACGCATGGGTGACGTCACCGACGGAGCCCCGGTACGGACCTTTTTAACTAGAAAGTTCTAGTTGGCCGCACCGCGCATGCACGAGTGCCTTCCCGCCCGACGGAGGAGTGCGTGGTCCCCAGTTTCTTCGTTTCCGCAGAGCGAAGAAGTCGCATGTGGTTTCAACGGCCGTTGAAAACTTCCTTTTTGCCTTCCCGCTCGTGTTATTTTCTTGTTTTTTCTCTTTTTCCCTTCGGGTTTCTTTTCCGTTCTAAATTGTAAAAAAAAAAAAAAAAAAAACCTTTGTTTTTTCCTTTATTTTTCAGGCAGGCCCCGGCGGGGCCTGTTGCCATCATACAAGCCTCCGGGTTTGATTTTGCGGAGGCCGTGTTCCCATTCATGCCCCCGCAGCCGGGTTTTAAGAAGTGCCAGCGGTGTGCACTCCCGATCTCCCTCACTGACCCACACAATTGGTGCCTACAGTGTTTGGGTCCTGAGCATCGGGCGGACTCCTGCACCCGCTGTGCTACTCTTAAAAAACGTACTCTAAAGAATCGACAAATCCAGCAGAACATCCTCTTCGGCACCGCATCTGCTATGGAGCCGATTCCGTCGACTACGGTACCGCCAAAATCGGCACCCACCACTTCGACGACGCCCGATCCTTCATCGGCGTCGCTGGCGCCAGGTAAGCCGGCTAAGAAGCCTTCCACCTCCCTTGAGCGCCCTCCGGCCACAGTGGCGATACCGGTCCTACCAGCTTCATGCCGACCCCGGAAACGCTCCGCCCCGATCTCGGTGAGTGCCTCGTCATCGGCCTCCTCATCGCCGGGGCGTGGAGCGGCACCTAAGGAACCGAAGCAGAAAAAAGCGGTTCCGGTGCAACCACTGGATGATCGCATCGCGACCATCCTCCAAGACAAATTACAGGAACAGCTGCAGCAACAACTCCAGCACCTGTTACCGACCCTCCTGGCACCGCTCCTTTCGGTACCAGACCGGCCCGAGCCTCGTGCCGTCCAACCGGTATCCACCCCATCGGTGCCCCTTAACTCTTCCATGCCGATTCTCTCGGCTGAACATCTTCGTGCCCACCCCGTAGGTCATACCCACGCTGATGCCGATCCTCCTCGATACCAGGCGGGGCACCGGTCCTCTCCGGACCGAGACCGGCACCGTTCTTCCCGGGACCGAGACCAGCTTCGCTCTTCCTCTCCCGGTAATGTCTCGGTGCGCTCTGGCAAGTCTCTGTCTAAGACCCACCATACTGAGCCTTCCACCCCGATATCTCGACATGCGCACACTGATGTCAGGGACCCGGACCTATGGGAAGACTCCCCTCCCGGTACCGAGGAGGACGCATCGTCATCGGACGAGGAGCCCTCAGCGCCCGATACTACTTCTAAGCCTGAGCAATCCTCCTTCTCAAGGTTCCTCAGGGAGATGTCAGCGGCTCTCTCTATCCCTCTAGAGTCTGACTCCAAAAAATCCCAGGCCTTTCTGGAGGCCTTGGATTTTGAACAGCCTCCCAAGGAGTTTCTCAAGTTACCCGTACATGACATACTGCGGGAAACTTTTTATAAGAACTGGGAGAACCCACTCACCGTCCCCGGGGCCCCCCGTAAGCTGGATAGCCTTTACAGGGTCATCCCGATCCCGGGTTTTGACAAACCTCAGCTACCCCATGAGTCTCTCCTGGTTGAGTCTACCTTGAAGAAAACTCAGGGCTCCAGTGTTTATGCCTCCACCCCTCCTGGCAGAGAAGGCAAGACGATGGACAAGTTAGGCAAGCGCCTTTATCAAAATTCAATGCTGGCCAACAGGGCGAACAATTACACATTTCATTTTTCATTTTACATGAAACATCTGGTTCAACAACTGTCCACCCTTCAAAAATACATTCCAGAACGTAAAGTTCCGCTCTTCCAGCAGCAAATCTCCAGCCTTCTTCAACTGAGGAAGTTTATGGTGCGCTCTATTTATGATTCTTTTGAGCTCACCTCCCATGCATCTGCCATGGCTGTGGCCATGCGCCGCCTGGCTTGGTTGAGGGTATCTGATTTGGACATCAACCACCAAGACCGCCTAGCCAACGCTCCCTGTCTTGGGGATGAACTTTTTGGGGAGTCCCTAGACTCGACCACCCAAAAGCTCTCGGCCCACGAGACCAGATGGGACACTCTTATTAAACCTAAGAAAAAGGCCCCACCTGCTCGCCCTTACAGACCACAGTCCTCATATCAGCGCAGGTTCTCTGCCAGACCCCTCAATCCGCCTTCAAAGCAACCTCGGCGGCCCCGTCAACAACATCAACACACTCAGGCTCATTCTCAGTCTAGTCAGCCTGCCAAGCCTCTCCCTCCTTCGAAACCCTCTCAGCCCTTTTGACTCCTCTCTCCAGGGCATAGCCAGTCTTCCTCCCTCGTTGCCTCTTCCTCAACCAATCGGAGGACGTCTACATATCTTCCTCAGCCGTTGGGAGGTCATCACATCAGACCAATGGGTCCTCAACATCATCCGCAACGGCTACTCTCTCAACTTCCAGACTCTTCCACCGAACAATCCTCCCGTAGAGTCTGCTTCTCACTCCCCCCAAGCCCCCCTCCTCCTGAGGGAGGTTCAATCCCTCCTTCTTCTCAATGCCATCGAAGAGGTGCCTCCGGACCAAAGGGGTCAGGGATTCTACTCCCGCTACTTCCTGGTTCCCAAGAAGACAGGAGACCTTCGTCCCATCCTCGATCTCAGGGACCTCAACAAGTGTCTGGTCAAGGAGAAGTTCAGAATGCTCTCCCTTGCCACGCTGTACCCTCTTCTTTCTCAACACGACTGGCTATGTTCCCTGGACCTCAAAGAGGCCTACACTCACATCCCAATCAATCCAACTTCACGTCGCTACCTACGGTTTCAGATACAGCACCGTCACTATCAGTACAAAGTGCTACCTTTTGGCCTCGCTTTATCGCCCAGGGTGTTCACCAAGTGCCTTATTGTGGTGGCGGCCTTCCTCAGGTCTCACAACCTCCAGGTGTTCCCCTACTTGGACGATTGGTTGGTGAAACTCCTACGTCGCCGCTTGTGCTGCAAGCCACTCATCACACCATCTCGCTCCTCCATCTCCTGGGGTTCGAGATCAACTACCCCAAGTCGCATCTGCTTCCTACACAGCGACTTCAGTTCATTGGAGCAGTTCTCGACACCACACTAATGAGGGCGTTTCTCCCCTCCGATCGTCAACGGACCCTGCTTCACCTCTGTCGTCAGGTGCTCCTTCATCACTCCATTCCTGCCCGACAGATGATGGTCCTCCTGGGCCACATGGCCTCCACAGTACATGTGCTTCCTCTGGCACGACTCCACCTCAGGACACTTCAATGGACTCTTGCCAACCAATGGTCGCAGACCACGGATCTTCTTTCTCATCCCATCTCTGTGACATCGTCTCTTCAGCAATCTCTTCAATGGTGGTTGAACTCCTCAAATCTTTCCAGGGGTCTACTCTTTCATCTACCCCCTCACTCCATGATCATAACCACGGATGCCTCCCCCTATGCGTGGGGAGCTCACCTAGGAGATCTACGCACCCAGGGACTCTGGACCCCTCAGGAGCGTCAACATCACATCAATTTCCTAGAACTCAGAGCCATGTTCTATGCTCTCAGAGCCTTCCACCACCTTCTCTGCCCTCAGGTTCTTCTCCTGTGCACAGACAATCAAGTCGCCATGTACTACATAAACAAGCAAGGTGGCACCGGATCTCGCCTCCTTTGTCAGGAGGCTCTCCGCATCTGGACCTGGGCCACGGCCCGCAATCTCTTCCTCAAAGCTGTCTATATCCAGGGCGAACAGAACTCCCTGGCCGACAATCTCAGCCGCATTCTTCAACCTCACGAGTGGACTCTGGACCCGTCCACACTCCACTCCATCTTTGCTCGCTGGGGCACTCCGCAGGTGGACCTCTTTGCAGCGCCTCACAACCATCAGCTGCCCCAGTTCTGTTCCAGACTCTTCTCTCCTCATCGTTTGACCCCAGATGCATTCCTGCTCGACTGGACGGATCGGTTCCTCTGTGCCTTTCCTCCACTACTTCTGATGTTGCGGACGTTAGCCAAACTCCGCAGGGACAGGGCCACCATGATTCTCATCGCTCCTCGGTGGCCTCGTCAACACTGGTTCTCCCTCCTGCTTCAGCTCAGCTCCAGGAAGCCCATTCCTCTTCCTGTGTTTCCTACTCTACTTACGCAGCAACGTCAGTCTCTACTGCATCCCAATCTGTCTTCGCTCCACCTGACAGCTTGGTTTCTCTCGGGCTGACCTCTCCAGAGAATCTGTCTCAGCCTGTCCGTCGCATTTTGGATGCCTCCAGGAAACCGGCCACCCTCCAATGTTACCATCAGAAGTGGACCAGGTTCTCCTCTTGGTGTCTGCTGCATCATCACGATCCCACCTCATTAGCGGTGGAAACTGTACTTGACTATTTGCTCTCTCTGTCCGTCGCTGGCCTCAAGTCTACCTCAATCAGAGTCCACCTCAGTGCCATCACTGCGTTTCATGAGCCTATCCACGGAAAACCTCTCACGGCTCATCCACTGGTTTCCCAGTTCATGAGAGGCCTCTTCAATGTCAAACCACCTCTGAAGCCTCCTCCTGTCGTCTGGGACCTGAATGTGGTTTTATCAGCCCTCATGAAACCCCCTTTTGAGCCTCTTGCCACAACTTCGCTCAAACTTCTAACATGGAAGGTGCTTTTCCTCGTTGCCATCACCTCTGCCAGGAGGGTTAGTGAGCTGCATGCACTGGTCGCCGATCCACCGTTCACTGTTTTTCACCATGACAAGGTGGTTCTGCGTACCCATCCTAAATTCCTTCCCAAGGTGGTCTCGGCTTTTCACCTCAACCAGTCCATTGTGTTGCCTGTCTTTTTCCCTAAACCCCACTCTCATTCTGGGGAACAGGCGTTGCACACGCTGGATTGTAAGCGTGCCCTTGCATACTACCTTGACCGTACCAGGGCTCACCGCTCGTCCCCTCAGCTCTTTCTGACCTTCGATCCTAACCGTCTAGGTCGTCCTGTCTCTAAACGGACGCTTTCCAACTGGCCTGCTGCCTGTATTGCGTTCTGTTATGCTCGGGCCGGTCTCTCACTGGAAGGTGCTGTCACGGCCCACAGGGTCAGAGCTATGGCTGCTTCTGTGGCTTTCCTCCGTTCCACGCCCATCGACGAAATCTGCAAGGCTGCCACTTGGTCCTCAGTTCACACGTTCACTACTCATTACTGTCTGGATGCCTTCTCAAGACGGGATGGACACTTCGGCCAATCCGTGTTACAAAATTTATTTTCCTAATGGCCAACCATCCCTCCTCCCTCTCTGTTAGCTTGGAGGTCACCCATGCGTTAAAAATATGCTGCCTGCTTGTCCTGGGATAAAGCACAGTTACTTACCGTAACAGGTGTTATCCAGGGACAGCAGGCAGATATTCTTACGTCCCACCCGCCTCCCCGGGTTGGCTTCTTAGCTGGCTTATCTTAACTGGGGACCACGCACTCCTCCGTCGGGCGGGAAGGCACTCGCGCATGCGCGGTGCGACCAACTAGAACTTTCTAGTTAAAAAGGTCCGTACCGGGGCTCCGTCGGTGACGTCACCCATGCGTTAAGAATATCTGCCTGCTGTCCCTGGATAACACCTGTTACGTTAAGTAACTGTGCTCTCAGGGCCCGTCTGGAAGACCTCTGCGCATGCATGGATGTTGACGTGATGATGTCACTCCCTTCGGCCCTCGCTACATTTTCTGACTTTGTTGCGGCCCTGGATCATTTTTGAGTTGTGCAGGCCTGTCTTTTACGGTTTTGTCATATTGTTGACCATCTGCTAATATCCAGAATAAAGTCCTCTGGTAGCATGGATGGCAGTCAGACGCTATGGGAGTGACTCAGTAAAATGCTGGATGGTTGCTAGAGGTATCTGGAGTCATGCAGACTGTAGTACATCTGACAGTTGATGATGGGTACGTGGCGGTGGATCCAGTTATTGAATATGTCAATCGAGGTGATTCCAAATGTGCTCGATTGGGTTAAGGTCTGGGGAATTCGGAGGCCAGGGAAGTAGAAACATAGAAAGATGACGGTAGAAAAGGGCTATAGCCCATCAAGTCTGCCCACTCTACTGACCCACCCCCTTAAGTCTATGCCCTAATGACCCAATTCCTTAACTTGACCCTCGTAGGGATCCCACATAGGTAGCCCACATAGGTATCCCATTTATTCTTAAAGTCTGGGACGCTGCTGGCCTCGATCACCTGCACTGGAAGCTTGTTCCAATGATCAATCACTCTTTCCGTGAAGAAGTACTTCCTGGTGTCTCCATGAAATTTCCCGCCCTTGAGTTTGAGCAGATGCCCTCTTGTGGCCGAGGGTCCTTTGAGAAAGAAAATATCATCTTCCACCTCGACACGTCCCGTGATGTACTTAAATGTCTCAATCATGTCTCCCCTCTCCCTACGTTCTTCCAGAGTGTAGAGCTGCAATTTGTTCAGTCTCTCTTCGTACGAGAGACCCTTGTGCCCCGAGATTATCCTAGTGACCATCCACTGAACCGATTCAATTCTGAGCACATCTTTACGGTAATGTAGCCTCCAGAATTGCACACAGTATTCCAGATGAAGTCTCACCATGGCTCTGTACAATGGCATTATGACTTCAGGCTTCCGGCTGACGAAACTTGTATTGATACAACCAATCATCTGCCTTGCCTTAAATGAAGCCTTCTCCACTTGATTGGTAGTTTTCATGTCTGCGCTGATGATTACTCCTAAATCTCGTTCTGCTGAAGTCCTAGTTAAAGTTTCTCCATTCAAGGTGTAAGTTCTGCATGGATTTCCGCTTCCGAGGTGCATGACCTTACATTTCTTAGCGTTGAAGTCCAGCTGCCAGGTCGAGGACCAACTTTCCAATGTAAGCAGTTCCTGCGCCATATTATCCTTTAAATTGCATTCACTTACTATATTACATAGTTTGATGTCATCGGCGAATAATGTTATTTTACCTTGAAGCCCTTGAGTCAGATCCCGTATGAATATGTTGAAAAGGAGTAGATCCAGGACTGAGCCCTGCGGCACTCCACTGGTCACCTCCGATGTTTTAGAGAGGGTACCGTTAACCACCACCCTCTGAAGTCTGCCACTTAGCCAATCATTGACCCATGCAGTTAGTGTCCCTCCTAACCCCATCGATGTCATCTTGCTCAGCAACCTGCGGTGTGGGACACTGTCAAAAGCTTTGCTGAAGTCCAGGTACACGACGTCCAAAGACTCTCCCAAGACCAGCCTTCTTGTTACCCAGTCAAAGAAGCTGATGAGATTGGATTGGCAGGACCTACCCTTGGTGAATCCATGTTGGCTTGGATCCCATAGATTCCCCTGATTCAAGATCGTGTCTAATTTACGTTTAATTAGTGTTTCCATGAGTTTACACACTATTGATGTGAGACTCACCGGTCCATAATTCGCAGCCTCTGTCCTGCAACTCTTTTTATGCAGAGGAACAATGTTAGCTGTTTTCCAGTCCAAGGGAACTTTCCCCATACTTAGGGAGAGATTGAAGAGCAGGGGCAACGGTTCCGCCAGGACATCGCTCAACTCTCTGAGTTTTCTTGGGTGCAAATTGTCCGGTCCCATGGTTTTGTTCACCTTGAGTCTTGTCAGTCGCTGTAAATGTCACCTGGTGTGAATTCAAAATTCTGAAACGGGTCTTCCGCGCTTTGCTTTCAGAATTTTGAATTCACATCAGGTGACGTTTACAGCGAACTGACAAGACTCAAGGTGAACAAAGCCATGGGACTGGAAATTCTTGGTCATGCTCTGTGAAGCACTCTCAGACAATTCTGGTGGTATGTCAACATGTATGGGTGCACTTGGCCAGCAAGGAAGGAAAGATACCCATATCAACTGAGTGCCTTCCAGAAGTATCAAGGGACCCAGACCATAATAAGAAAACATTTCTCAGACCATAACACTACTGCCACCAGCCCACCAGCTTGTGTATGTCTGGGTGTTAGTTCTCGGCGGTTTCACGGCTGACACGCCAACATCCATGCATTCGATGGAGCTCAAAGCGTGACTCATTGGAGAAGGCAATCCTCTGACAGTTGGTGCAAGTCCAATGTTGATACTCCTGTGCAAATAGCAGTCTTTTTTGTGATAAACCTTCTTGAGCATTGGTGCAGTCACCAGCCGTCTGCTCCGGAGCCCCATTCACAACAGGATTCACTGCACAGTCGTTTTGGACATAACATCTGGAAGCCCCCTGGTTTGTTTGGACAGTGAGTTGCTTCATGGTTGCATGCCGATCGGTCTGCATCAACTTGCACAGCCAACGTTCACCTCTCTTATCGATGACTCGTGCTGCCTCACAATTACCACGTCGGGTAGTTGAAAAGATTGCATTTGTGCACTCATGGTAGACTTTAACCACAGCAGCCCATGAACAGTTCACAAACTCTGCTGTTTCTGAAATGCTGCCGCTCTTGGCTCAGTAGCCAATGAATATGCCTTTTTCAATATCTGATAAATTGTGCTGTTTTTCCCATGATAGCCACTGTTGCTATATTGGCAACTTGCTGTCATCCCACCTCATATACCCACAAAGTCTGCATGCGACACGTGCATTGGCTGTGTGTCCTTAACATCAGAAGTAGGTGGTGGTCATAATAATGTGACTCAATCGCGTAAATCACTTGTTTATTATTTCCAAAATCACCAGGACTAGGAGGCATACAACGAAGCTACTAAGTAGTAGATTTTTTTTTTTTATTACACATTTAATAATTACAATATCAGATGATACCAGGAAAAAAAGGATTCATACACAAAATTAAGAATAATTAAACATATAAACAAAATTCCTTTCCAAGCCCACAAGCATGGGAAGACATACATTCCAAATTCAACTAAAAAAATAAGAAGAAAATAAAGAATTGGATCTTGATTCATCCTTATGAATCATAAACCAATCCCTACTATTAAGGGACTATTAACATCCTCCAATTTCTCAGTAGTGAAACATATTTAATAAAAGGGAAAATTTATTACTGTTCTCTAGCTAATAAAAATTGTTGCAACTGAATGGGATCGCAAAATACATACTCAATGTCCTGTAATTTAACAAGACATTTACAAGGAAATTTTAGATAGTACGATGCATCGAGAGCTATCACTCTTGTTTTTTATTTTAAAAATTCTTTCCTTCTTAATTGCGTAACTCTCGAGACATCGGGAAACATTCTAACCAAATCTCCACAAAATTTTGTCAATCTATTTTTGAAGTAAAGTTTCATTATTAACATTTTATCTATCTCACTCATACATGTTATTACCATAGTGGACCTACTCTGGATCACATCCTGGCTATCCTCCAAAAACTCTGTCAAATTCACTTCATTTGTGACCAGATGGTCCACCTCCTGTGTTTTCCTTTGCGGCACATAGTAATAATTATTTAGTGGGAAACTTTCCGCATTGGGTAATCCCAGTATTTCTTTAAAATATTTCCTCAACATTATTTCAGGAGACTGTAAATTAGTTACTGGGAAATTAACCAAGTGGAGATTCCTCACTTTATACATATTTTCCATCGTTTCCATTTTAGAATGTAATACCGTAGAATCCTTAACAGCAGATACTGATACAGCTTGAAGTGTATTACTTTGAGTTTCAATCACACTTAGTCTTTTGTCCAGACAACTTATATTGGAGTCCACATTCACAAATTTTTGAGAAACAGTTTGTGAGAAATGCAATGTTTGTTTCACTGTTTCTCTGAGAAACTCTTCAACTCTAGATATACCTAACCACAAATCTTTTAGGGTAATATCTTGTGTTTCCACTGCTGGTGGTTGATCCTCTACTACACTTGAAAATTCAAGTGGTTTAGATATTTCAGTAAAAACTAATTTACTTATCTGAGTAGAGGTTACCCCAAATTCAGTGGAAGTAGCGGAAATCTCTTTCCCACTGTCACTTGATACTGGGTGAAGGGGAGGGGTCCTTTCGAGGGGGCTCACTGATGCACCCGATACAGGAGAAGTCATATTCAGTGGTATTTGTGGAAGATTATTAGCCGGAAATGTCAAATGCCTGTCCATGGGGCCAGACATAGCAGGTATAGAATTTTTAGGTTTAATTTTCCTCTTCCCCATGACAGACAAAATAAGATTTATACGACTTGAGTTCCTGCTCCTCGTTGCTCCAAGGGGCAAGACCTGCGGCCGCAACCGCAGCAGCGGAGTCCAACTTAAGGAAAATTTAGAGACGGACGCCGGTGACGTCAGGGGTCCGTCTCCAATAGTGCCTGCCCGGAGAGTTACAGACAAGCCTCAAACCGCTGCTGCAGGGAACACAGGGCACACACGCACAGCCTCCTCCAGCGTCCCAGGTACAAGTAGTATTTCCAAAATCACCAGGACTAGGAGGCATACAACGAAGCTACTAAGTAGTAGATTTAAAATAAACCTGAGAAAATATTTCTTTATTCAATTTGTAATTAATCTTCGGAATTTGTTGCCGGAGAATGTGGTAAAATCAGTTTTCCTCAGGACAAACAGGCAGCATATTCTCACGTATGGGTGACGTCACCGATGGAGCCCCGGTGCGGACCACTTTAAAATTCAATCACCACTTTAAGACTTTAGAAAGTTCACGATAGCCTGAACTGCGCGAGTGCCTTCCCGCCTGACATAGGTGCGCGGTCCCTCAGTTTCTTAGTTTCTGAGTTTCTGCGGAGCAAATACGCATTTTTCAAAAGCTGTTGAACCGCTTTTCCTTTGTTGCCTTCCCGCTCTCGTGGGTCTGTGACTTTTTTAGTTATATTTCTTTTTTATTTTCTTTATTTTTCCTTTAGTGACTAAAAAAAAAAAAATCAAATACATTTTTCTATTTTCCCTCTCGTGGGTTCGGCCTGGGAGGGCCTCTTTGACCACCTTGTCCTCCAGTTTTGATCTAGCCAAGGCCGTTTTCCTGTTGATACCACGCTTGCAGATGGGTTTTAAAGAGTGCAGTTGCTGTGCTCGGCCCATTTCAGTAACTGACCTGCATCGCTGGTGCCTCCAGTGCTTGAGGCCCAAGCATCAGCCAGAAACCTGCTTCTGTTGTTCTTTGCTTCAGAAAAAGGCCTTGAAGAACCGTCTCATACAGCTGAAGCTCCTTTTCGGCGTCGCAATAGAGGGAGACTTGACACTATTACCGATGTTGACCGGCTAAGGCGACTCAACTACATTCGGCGTCGACAGAACCATTGCCGGTGTTGTAGCTTTCTGTTGATAAGCCAGCTAAGAAGCCTTCCCCTACCCCATCTGGGCCTCAGGTCAAAGCAGCAGTGAGTCAAGTCCTGCCGACATCGAAAAAACCCAGAAAGCACTCCGCTTCGATCTCGGTGAGTGCCTCGACATCGGCCTCCTCATCTCCAGAGCGTAGAGCTGCACCTAGGGTACCGGCAAAAAAAGCCAGCGTTACCGGTACTTACCCTTAAGCAAAAGATAGACAATTTGCTTAAGGAAGAAATGGGTGAGAACATAAGACTTGCCACTGCTGGGTCAGACCAGTGGTCCATCGTGCCCAGAAGTCCGCTCATGCGGCGGCCCCCAGGTCAAAGAACAGTGCTCTAAATGAGTCCAGCCTCACCTGTGCACGTTCCAGTTTAGCAGGAACTTGTCAAACTTTGTCTTGAATCCCTGGAGGGTGTTTTCCCATATAACAGACTCCGGAAGAGCGTTCCAGTTTTCTAACACTCTCTGGGTGAAGAAGAACTTCCTTATGTTTCTACGGAATCTATCCCCTTTCAGCTTTAGAGTGTGCCCTCTCGTTCTCCCTACCTTGGAGAGGGTGAACAATCTGTCTTTATCTGCTAAGTCTATTCCCTTCAGTATTTTGAATATTTCGATCATGTCCCCTCTGTCTCCTCTTTTCAAGGGAGAAGAGGCCCAGTTTCTCCAATCTCTCATTGTACTGCAACTCCTCCAGCCCCTTAACCATTTTAGTCGCTCTTCTCTGGACCCTTTCGAGTAGTACCGTGTCCTTCATGTATGGCAACCAGTGCTGGACGCAGTACTCCAGGTGAGGGTGCACCATGGCCCAGTACAGCGGCATAATAACCTTCTCTGATCTGTTCATGATCCCCTTCTTAATCATTCCTAGCATTCTGTTCGTCCTTTTTGCCACCGCTGTGGCAGACGGCTTCATAGACTTGTCAAGGCTCTCTGTTTCATCCCATCCTGCGGTCTCTACACCTAACAGCTTGGTTCCTTTCAACCTAACTGCCACTTTACAGTTTTCTCAATCCATAGAGGACATTTTAGAGGCTTCTAGGAAGCCTGCCACTAGGCAGTGTTACACCCAGAAATGGACTAGATTCTCTGCTTGGTGTACTATTCATCACAAGGAGCTCCGGGTGCCAGATGGGGGGGGGGGGGGGTAAGTGATGAAGTGATGTGTTCGGGTGGGTGATGGGTACGGGGAGGATGTTGGATCGCGGCAGGGGGGGGGATTCCAGATCACGGGGGGGATGGCAGATCACACGGGGGGTGGCCTTCGTGAGTGGGGGGGAGCAATGCCGGAGGGGGAGGTAGAGCAGTGCCACTGACCTTGTGGTGGGGGGTGGGAACGAATCAAGCGAGTTTCCCTTACTTTCTATGGGGAAACTCGCTTTGATATATGAGTAATTTGGTTTATGAGCATGCTTCTGGAACGAATTATGCTCGTAAACCAAGGTACCACTGTAGTTGGTAATGGAATCCAGCCAGGGCTGTTAATCATGTTTGTGTGCTCTGACCACCATGCTGCTGATCTGTGTTGATGACAATCTCTAGTTTATCCATATTCATGTACAAGTCAGAAGTTACCCATTTCCTAAAGTCACTTCATTGGATTCCCATCCATTTCCAAATACAATTCAAACTCATCTTACTGACCTACAAATGCACTCAATCAGCTGCCCCTCACTATCTCTTTTCACTTATCTCTCTGATTCCCCCCATGAGCTCCTTTCTTCTGGTAAGTCCCTCCTATCTGTGCCCTTCTGTTAAACTGCTAGCTCCAGACTCCGTCCCTTCTGCCTTGCTGCACCATATGCTTGGAACAAGCATATGGTGCAGAAACAGTCTATGAATGTCAAAATCTACAGTACTGCTTGCGTATGCCTTTTTTATCCCAGGACAAGCAGGCAGCATATTCTCTACATGTGGGTGACGTCATCCACGGAGCTCCGTCGCGGACAGCTTCTCAAGCAAACCTGATTGAAGATTTCAAAGTTTGCTAGTGCTGCCCACGCATGTGTGTGTCTTCCTGCTCCACTAGAGGGCGCATCCCCTCCTCGTGGTCTTCAGTTCTTAGTTTTCCGCGGAGCCAGAAAGCCCTGTCTCTCTTCTCTGCGTTCTGCTAAGTGCCTTTCTAGCACTGCGGCTTCTTTGTTTTGTTACGGAAATCGCTGTGCGGTTCGTTGTTTTGTTGCTGACTTGATCATCTCTTTTTTTGTTTTTTGAATTCGGTGACCAGGGGCTCCCGGTTCGCCGTGGCTCCTTGGCCTCGCGTGGCCGCGGCCCTCGATCCCTTATGTCCAGGCCTCTCACCGGGTTTAAGAAGTGCTCCCAGAGCTGTCGGGTTATTTCAATCACAGACCCACACCACTGGTGTATTCTGTGCCTGGATGCAGATCACCCGACGGCTTCCTGCCCTCGTTGTGCCACTCTCTAGCCTCGGGCTCTTCAGCGTCGTAGGGCCAGGATCACGGAACTTTTCACCATGGAGGCTGCTCCTGCTTCGGCCCCAGTCTCGGCCTCAACCTCGGCCTTGGCGTCAGCCTCGAAGACCTCGGCCCCGGGCAAGTCTCCCTCGGCCTCGAGGGCCTCGGCGGCCTCGACCTCGAAGTCCTCGGCTCTGGGTAAGTCTCCTCTTCCTCCTTCAGGTTCAGTTTCGCTGCCGAAGAAGCCTTCCTCGGAGTCTCTGGCCATCCAGGCGGTGAGTGTAGTCCCGCCAGCCTCGACAAGACCTTCCTCCAAGCCCTCCAAGCGTGCTTCCACCATACTGGAATACTCTTCCTCGAGGTCACCCCCAGTGGAACGCACTGTTGCACCTGCCCAGCCTAATATGGTCATGGTGCCGATGTTCAAGGAGGTGTTGAAGGCCATTATCTCTTGGAGCTCTCCTCGGTGTTGGCTCAGCTTGCCCCTACCTCAACCTCACGCATTGCGGACCAGCCTGAGCGTTGCATCGAGGGTTCTCAGGGCGCGGATAGGCGGTTGTGACGTTTGTCCTCGTCGGACTCCTTGCCCCTTCCATCGAGGCACGCATCTCCCTCGAGCCGACCTCGGTTGAGGCACCGGTCGAGGCGTCTTGCGAAGCGGCCCCGGGACTCGCCCCCCCGAGGCAGGGTAGGTCTCCTGGGCCTCGCACTACCAGGACCATTAAAACCTCGGGCCTCACCTTGTCCGACCCGAGTCTGCTGAGGTCGTCTGTCTGGTCGGGGACCCCGCGAGGTTTGTCCTCGGGCTGCAGCTCTCCGGGAAGGTGTCAACGGACCTCGATGGCCCGGACCCCGAGATCCTCCCCTCCTGGGACTTCTAAGCGCAGGCTGTCGTCGACTCCCCCCCGTTCTTTTAGCGGGGCTTCCTCGACGTCCATGTTGGTGGATACAGAAGTGCCGCCACCGCATTCCAGGGAGGCTTCCCCCCTTCTTTTCGGCTGCATTGCGGTCTCGTTTGACCTCTCCCTTGGAGGGGCATTCTGGGAACAAACCCTCTTCCTTTACTAGATTTGTTCAGGATATGGGGAGGGCATTAAATTTGGATCTCCAGTCGGATTCCAAGTATATCAAGGAGTATTTGGAGGAGATGGAACTTCCCTACCCTCCTAGGGAGTCCTTGGGGCTCCCCTTAAATCCGGTATTGCAACAGACTTTCTTTCGCAATTTGGAGACTCCTTATGAGGTCCCGGCCATTCCATCAAAATTGGAGTCTCGGTACTGGACGGTGCCCTGCAAGGGGTTTGAGAAGGCTCAGCTTTTCCACCAGTCCTTGGTGGTTGAGTCTACCCTCAAGAAGTCATACCCGTCCAAGGTGTATGCCGCTGTCCCGCCGGGCCGGGAGGACAGGACTATGGACAAGTTTGGGAGAAGCCTGTATCAAAACTCCATGATGGCGAACAGGGTCCTGAATTACAACTTTACTTTTACGTCCTATCTCAAGTGGTGTGTTAAGTCCCTTCCATCCTTCGAGGACGATTTGCCGGCCAAGCACCGTGCAGAGTTTTGAGGGCTTGTGGATACTTTGTCGCAGCTTCGGCTGTACATGTTCCAGGCCTCCTACTATGCGTTTGAGCTCTCGTCGAGGGTCTTGGCCCTGGCGTGGCTCCACATCGTTGATATGGACCCCAACCTACAGGATCGGTTGGCCAATCTTCCATGCTTGGGGAACGAGCTGTTCGATGATTCTATCTAGGCCGCTACAAAACGCCTCTCCGAACACGAACGCTCCTTTGCTTCCTTGGTTCAGGCTAAGGCGAAGCCCGCTCCGCCCAAGTCCTACAAGCTGCCTCCCCGGCGCTACCTGCAGAAATCGACGCCTGTGTTCTCTCGACTTCCTCCTCGGCGTCTACAGCAGCAGAGGACTCCTCCTAAGCCCCAGACCCCTGCGGCGTCTAAGCCGCCGCCGTCCTTTTGACTGGTCCGGTGGGAGGGGGCTGTCCTCCCCCGCCCTGGCTTTTCACCCTCTGCCTATCGGGGGCCGTCTCGGTGCCTTTTATCAGCGTTGGGCGGAGGTTACTCTTGGGTCCTCTCTGTCATTTGAGAGGGGTATTCTCTCAACCTCCGGGCTTTGCCGCCGGACAGACCTCCAGGAGAGTCTTTTTCTGAAGTAGCACAGCTTCCCTTACTGCTTCAGGAAGCGTGATCCCTCCTTCGCCTGCGGGTGGTGGAGGAAGTTCCCCCTTGTTAGCGGGGCTCCGGAGTTTATTCCCGGTACTTTCTGGTCCCTAAAAAGACCGGGGACCTCCTTCCGATCTTGGATCTGCAGAAGTTGAACAAGTTCCTGGTTCGGGAAAAGTTCCGCATGCTTTCACTTCCCATTTTGTATCCTTTGATGGACGCGGGGAACTGGTTGTGTTCCCTGGACCTGAAGGAAGCCTACACTCACATTCTGATCCACTCGGCTTCCCGGCGGTTTCTCCGCTTTCAGGTGGGGGACCTTCATTTGCAGTATCGTTGGGCTCGCTTCGTCCCCACGGGTCTTTACGAAGTGCCTCGTGGTGGTAGCAGAGGCCTTGCGGTCATAGGGTCTTCAAGTTTTCCCATACCTCGACAATTGGCTTATCAAAGCTCCATCGAGGGAGGGGGTTATTTCAGCGACCCATCAGACTATTCTCTTCCTTCAGCATCTGGGGTTCGAGATAAACTTCCTCAAGTCAAGTTGTGCCCCTCTCGGTCCCTGCAGTTTATCGGGTCTGTGCTGGACACGGTCCACCTCCGATCGTTTTTACCTCTTCCTCAGCAAGCCGCCCTCCTGTGGCTGAGTCAGCTGGTGTCTCAGAGGTTTTCGGTCTCGGCCAGGCAGATGATGATCCTCCTGGGGCACATGGCCTCCACCGTTCACGTCACGCCGTTCGCCAGGTTGCATCTTCGGGTTCCTCAGTTGACTCTGGCGTCTCAGTGGCAACAGGATCGGAATCCCGCTTCTCAGCACATTGCGTGACTCCCTCCTTGAAACGCTCGCTCCGTTGGTGGGCCAACTCTTCCAATCTGTCCAGAGGTTTGCTCTTTCTCATGCTCCCGCATCAGAAGGTTCTGACAACGGACTCCTCGGCGTATGCCTGGGTGGCGCACCTCGATGGCCTTCGGACTCAGGGTCCTTGGTCGAGTGCGGACCGTTGCTGCCACATCAACCTGCTGGAGCCATTTACAACACAGTGGTAGCTTTTCGTCATTTGCTACAGGATCGTGTGGTCCTGGTGCGTACGGGCAACCAGGTGGCAATGTATTATGTGAACAAGCAAAGGGTCACTTTGCAGGGAAGCCCTTCGTCTTGGCAGTGGGCGTTGCGCCACAACATCTTCCTTTGGGCGGTGTATATCCAAGGAGAGCAGAATTGGCTGGCGGACAAATTGAGTCGCCTTCTTCAGCCGCACGAATGGTCGCTCCATTCTTAAATTCTGCGGCAGGTGTTTGTTCGGTGGGGAACTCCACAGATAGATCTGTTCGCTTCGCCCCTCAACCACAAGTTGCCTCATTTCTGCTCAAGGATGTACTCCTCAGATTGTGTCGAGGCGGATGCTTTCCTTCCTTGGACGGGACGGTTCCTATGTGCGTTCCCTCCCTTTCCTCTGATTCTCCGGGTGCTGGTACACCTCAAGTCGATCCACGCCACCATGATCTTGATAGCGCCTCGGTGGCTCCGTCAGCCGAGGTTCTCCCTGCTTCTCCAGCTCAGTGTCAGGGAGCCTCTAGTTCTACCTGTGTTTCCTTCTCTGCTGTTTCAGAGTCGGGGTTCGCTGTTGCATCCCAATCTGCAGTCTCTACACTTAACAGCTTGGTTCCTCTCCACGTGCCTCCCTCCTTAGGTTTCTCTCAGTCGGTGAAGGATGTTCTGGAAGCCTCTAGGAAGAGCTCCACTCGGCAATGCTATTCCCAGAGATGGACCAGATTTGCTGCGTGGTGTGCTGCACGCCGCATGGAGCCGCTCTCTGCCTCCTTGCCTTCTGTGCTGGATTATCTGTTCCACTTGTCTAGCTCTGGCCTCAAATCGACATCTATTCGAGTCCACCTCAGTGCGATTGCTGCCTTTCATCAGCCGCTTGAGGGGAAACCGCTCTCTGTCCATCCGGTGGTTCTTCAGTGTTCTTCCTCCACTCAAGCCCCCCCCCCCCCCCTGGTGGTTTGGGATCTTAATGTGGTTCTGGCTCAATTGATGAAACCTCCGTTTGAACCCATTGATAAGGCTCCTCTGAAGTATCTCACTTGGAAGGTGGTGTTCCTGGTTGCTCTCATGTCTCCCCGTAGAGTCAGTGAGCTGCAAGCTCTGGTTGCGGACCTGCCTTTTACTGTATTTCATCATGATAAGGTGGTCCTGCGTACTCATCCCAAGTTCTTACCCAAGGTGGTTTCGGACTTTCACCTCAACCAATCCATTGTTCTTCCGGTGTTTTTTCCGAAGCCCCATTCTCATCCTGGTGAAGTGGCGCTTCACACTCTTGACTGTAAGAGGGCATTGGCCTTTTACCTGCAACGCACCGAGTCTCATCGGACAGTTCCTCAACTTTTCATCTCTTTTGATCCTAATCGGTTAGGCCATCCTGTTTCCAAGCGCACCTTATCCAACTGGTTGACACTTGTATTTCCTTTTACTACGCTCAGGCTGGTCTCTTGCTGCACGGTCGTGTCACGGGACATAAAGTCCGAGCGATGGCGGTGTCTGTCGCTTTCCTCAGGTCCATGCCTATTGAGGAGATCTGCAAGGCTGCCGCTTGGTCTTTGGTTCATACCTTCACCTCTCACTACTGTTTGGATGCTTTTTCCAGGCGCGACGGCCAGTTTGGCCAGTCGGTTTTGCGTAATCTGTTTTCCTAAATTGCCAACTTTCCCTCCGTCCCTTTTTGGTTAGCTTGGAGGTCATCCTCATGTAGAGAATATGCTGCCTGCTTGTCCTGGGATAAAGCACAGTTACTTACCGTAACAGGTGTTATCCAGGGACAGCAGGCAGGTATTCTCGCAACCCTCCTACCTCCCCGAGGTTGGCTTCTTTGCTAACTATCTGAACTGAAGACCACGAGGAGGAGATGCTCCCTCTAGTGGAGCAGGAAGGCACACGCATGCGTGGGCAGCACTAGCAAACTTTGAAATCTTCAATCAAGTTTGCTTGAGAAGCTGTCCGCGACGGGGCTCCGTGGATGACGTCACCCACATGTAGAGAATATCTGCCTGCTGTCCCTGGATAACACCTGTTACGGTAAGTAACTGTGCTTTTTGTCTGCAGAAATTTGTGAAGTGAAAAGAATAATAATGCATGGGGGGTGTAGTCTAAACTGTAGTCTTTCTCTTTTTCAGGTATTAGTACCTACTAGTGTATCCATGGTTGGAAAGCACCTAGGACCCAGAAAAGAGCATCTAGGTCTTAAAACTAAAGAAAATGATGAAAACAGCGGTCCTACTACAACAGTTTTTGTTGGAAATATTTCTGAGAAGGCCTCGGATATGCTTATCAGGCAGCTTCTAGCAGTAAGTACATTCTGATCTGCAAAACTGCAGTTTGTTTTGGTAGCAGTCCTGATTGTTCTGTTTGTCATTGGACTTCATCTTGACTACTATAAAATAATTCCTATGAAGGATTGTAAGGACTGAATGGCTTTTGTACTTGTTATACTGTGGAGTGACGATGTTCCTAAAATGGACTTTATTAAAAAAGTCAGAGTTCAAAAGTACAATAATATAATCCACTCAAAAAATAAAATAATCCACATGAGAATAAAATAATCCACATAAAAAACCTAAAGGCTTTGGTTTCAAGTAGTGTCTTTATCATGACTCTCCACATATCAGTTTGTTCCACGTATCTACAACCATAGGACTAGGTCCTTTAGGCTTTTTATGTGGATTATTTTATTTTCATGTGGATTATTTTGTCTTTGAGTGGATTATTTTATCTTTGAGTGGATTATATTATTGTACTTTAGAACTTTGACTTTTCTTAATAAAGTTCATTATCCCAGGACAAGCAGGCAGCATATTCTTGACTGATGGGTGACGGCACCGACGGAGCCCCGGTACGGACAATTTTAGAGTGATTGCACTCTAAGAACTTTGAAAGTTCTAGAAGGCCGCACCGCGCACGCGTTGTGCCTTCCCGCCCGACAGAGGCGCGCGGTCCCCAGTTTCTTAGTTTCCGCGGAGCTAAGAAGACGCGTGTTCCAACTACTGTTGGAAAATTTTTTCAAATTTTTCTTGCCTTCCCGCTCGCGCGTTATTTTCTTGTCGTGATTTATTCACCTTATCGTTTCTTTCTTTTAAAAAAAAAAAAGTCCATTTTTTTTTCGACTTTTTTCCGGTCAGCCCCGGCGGGGCCTGTTGGCACCATCGAAGCCTCGGGCTTCGATTTTGCTACGCCCATTTTTCCCTTCATGCCCCCTTCACCGGGTTTTAAGAAGTGTCAGCGGTGTGCACGTCCTATTTCACTTTCCGACCCGCACAAGTGGTGCCTTCAGTGTCTGGGTCCGGACCATAGGGCAGAAACGTGCACCCGCTGCAGTTCTCTCCAAAAGAGAACTCTAAAGAATCGCCAAATTCAACAGCGAATTCTTTTCGGTGCCGCCATGGAAGTTCCCCCGGCATCGACACCGTCATCTTCCTCCAAATCGGCACCGGTGACTTCGACACCGCAAGATCCATCCTCGGTGTCGCACCCTGTAGGTAAGCCGGCTAAGAAGCCATCCCCTACTGTCCTTAGCCCGCCAGTCGAACAAGCAGTGTGCCAAGTCCTGCAGACTGCGCGCCGGCCTCGCAAACGCTCCGCTCCTATTGAAGTCACTGCCTCTTCATCGGCATCGACTTTGCCTGAGCTTCGAGCTGCACCGCAGGTACCGAGCAAGAAAAAAGCGGTACCGGTGCCATCGGGACCGTCTCTGGATGAGAGAATAGCATCCATCCTTCAGGTCCAGCTTAAGGAGCAGTTACAACACTTGCTCCCGGCTCTGCTGACTCCGAGCCTTCCAGTGTCGGTACCTACTGAGCATTCGGTGCCGATCGTCGAACAGCCTGTTTTGTCAGCATCGACGTTGTCGGCACCGCAAAAATCTGTTTCTATGCCTGTTCTCTCGGCGGAACCGAAGTCTCTTCGACGCACTGCTTACTCGACTTCGGAGCCGGTGCCATTCTCTGACACCCGTACTGCTGTACAGTCACCCGGTACGGTGTCCATGAGGTCTGGTAAATCGGTACGCAAAACCAAGCATACCGAACCTTCTACCCCACTTTCTCAGGGCCATCTGTCATCGGTACGGGACCCTGATTTGTGGGATGATTCTGATGACCCCCTCGGTACCGAGGCAGATTATTCCTCGGAGGAGGATGTTACATCAGTGCAGGATCCTGCTGGTAAGCCAGAGCACTCGTCCTTCACCAAGTTTCTTAAGGAGATGTCGAACACCCTTTCCATTCCTCTAGAGCACAGGTGTCAAAGTCGGTCCTCGAGGGCCGGAATCCAGTTGGGTTTTCAGGATTTCCCCAATGAATATGCATGAGATCTATGTGCATGCACTGCTTTCAATGCATATTCATTGGGGAAATCCTGAAAACCCGACTGGATTACGGCCCTCGAGGAGGGACTTTGACACCCCTGCTCTAGAGTCTGACTCTAAAAAATCCAAAGCATTTCTTGATGCTTTGGATTTTGACCAGCCTCCGAAAGAATTTTTAAACTTACCCCTCCATGACATCTTGAGGGAAACTTTTTACAAAAATTTAGAAACTCCTCTCACCGTTCCAGGAGCCCCTAGGAAGCTGGAATCGCTTTACAAGGTGATTCCTATTCCAGGGTTTGACAAACCCCAGCTGCCCCATGAATCTCTGCTGGTGGAGTCCACCCTCAAAAAATCAGCAGGCTCTAGTGTATATGCCTCTGTCCCTCCTGGCAGAGAGGGCAAGGCCATGGATAAATTTGGTAAAAGACTTTACCAAAATGCAATGCTGGCCAACCGTTCAGGTAATTATGCGTTTCACTTCTCTTTTTACCTGAAACATTTGATTCAGCAAGTCTCTTCTTTTCAAAAGTATCTTCCTGACCGTAAGCTTCCTGCGTTCCAACAATGCACTTCCAGTCTCCTACAACTCAGGAAGTTCATGGTCCGGTCCATCTATGATACTTTTGAACTCACATCCCGAGCCACGGCTATGTCTGTAGCGATGAGACGATTGGCATGGCTCCGAGTCTCCGACCTTGATGTGAACCACCAGGACCGCCTTGCCAATGCTCCCTGCCTGGGTGATGAGCTCTTTGGAGAATCTATGGATACCACCACTCAAAAGCTCTCTGCCCATGAGACGAGGTGGGATACTTTGCTGAAAAATAAAAAGAAGCCTCCTCCTCCTCGTCCATTTAGACAGCAGCCATCATATCAGAGGCGGTTTTCTGCTCGGCCAGTTCAGCCTCAACCTCCACAACCTCGGAGGCAGCGGCAACAGCACCAACAAGCACGTCAGCAACAGCCGCCTACCACAAAGCCTGTCACTCAGACTAAGCCGACTCAGCCCTTTTGACTCCCTTCTCCTGGGCATTGCCAGTCTCCCTCCCTCCTGTCCTCTTCCACAGCCCATAGGAGGTCGATTAACCATTTTTCACTCTCGATGGGAGGTAATCACCACCGACCAGTGGGTGCTCTCGATCATAGCCCATGGCTACTCCCTCAATTTTCAGACTCCTCCGCCGTTAGGCCTGCCAAAAGAGTCTGCTTCCAACAAGTCTCAGTCCCTCCTTCTCGCTCAAGAGGTTCAATCCCTCCTTCTTCTCAATGCCATCGAAGAAGTTCCTCAAGATCAGCGAGGTCAGGGTTTTTACTCCCGGTACTTTCTAGTTCCCAAAAAGACCGGAGACCTCAGACCCATCTTAGATCTCAGAGATCTCAACAAATGTTTGGTCAAGGAGAAGTTCAAAATGCGCTCTCTTGCCACCCTCTACCCTCTTCTCGCTCAGGGCGACTGGCTATGCTCTCTCGATCTCAAAGAGGCTTACACACATATTCCTATCCATCTGACGTCCAGGCAATATCTGCGCTTTCTCATCAATCAACATCATTATCAGTACAAAGTGCTACCCTTCGGCCTGGCCTCCTCTCCCAGGGTATTCACCAAATGTCTGATTGTGGTAGCGGCCTATCTCCGCTCTCACAAGTTTCAAGTCTTCCCTTATCTGGACGACTGGTTGATCAAAGCTCATTCCCCTCAGGCAGTTCTGTTTGCCACCAATCAGACCATTCACTTCCTTCGACTATTAGGGTTTGAAATCAATCTACCCAAGTCTCACCTCATTCCGACCCAGCGACTTCAATTTATTGGAGCCGTTCTGGACACTGTTCTGATGAGGGCGTTTCTTCCATCCAACCGCCTTCACGCCATCCTCCATCTCTGTCAGCAGATGTTTCAACAGATTACCATTTCTGCGAATCACATGATGGTGCTATTGGGGCACATGGCTTCGACAGTACATGTCACACCCTTCGCACGTCTCCACCTGCGTACTCCTCAATGGACCTTAGCGAACCAATGGTCCCAAGCGACGGATCCTTGTTCACAACACATATCTGTGACCTCGTCTCTTCGACAGTCGCTTCTTTGGTGGTTGACATCTTCAAATCTATCCAGAGGTCTGCTGTTCCATCTACCTCCTCATCAACTAGTCATCACCACAGATTCCTCCCCCTACGCCTGGGGAGCTCACTTGAACGAATTCCAAACTCAGGGATTTTGGACTGCCCAGGAAAAGAAACACCACATCAATTTCCTGGAACTCCGAGCGATGTTCTATGCCCTCAAGGCATTTCAACATCTTCTCTTTCCTCAAGTACTACTCATTTGGACAGACAATCAAGTTGCAATGTACTACATCAACAAACAGGGAGGAACGGGCTCTCGCCTGTTATGTCAGGAAGTCCAACGGATTTGGTCTTGGGCGACAGCTCGTCACTTATTCCTGAAGGCTGTCTACATTCAAGGGGAACAGAATTCCTTAGCGGACAATCTCAGCAGAATTCTCCAACCTCACGAATGGACTCTCAATCCCTCGACTCTTCAGTCCATTTTCGCTCAATGGGGCACTCCTCAAGTGGACCTTTTTGCAGCTCCCCACAACCATCAGCTGCCCCTGTTTTGCTCCAGACTCTACTCTCCTCACCGTCTGGCGCCCGATGCATTTCTCCTGGATTGGACCAGTCTCTTCCTATATGCTTTTCCCCCTCTACCGCTCATGCTGCGAACACTGTTCAAGCTCAAGAGGGAACAAGCCACCATGATTCTCATCGCTCCACGGTGGCCCAGGCAACATTGGTTCTCCCTTCTACTTCAACTCAGTTTCAGGGAACCCATACCTCTTCCACTGTTTCCTTCTCTGCTTTCTCAGCATCAGCAGACCCTACTGCATCCCAACCTACAGTCTCTGCACCTGACAGCTTGGTATCTCTCGGGCTGACTTCGGCTCACTCACTCCTTTCTCAGCCTGTCCGCTCTATCATTGATGCTTCCAGGAAACCGGCCACGCTCCAGTGTTATCAACAGAAGTGGTCTCGGTTTTCTTCCTGGTGCCTCTTACATCACCATGATCCCATGTCTCTAGCAGTGGGACTGGTGTTGGACTATCTTCTTTCCTTGTCTGACTCTGGTCTTAAATCTACTTCTATCAGAGTTCACATTAGTGCCATTGCTGCCTTTCATGAGCCAATTCATGGAAAACCCCTCTCGGCTCATCCTTTGGTTTCTCGGTTCATGAGGGGCCTTTTCAATGTGAAACCACCTCTCAAGCCTCCTCCTGTGGTCTGGGATCTCAATGTGGTTCTTTCCGCTTTAATGAAGCCTCCTTTTGAACCTTTGGCCACAGCGCATTTCAAGTTTCTTACCTGGAAAGTGGTCTTCCTTATAGCTCTCACTTCTGCCAGGAGGGTCAGTGAACTGCATGCACTAGTGGCCGATCCACCTTTCACTGTTTTTCACCATGATAAGGTGGTTCTCCGTACACACCCCAAATTTCTTCCTAAGGTTGTGTCTGACTTTCATCTTAACCAGTCCATAGTCCTACCTGTATTTTTTCCAAAGCCTCATTCTCATCCAGGTGAACAGGCTTTGCATACCTTGGACTGTAAACGTGCTCTGGCTTACTATCTTGAACGTACTAAGCCCCACAGATCATCTCCTCAACTATTTTTGTCCTTTGATCCTAACAAGTTGGGTCATCCTGTATCTAAACGCACTCTCTCCAATTGGCTTGCTGTTTGCGTTTCTTTCTGTTATGCTCAGTCGGGCCTGACACTGGAAGGTTCTGTCATGGGCCACAAAGTTAGAGCTATGGCAGCGTCTGTAGCTTTCCTCTGATCTACTTCCATTGAGGAAATCTGCAAGGCTGCTACTTGGTCCTCAGTTCACACTTTTACATCACATTATTGTCTGGATGCATTCTCCAGACGGGATGGACACTTCGGCCAATCTGTTTTACAAAATTTATTTTCCTAATGGCCAACCTTCCCTCCATCCCTCTTTTTGTTAGCTTGGAGGTCACCCATCAGTCAAGAATATGCTGCCTGCTTGTCCTGGGATAAAGCACAGTTACTTACCGTAACAGGTGTTATCCAGGGACAGCAGGCAGATATTCTTGCGTCCCTCCCACCTCCCCGGGTTGGCTTCTTAGCTGGCTTATCCTAACTGGGGACCGCGCATCTCTGTCGGGCGGGAAGGCACTCGCGCGTGCGCGGTGCGGCCTTCTAGAACTTTCAAAGTTCTTAGAGTTTAATCACTTTAAAATTGTCCGTACCGGGGCTCCGTTGGTGCCGTCACCCATCAGTCAAGAATATCTGCCTGCTGTCCCTGGATAACACCTGTTACGGTAAGTAACTGTGCTTTTTAGGAACATCGTCACTCCACAGTGTTTTTTACTCTGTGGATTTCCTGAGGTCAATTTTCTTTGCTTTGTTTTGTACCTGTTATAACATTGTTGGATTAGTAGCTGAATGCAATATATATAGTGATTAATCTTTAAGAGCATAAGAAAACTATTCTAAGCTGTAATATTTATCAGGTAATATATCCATTTTCCCTGTTGCTTTAGGACATTGATAAATTAAGAATAATTATTCAGCTCTATTATCATTTTTACTGGCTCAAAAAAATCTGGTAGGAACAGGAGGCAGGATTTGAATTTTGGATGTACAGTCAAACCTCGGTTTGCAAGTGTTTTGCAAGATGAGCAAAACATTGAGCAAACTTTAACTCACGAAATGAGCGTTGACTCGATAAACGAGCACATCACTCCCCAAACCGAGCTGTCGCCACACCACCCCAAGAACCAGAATCTCTCCCCCCCCAGCAACCCACCTTCCAAACCCTTACCTCCAGTGGACACTGGCAAACAGCACGCACCAAACCACGCTGGCACCACCACCTTGCCTATGCCACATCCAGCTTCACCAGAAATAGAAAGTGAAATCAAAAGGGGGTGGAGCTTGGCTGAGGGAATGCTGTGATGCCGGTGGGAGCCAATTCATCTGACTGCAGCTGTTAAGGCATGCTCGAAGGTGAACCATGAAGGAGAGAGTGAAAAATGGAGGGATGGGGAAAGCGAAAAGAGAAAGATGATGGATAGGGAATAAGAAAAGGGAAAGATAGTCTATGGGGATGGAAAGAGAGGGGAGTACAAATGCTGGATCTAGTTGGAGAGGAAAAGAGGGAGAAATGCCGAAACAGTGGGAGAAGTGTTGGACCTCAATAAAACAGAGAGAAGATCCCATATCAACAACGTCCAACGACAGACCAGTAGCCAACATCTCCTTCTTCACCAAACTGATGGAAGGTCTGATCAACGCTGCCCTTACAACTACCTAGATAAATTCTCAATACTTCACGAATACCAGATAGGATTCCGCTCACACCACAGCACCGAAACAAGCTTAGCCATTATAGATCATATCGCACAACTATTCAGCTCAGGGAAAACACATACTAATACTCCAATTCAACCTTAGCAGCACCTTCGACCTGTTGGACCACGACATCCTACTCAGCCATCTAGACGCCATAGGTATCTCGGGCCACGTACTCAACTGCTTTAAAAGCTTTCTTAAAAAACAATCCTACCAAGTCATCAGCGAACAAACCTACTCCCAGCTTGGACCAACCCCTGTAGTGTCCCCCAAGGCTCCCCTATATCCCCCACCCTATTTAACATACCTGTCCTCCCTTGGCCAGGTACTATCCAAACTGAACCTCCAATCATACATCTATGCGGATGACATCACAATCATTGTCCCCATCTCTACACTGTCAACCGAAACCAGACACTTCATCTCATCTATCATCAACCAAGTAGAACAATGGTCAACAAACTCCAAACGAAAAAGACCAAGATATTTATGACCTCCCCCAACAAACAAGCCAACCGAATCGGTTATCAACCTAAATGGAAGAAACTTCCCAATTAACCCTACCATCAAAATCCTAGGAATCACCCTAGATCAGCAACTGACACTCGAAGCCCATACCAATATCTTAATTTAAAAATGCTTCCACTTACTATGGAAACTATGCACGCTAAAACCATACTTCGATTTCACATCATTCAGACTGTTGGTCCAGTCTTTGTTCCTAAGCTCACTGGATTACTGCAATCTAATCTACCTAGGATCTCGCATAAAAACCATCAAGAAACTGAGACTTATCCAAAACATAGCCATGTGACTAATCTTTGGCTTGAAAAAATCCGACCACATCACCCCATATTACAAGAAACTTCACTGGCTACCTATCGAGGCCAGAATAATCTTCAAATTCGGTTGCCTCTGCTTCAAAACTCTTTTCAGTACTGCACCCTACCTCCTGAAAGTTTCAAGTTTATTAAAAAAAATTTTAAACCGCTTAATCAAATTTCTAAGCGGTGTACAATATAAAATTTACATAAAAACAGATTAAAAATCAGGGGTAAACCCAAAACATCTTAATAAAATACAAAAGACAAATGGGCTTACTTCAAAAAATAAGGGGGAAAGGGAAGAACTACAATTGTAAAAGAGAAAGTGAAATAAAAAAGGAACATTACTGTTCACATTTCCTTCTGCTAAAGGATGCAAATTCAAAATATTCCTCAACAGGACACTCTCCTTTCAAGCAGGGATCTGGAACAGCACCTTAAATGACCTAATCCTAAACTCACTAACATACCATTCATTCAGAAAATCACTAAAAATCCACTTATTCGACAAACTATTCTGCTCAACACCTACCTCGTCTTAACACGTTCCTTCCTCCTACCCTATATCGCCCTGTCACATAACTGTCTATTTGCCCCTTCCCAAATCTAACTGATGTTATCTCGCTGTCCTTACAGCACCTCTTGTTGTACACCATCTTGAACTGAAAAGGTATGACAGGATATAAGTAAAGCTATTATTATTATATGGGTTGGGGGTGGGGGAGGAGAGATGTATTTAGTCACTGAAGTTGAGTGCAAGCCTGTTTTGGGGATGTGGAACGAATCATCTGAGTTTCTGTCATTTCCTATGGGGAAACTCGCTTTAATATAAGAGCACTTTGGATTACGAGCATGCTTCTGGAACGAATTATGCTCGCAAACCAAGGTACCACTGTAACTGACTGGGGGTATTAGAGAGCAGGGAGAAGGAGGAGGTGCTGAAAACAGTGATCAGTATCTCTTGCAATGGATTTGCGGGAGCAAGACCCTTGGTTTAGCATATCATCCCTATCTATTGGAAAATATATTATTCAAGGTAAGAACCTAATCTTTTTTTAGTTCAAATAATTTTTGTTGATCTTGTAAAATCAAATTGAGAACCTTAAGACACATGTTAATTGAATATAATAATGTTTCTGTGTTCTGGTCAGATATCTGGTTAAAAATTTCCAAGATACTACAAATTTCAGAACCAAATAGCTTTAAACACGTTATTTGGAAATCAGTGTCATTAAAAACTAATTGTTTGGTATCCATGCTTTACTATTTGACTTCTTAATCTCATTGGCATTGAAATTAATCATCATTGGAAGGATTCATCCTTATCTATTTGCTTATGGTAGAACACTATTTTACTTTATAGAAATTATGAAAATATTCTTAAATTTTTACCTTCATCGTCTAAATGTATAAGTAAATGGAAAATGTTAGATAAATATTTGAAAAAATCCTCTTCTCCTATATAAAACTTGTTATATTACACTGCTGCTTGTGCATATTGAGTTTAATTCTTGTTTTAACAATTAACAGTTTGTACATTGTCATCTCTCTAAGATGATAAGCACTGTATTAATGGATGTTATATTTTCACTTTTTATTAAAGTATGAAAAATTCTTCAATTAAAAAAAAAAAAAAAAGAACTTAAATGTTAACAGTAATAATTTTATTTGTTTAGAAATGTGGCTTGGTGTTGAGTTGGAAGAGAGTTCAAGGAGCATCTGGGAAACTTCAAGGTAAATGTATGTTCTGCTTTCTGGTTTTATAAATTTAGATTTCTGGGCATGTCTACATTAATTATAAATCAAATTTGTTGGTAATTATTATTTGAAATATGACTCACTCATTTTCCAGAGTAAAAGCAGAAGCCTAAATGGTTGTATTCCTATTACTAAATATAATCCCTCCGTGACAAAAAACCACAGTGCTTTTCAATAGATTTTCAGACCACTTTAAAAGATGAGAGAGGAAAAAAATGTGTTCAAACCATATTACTCCTGTGAACAACCTTGGAGAGACAGTTTGCTAATTCTGATCATACTTGTGGGGAGGGGGACTCTTTCCTGCTGTATGTAAACAAAAATTTCAAGCTTCTTAGGAAAAATCTTAAATGTTAACATATTTGATGGAAATAGTGTAGAATCTTAACTTGATTTCCAACTGTTTCTGATATTGTCTCTGGATGTACAAATTGAAATCCAACTGTATCTAACTTTATCTCCTTCTTGTGACCATGTTGTTTTTGTTTATAGCCTCATTAGGAAGGTAGGTTCCATTCAAAGTTCAGACAAATTATTTTTTAGTGGCAGTACAATATTTCTATAATTCTTAAACATGCGTTTTATTTGTGGGTGTTCTTATTGCATCCTTAATAAACATCTAAAACAGATATATGTTCATGATTCTTACATACAGGGGTGTCAAAGTCCCTTCTCGGGGGCCGCAATCCTGTCGTGTTTTCAGGATTTCCCTAATGAATATGCATGAGATTCTTGGCAAGAGGGAGAATTAGAAGGGCTTGAGCATGTGCAGATGCATGCTCAAAGCTGGCAGAGACTGGGAAGAAGATCTTCAAGCGGCACCGGCACTTGTGGGCTGCGTGCTGGTGCCAAAGGGGGGGGGGGGGTGAGTTAAAGTTGATCGGGCGAGGGGTTCCTGTTCTCGCGGGCAGGTGCAGATTCGAGCGGGAGGGGGCAATGCCGGTTATCGGGGGTGCTCGCAAATCGAGTCAACACTCTGTTTGCGAGAGACGTTTTGCGAGAATGTTTTGCTCGTCTTGCAAAACACTCGCAAACCGGGTTACTCGCAAACCAAGGTTTAACTGTATATTGATTTATTCATTCATTACATCAACAGTCCAATCTTAAATAGCACACTCTGTCCCATATGGAACATCTACAAAAATGCCCTACCACTGTGATGATGTGCTCATTTAATCAAAATTATTTGATGTAAAATTTTCCATTGGTAAAACAAGTTGAAAAAAATGTGTTCGCTAACATTTCTTTACCAGGCTACTATTAGCTGGAACTCACTTCTGTTAGAAGTTAGGTAGGAGTGGCTTTATCGTATGATACTATATTATTTGGAATGTCAATGAGGGTGAAAAGTCAAATTTCTTCAAAAAATAATAAGCTCTTACTTATTATGACAGGAGTCGCCATTCAACAGATTACATTTAATTGTAAAAATTGGAGTAGATTAAACTACAGTTTCTGGTGGAGTTCTTTGTGTCATATATATAAAATGGAAAGAACATTAGCCACACAGAAAGGAAATTTTAGTAAATTACAGGATGTTTGGGGTCCATTAACAGAATATTGTAATGAGTAGATAACATTTTTCCCTTAATAGTATAATTGTAAAGGAAGGAAAGGGGGGATTTCTATTCTTTTATTCAATGTTTAGATTAATAGAAAAGAATATATAATATGATATATGTGATTACATATGAAATGGTAGGGATGGGAGGGTGGGTTTAAATATCACTAACTTAAGTTGGTAATGATAGAAAATCAAGTGATTTTTTTAAGTTCAAATGTTATTTCTTGGTTCACTTGTTGTAAGTTGTAAAAATGAATAAAGAATTAAAAAAAAAAAAAGTTAGGTAGGAAACAAATTCAATATTTCGAAACAAATTAAAAAGAACACTTCGTTTTTGTAAATATCTTTTAAATAAGTGATTATTCAGAAAACACCTGTTTGTAAATCCTATTTGTACAAACTTATTTTGTTATATCCCTTCCGGATTCCATATTCTAGATGTTCAATCCCTTCTCGCAATCTAGGAGTTGCAGAAATCGAAACATCTTTCTGAGCATGTGCTCCTGCTACCTTAGAGAGAAAGTTTAGAGCCCCCTGTCGTTTCAATTTCTGCAAGCAATCCGTGCAGAAGTCTTCTGATCTGCTCTGCATCATTTTCTTATTTTGGTCGCTTAAAGTTTGGATTTTTTCGGTGGCTTTGGTGCTGTGAAGCCCCTTGTGGTGCCTTCTGTTAGAGGAAAGGATGCAGTTCGCAGAGTTGGACTACTGCTTCACAGAAAAACTTTGGTGGACCTGTTGATCCAGTCTGCTGTGTGCCACCCTTCTCAGACTTGGGGTCCATTCTCCTGGGAGTTTGCTTGCCCGCTGACCTGGTCAAGGGTTTAAGCACAGAATGTAAGTGTCCTGTGTAAAAGTCCCCTCCGGGTTTCAAGGTGCAAGCTGTGTTTCCCACCCCTGGTCGTGTGATGTATCCTTGAAGGATACTGTTGAAACAGATTATTTATGGAGTCCCAGTAGAGAGGTTTCAATAATGGTGAAAGAAAGCCAGGAGGGTTTAAGAGGAAGGCAGAGTGAGCAACCCAAATTTTCCCTGTTTTCTCAGCAGCTTGTAGGTAAAAGAAAAAAGCACAATTTGAAGTGTCTGTATACAAGTGCTAGAAGCCTAAAAAATAAAATAGGAGAGTTAGAGTATATAGCACTGAATGATGAGGTAGATGTAATAGGCATTTCAGAAACCTGTTGGAAGGAGGACAATCAATGGACATTGTATTACTTAGGTAGAAATTAAAGAGGAAATTGAATCAAATCAATTTTTACAGATCCCTTAGGGAACTGTCTGTAAAAGCATTCCTTTGGAAGTTGACTCTGTACAGTAATTTCCTTCCTTAAGGATTTCCTTTTCTTTGATTTGTAGTTATCTACTTAAGGTTTATTTGCTTCCCTTCCATGATATCTACGGGAACTTTTTGACACGCCTTTCGAAACATCAGCATGTGTCATTGTTTCCCTCCTGGTGGTGTTCATTCTACCGGCTAGTGTGTAGTCCTCTGTCTTTCTGGGCAGAGTGGACAAGGCTAGGGACAGGTTAGCCAAATGAGCTTACTGGATTCCTATACTGCCTGAATAGTTTTTCCTTGGCATACATTTGTTCACACATTCCATGTAGCCACTATTGATTTTCTCTACTTACACGTACAGTGTCTATGTTTTCAGTACCTGTTCTTGCAGATCTGGTTTTTTTACAGATCTGGTCTGTAATTGAGTATCTGTTTTTATCCTCGTTCACCAGGACAGGTTATTGAATATTGTCTAATTTGGGAGAACATTTTTTGGTGTTCCCAAGACTGTGCTGGGACGTGTTTCTTCCACACAAAGGATCAGGTGAGATTCTAGGGTCACATCTGAGTTTTCACCTTCACATCTGAGTCTGTTATTTTCAGTTATTCATGTTCTATTAAGAGCCTTAGCTCTCTGAGTTTTCTTCATATGGAAGGTTTTATACACTTAGGCCTGAATTCTGTATAGGATGCCCGGGAGGAGTGACTTATACAGAATCGGGCCTACACTAACCCCGATTCTGTAACCAGCGTCCATGTTACAGATGCTGGTTACAGAATCTGGTTAGAGTAGACGCCGCCCACCCGACATCCCCGATCGCCGGCAGGAGGGTGCCCAACCCCTCTTGCCGAAGGACACCTCCCCCGGACCCCCCCCCCCCGCGCTAACACTCCCCGATGACCCCCCCCTAACTTCCCCCCCAAAAAAACTAACCTCTTAATTGTTGGCTGGCTGGACGGGTCTTGGTGCCGTCCAGCTGGCAGGCCCGCCTCATTTCAATGAGGCGGGCCCGCCCCTTCCCAACCCATCCCCGCTAAGCCTAAGGCCTGACTGGCCAAGGCTCTACGAACCTGGACCAATCGGGCCTTAGGCTTATCAGGTCTGCCCATCCCCCTAAGCTTAAGGCCTGATTGGCCAAGGCTCTAGGCGCCTGGGCCAATCAGGCCTTAGGCTTAGTGGGGATGGGCGGACCCGTTATGCCTAAGACCTGATTGGTCCAGGCTTCTAGAGCCTGGGCCAATCAGGCCTTAGGCTGAGCGGGGATGGGCCAGGAAGGGGCGGGCCCGCCTCATTTTGACGAGGCGGCCTGCCGGCTGGATGGCACCAAAACCCGTCCAGCCGGCCAACATTTAAGAGGTTAGTTGGGGGGGGGGGAGATTAGGGGGGTCATCGGGGAGTGTTAGGGCAGGGGGGAGGCATTAGCATGGGGGGACCTGGGGGGGAGGCGTCCTCCAGCAGGAGGGATTGGGCGATTGGGGGTGTCGGGTGGGCGGTGTTCTGGCAGTTGGGGTTGGGCACCCTCCTGCCGGCGATCGGGGGTGTCGAGTGGGAGGCGTTCTGGCAGGAGGGATTGGGCACCCTCCTGCCGGTGATCGGGGTGGGGGGACAGGCAGCCGCTATACTTATTGCGGTAGGGAGATCCCTTGCCGTGATAAGTATAGCGGCGTCTACTTACAATATAGGCCAGCATTTTGCCGGCCTACATTGTAAGCGTCTCTTTCTCTACTAGGGAGATGCGTAGGGCTGCCTGGGTTCGCCTAAGGCCCTTAAGCGAGCTTAGGCGTTTTTGTGGGCCTCCCTAGGCTCCTGGAGGCGCCTTCATTATAAGTGGCTTGCCCGGGGAGCATTTTTTAAAAAAACGTGCATCCCGATTGGCTGATTAGACAGCTGTAGGATGCCTACAGCTGCCTAAAATCGGGGCACACTTTGCAGAATCAGGGCCTTAATGTTTTCACCCTGCTCTCAGACTGTTTTCTCTGTGAGAGTCTTCGTGGGGTCTTATGCAGTCCTTCCTTGTTTCTCCTGCTGATTCTCCTTGAAGGGTTCTCTTTGATTAATGGAGTTAGGGATTTTCATCCCTTCTTTCTATTGGTTTTCAAGTACACTGGAAGACTGTGTTTTTTCTGGATCTCAGATATCTTTTTTTCTGTCGAAGTTCTTCCAGACTAGTTTCTCTTTCTTCAGACCTCATGGCTCTGCTTCCTGATTTTCAAGGCAGCCGCCACATTCTCCAATTCATAAGGCTTTCAAGCTATGCTTTTCAGTTCTACTCAGCTGTTCTCCTTCCCAGTATAGGTTTTTTTCCTTTCGACTGGCTTTTGTTCCCAGATTCTTCAGGAGGGGTCTCATTGTGCTGGCCACATCTATTTGATCACAGGGCCTTCTAGTTTTTTCCATGACTGGTTTTTCTTGGGACATGGTTCAGATACCTTCTCAAACCATCTCTTTTTCTTTAGCTTTTGAGTTTATATACCCAAATTCATGTCTGTGTTTCATTGGGGTACTTCTTGACACCACTCTTGTGAGAGTGTTTCTTTTTTAAGATTGCTTTCAATCTCTCATCCGTCTGGGTCCACAGTTGTTTCTTTTTCAATCCTTTCCTGCCAGACATATGATGGTTCTTTTGAGCAACAGGGCTTCTCCTGTTTCTGTTATGCCATGGGTCAGACTACATTTTTATACTCAGTGATCTTTTGTTTTCCAGTAGTATCAGGTGAGGGCTCGTCCCTCAAAGCATGTATCTCTTTCCTCTGCAGTTGCTTCAATTTAGGGCTGATCTTCTCTACTCTATCCAGAGGTCCCCTTCTTTATTTGTCCCCTCCTTGCGCTGCTTGGGGGGTTCATGTGGGCAATCTGCAGCCTCAGGGTCTTTCGACTGCCAGGGAAAGGAAATTTCCTTATTTTTCGAGTGATGTTTTTAGGCCCTCAGGGGTTTTTTCATCATCTACTCTGTCTTCATGTCCTCCTCCCTTGCACTCTCAATCCAGTAGTTATGCACTACATATAATTGAGCAAGGAGGCTAGGGCTCTCTCCTGTTGAGCCAGGAGGCCCTACTCTTATGGACTTGAGAGACTACTTCCTATCTGCTCTTGTTACTATGCATGGGGAGCTGAATTTCCTAGCATCAATCTCAGCAGGATTCTTTAATCTCCCGCATGAACTTTCCATTTTACAACTCTCTAGTCCATATTTGCTCAAGGGGGCACTCTACCAGTGGACTTGTTGGTGACTCCTAACAATCACCAATTGCCACGGTTTTTGCTCCAGACTTTACTTCCTTCTTCGTCTGGCATCAGATATTTTTCTCCTGGATTGGACGGGCATATTTCTATATGCATTCCCTCCATTTCCAATCCTGTTGAGCATTTTATTCCAGCTCAAGAGAGAAATAGCCACCATGCTTCTCCTTACTTCTTGGTGGCCCAGGCAACATGGGTTCTCCCTTCTTCTTCAACTCAGTTTTAGGGAGCCCTTACTTCTTCTAATTTTCCTACTCGGTTCAGTCCGACTCAGGACTCTGATTTATTCCAATCTCCATTGGTTTTTCCTCGGGCTGCATCCATTTCATTTACATCTTTCTCAGCCCGTTTGTTAATTTCTGGATTTCTCCAGGACACCAGCCACTCAACCATGTTACTGTCAAAAGTGGTTTCAATTTTTTTTCCTGGTGTCTCTTTTTATCTGCATGTTCCACCTTCCTAGCCGGTGGAATTGATCTTGCCTTATTTCTCCTTTTGCTTAATTCTAGTCTCGAGTCTATATCTCTCAGACATCTTTTCGATGCTATTGCTTTTTTTCCCTTTGTCGGTCAAGGGTCAATCTCTTTCTGCTTATCCTCTGGTTTCTGGATTCATGACGGGGTGTTTTTTTTAATGTGTATAACCACACCTCATACCTTCTCCTGTCATTTGGGTTATAATCTTTTCTACTGGGTTTCCAGGTTTATGATGGAATTTTTTCCCTGTGAAACCACCTCTATAGTTTCCTCATGTCATCTGAGCACTTCCTGTAGTTCCTTCCTGTTTGTTGATGCTTCCATTTTTAACAATGGCATCAGCTCAACTTGTGCTTCTTGCCTGGAAAGTGGTTTTCCTTCTTACTCTCACCTCTGCCAGGGTCAGTGAGTTACCCGCATTATCCCAGGACAAGCAGGCAGCATATTCTTGACTGATGGGTGACGGCACCGACGGAGCCCCGGTTCGGACAATTTTAGAGTGATTGCACTCTAAGAACTTGGAAAGTTCTAGCAGGCCGCACCGCGCACGCGCGAGTGCCTTCCCGCCCGACGGAGGCGCGCAGTCCCCAGTTTCTTAGTTTCCGCGGAGCTAAGAAGACGCGTCCTTTTCAACGGCTGTTGAAAAGAATTTTTTCTTCGCTTCCCGCTCGCATAAACATTCAGGAAATCTTTTTTCCTCTTTTTCTTTTGTTCTTTTTTTGATTTAAAAAAAAAAAACTTTACGTTTTTTTTGGTTCGCCCCGGCGGGGCCTGTTGCCACCATCGAGGCCTCGGCCTTCGATTTGGCAGAAGCCGTTTTTACGTTCATGCTCCCCCAACCCGGGTTTAAGAAGTGCCAGCGGTGTGCACGGCCCATTTCTCTCACCGACCCGCACAACTGGTGCTTACAGTGTCTGAGTTCAGACCATCGGGCGTCCACCTGCACCCGCTGTGCCACTTTAAAAAAACGGACTTTGAAAAACCGTCAAATCCAACAACGGTTGTTATTTGGTGCCGATATGTCTGAACCTACGGCACCGGCACCGACATTGGCTCCATCTCAGTCGGCACCCACCTCGTCGACACCGCGCCGGCGTCGCATCCTTCAGGTAAGCCGGCTAAGAAGCCTTCCCCGCTGGAGCGTCATCCAGTCTCAGTAGCAGCGAGCCCAGTCCTGCCGACCTCGAGGCGCCCGCGGAAGCGCTCCGCCCCGATTGAGGTTAGCCCCTCGACCTCGGGTTCCTCATCCTCGGGGCGTCGAGCGACACCGCAGGTACCGCAGAAGAAAAAAGCGGTACCGGTGCCTTCGCTGGACGAGCAGATTGCTGCCGTCCTGCAGGTGCAACTTAAGGAGCAGTTGCAACAGCTCCTTCCTACTTTATTGACACCGAACCTTCCAGTCCCGGTCCGGTCTGAGCCACCGGTACCGACAGTGGAGCAGCCTCTATTGTCCGCGTCCACTTAGAAACATAGAAACACTTTGTCGGTACCGGTACATTCTGCTTCCTCGGTCTCCATGCCGATCCTGGCACCGGAACCGAGATCTCTACACCAGGCTGTGCAAACTTCGGCACAATTACAGCCCTTAACATCTCCCGGTACCGCTTCTCTGAGGTCGGGTAAGTCAACACACAAAACCCGACACCTGGAACCCTCCATACTGGAGTCCCGAGATCGCAGCTTCCAAGTTAGGGATCCTGATCTGTGGGGTGACTCCGAAGAGCCTCTTCTCTCTGAGGGGGAGTGACGAGGATCCTTCTGTTTTAGATCCATCCTCTAAGCCAGATGCTACCTCTTTCACCTCTTTCTTGAAAGAGATGTGTGACTCTCTTTCTATTCCCTTGGAGGCTGAGTCCAAAAAATCCAAAGCGTTCCTTGATGCACTGGATTTTGACCAGCCTCCAAGGGAATTTCTGAAATTACCCCTCCACGATATCTTGAGAGAGACTTTTTACAAGAATCTGGAGACACCTTTGACCATCCCAGGAGCCCCTCGTAAATTGGACTCCTTATATAAAGTCATCCCCATTCCTGGCTTTGACAAACCACAACTTCCACATGAGTCTCTTTTAGTGGAATCCACACTTAAAAAATCCACAGGAGCTAGTGTGTATGCCTCAGTTCCTCCTGGCAGAGAAGGTAAGGCCATGGATAAATTTGGCAAAAGGTTGTACCAGAATGCGATGTTGGCTAACAGGTCAGGGAATTATGCCTTTCATTTTTCTTTTTATTTGAAGCATCTCATTCAAAATCTGACTGCTTTTGAAAAGTACCTCCCTGACCGCAAGAAATCTGCCTTTCGCCAATGTTCTTCCTCTCTTCTACAGCTTCGGAAGTTCATGGTCCGGTCAATCTACGACACATTTGAACTGACCTCTCGAGCCACGGCCATGTCTGTTGCCATGCGTCGTCTGGCTTGGCTCAGAGTTTCCGAAGTTGATGTCAACCATCATGATCGCCTAGCTAATGCTCCTTGTCTAGGCGATGAGCTCTTTGGAGAATCCATGGACTCCACTACGCAAAAACTCTCTGCCCATGAGACTAGGTGGGATACTCTCCTAAAAACTAAAAAGAAGATCCCACCTGCCCGGCCTTTTCGGCAACAATCGGCCTACCAACGCCGCTATGTGGCTCGTCCTTTGCCACCGGCTCCTCAACAGCCTAGACGTCAGCGCCAACAACAACGGCAAACTCCTAGGCCAGCACAGCAACAACAGGTAAAGCCCCTCTACCACAAAAGTCTACCCAACCCTTTTGACTTGGTTCTCCAGGGCATAGCCAGTGTTCTACCATCTGCCCATCTTCCACGACCCATAGGAGGATGTCTTGCTTTTTACATCAGCCGTTGGGAAATCATCACCTCGGATCAGTGGGTCCTCAACATCATCCGCCACGGCTATTCTCTCAACTTTCAGACTCTTCCTACCCAAAGTCTCCCAAGAGAGTCTGCTTTGAACACTCCTCAGTCTTCCCTCCTTCTTCAAGAGGTTCAATCCCTCCTCCTTCTGAACGCCATAGAGGAAGTTCCTCTAGATCAAAAGGGGCAGGGATTCTACTCCCGTTATTTTCTGGTCCCCAAAAAAAACAGGAGATTTCAGACCCATCCTAGATCTTCGCGATCTCAACAAATGCTTGGTCAAAGAGAAATTCAGGATGCTCTCTTTGGCCACTCTTTACCCCCTTCTCACTCAAGGCGACTGGCTATGCTCCCTCGATCTCAAAGAGGCATATACTCACATACCGGTCAATCTGGCCTCCAGACAGTACCTCCGCTTCATGATCAATCATTGTCATTACCAATACAAGGTGCTGCCCTTCGGTCTTGCCTCCTCTCCAAGAGTGTTCACCAAATGTCTGATTGTGGTGGCTGCCTTTCTACGCTTTCACCACCTTCAGGTCTTTCCTTACCTGGACGACTGGTTGATCAAGGCCACTTCCTCTCAAACACTGCTCCTGGCCACCAACCAAACCATCCTGTTTCTACAACTTCTGGGGTTCGAGATCAGTCTACCCAAATCTCATCTCATCCCCACTCAGAGACTTCAATTCATTGGAGCGGTGCTGGACACAGTCCTCATGAGAGCGTTCCTGCCGTCCAACCGTCTTCAAACTCTTCAATCTCTATATCAGCAGGTGCTTCCACAATGTTCCATCCCAGCCAAGCAAATGATGATACTTTTGGGTCACATGGCCTCGACAGTTCATGTCACACCCTTCGCACGTCTTCACCTGCGCACTCCTCAGTGGACCCTAGCTACTCAGTGGTCCCAAGCAACGGATCCTTGCTCACGACACATATTTGTGACATCATCTCTTCGTCAATCTCTACAATGGTGGTTGATATCCTCAAATCTCTCCAGAGGTCTTCTGTTCCATTTACCTCCTCGTCAACTTGTCATCACCACCGACGCCTCCCCTTATGCCTGGGGAGCTCATTTGAACGAGTTCCAAACTCAAGGCCTTTGGACAGCCCAGGAAAAGAAGCATCACATCAATTGGAACTAAGAGCAATGTTTTATGCCCTCAAGGCCTTCCAACATCTTCTCTTTCCTCAAGTCCTACTACTGTGCACAGATGTACTACATCAACAAACAGGGTGGGACAGGCTCTTGCCTCTTGTGTCAGGAAGCCCAGAAGATTTGGGCTTGGGCCACAGATCACCAATTATTCCTGAAAGCTATCTACATTCAGAGAGAACAGAATTCCTTAGCGGACAATCTCAGCAGAATTCTCCAGCCTCACGAGTGGACTCTCGATCCTTTAACTCTACAGTCCATCTTCGCTCAGTGGGGCACTCCTCAGATAGACCTCTTTGCAGCTCCTCACAATCACCAGCTGCCCCTCTTCTGCTCCAGACTCTACTCTCCTCACCGTCTGGCAGCGGATGCATTTCTCCTCGATTGGTCCAATCTGTTCCTGTATGCTTTCCCTCCGCTGCCTCTCATGTTACGCACCTTGTTCAAGCTCAAGAGGGAACAGGCCATCATGATTCTCATCGCTCCATGATGGCCCAGGCAACATTGGTTCTCCCTTCTACTTCAACTCAGTTCCAGGGAGCCTATTCTTCTTCCTCTGTTTCCTTCTCTGCTTATACAGCATCAGGAGACCCTTCTGCATCCCAACCTCCAGTCTCTGCACCTGACAGCTTGGTATCTCTCGGGCTGACTTCAACTGATACTCTTTTGTCTCAGCCCGTTCGTTCTATTCTGGATGCCTCCAGGAAACCGGCCACTCTGCAGTGTTACCATCAGAAGTGGACAAGATTTTCTTCCTGGTGTCTTCTTCATCATCATGATCCCACTTTCCTTGCAGTGGAGATCTTGTTGGATTATCTTCTTTCTTTGTCTGACTCTGGTCTCAAGTCTACTTCCATCAGAGTCCACCTCAGTGCTATTGCTGCTTTTCATGAGCCAGTTCATGGAAAACTCCTTTCAGCTCATCCTTTGGTTTCCAGATTCATGCGGGGTCTTTTCAGTGTGAAACCACTTCTTAAAGCTCCTCCTGTAGTCTGGGATCTCAATGTGGTTCTCTCCGCCTTAATGAAGCCTCCGTTTGAACCTTTGGCTACCACTCCTTTCAAGTTTCTCACTTGGAAAGTGCTCTTCCTTATTGCTCTTACCTCTGCCAGGAGGGTCAGTGAGCTACATGCACTAGTTGCGGATCCACCTTTTACTGTCTTTCATCATGACAAGGTGGTTCTGCGTACACATCCAAAGTTTCTCCCTAAGGTTGTTTCTGAATTCCATCTCAACCAATCCATTGTTCTGCCTGTCTTCTTTCCGAAACCTCACTCTCATTCTGGAGAACAGGCTCTACATACTTTGGACTGTAAGCGGGCTTTAGCTTACTATTTAGACCGTACTAAGCCCCACAGATCATCTCCACAACTCTTTCTGTCCTTTGATCCGAATAAATTGGGACGTCCTGTTTCTAAACGTACGTTGTCCAATTGGCTTGCAGTGTGCATTTCATTCTGTTATGCTCAGTCCGGACTGACACTGGAAGGTTCTGTCACGGCCCATAGAGTTAGAGCTATGGCAGCATCTGTGGCTTTCCTCCGTTCCACTCCTATTGAGGAAATCTGCAAGGCTGCTACTTGGTTCTCAGTTCATACTTTTACATCTCATTATTGTCTGGATGCATTCTCCAGACGGGATGGACATTTCGGCCAATCTGTTTTGCAAAATTTGTTTTCCTAATGGCCAACCTTCCCTCCATCCCTCTTTTTGTTAGCTTGGAGGTCACCCATCAGTCAAGAATATGCTGCCTGCTTGTCCTGGGATAAAGCACAGTTACTTACCGTAACAGGTGTTATCCAGGGACAGCGGGCAGATATTCTTGCGTCCCACCCTCCTCCCCGGGTTGGCTTCTTAGCTGGCTTATCCTAACTGGGGACCGTGCGCCTCCGTCGGGCGGGAAGGCACTCGCGCGTGCGTGGTGCGGCCTGCTAGAACTTTCCAAGTTCTTAGAGTGCAATCACTCTAAAATTGTCCGTACCGGGGCTCCGTCGGTGCCGTCACCCATCAGTCAAGAATATCTGCCTGCTGTCCCTGGATAACACCTGTTACGGTAAGTAACTCTGCTTTACTAGCAGATTCATCCTTCACAGTTTTTCATCATGTCAAGGTGGTTCTATGTACATGTCCAAAGTCTCTTCTGCATCGTGACGATTTTCATCTCACTCAGTCAGTTCTTCTGTCTTGTGTTTTTTCCTGCACCTTGTGCTCCTATGGGAGCCCTTGCTTTGTATACTTTGGAATGTAAGCGGTTTTTTTGTTCTCCTTAATTCATCAGTCAAAGCCGCAGCGATTTTCTCCCTCACTTTTCTTTTGATTTAACCCAGTTCGGGAATCCTATATTCATGAGAACGATTTTCAACTGGCTGATTGCCTGCTTTTCGTTCTGCTGTACTCAGACTGGACTGGCACGAGGAAATCATGTCGCAGTCCACTGAGTTCGAGTTCTGGCAGCTTTTGTTGTTTTTCTTTCAACTACGTCTTTGAGGAACTCTGTAAAGCTGCCACCTGGTCCTTAGTTTATACCTTCACTTCTCACTACTGTCTGGAGTCATTCTCCCGGCGGGATGGGCACTTCCGCCAATCTGTATTAGAAAATTTGTTTTCCTAATGGCCAACTTTCCCACCATCCCACTCTGTTAGCTTGGAGGCCACCCATCAGTGAGCATATGCTGCCTGCTTGTCCTGGGATAAAGCACAGTTACTTTCTGTAACAGGTGTTATTCAGGGACAGCAGGCAGATATTCTCACAACCCACCCACCTCCTCGGGTTGGCTTCTTAGTTGGCTTATCTTAACTGAGGGACCGTGTTCCTATGTTGGGTGGGAAGGCACTCGCGCATGCGCGGTACGGGCTAGCCAGAACTTTCTAAATTCTTAGAGTGCAATTCACTGTAAAGTGTCCGTACCGGGGCTCCGTCGGTGCCGTCACCCATCAGTGAGAATACCTGCCTGCTGTCCCTGGATACACCTGTTACGGTAAGTAACTGTGCTATACCAGCTCTAGCAGGATACATATTTCAAATCTGAAATATTCTAATCACAAAATATAAAATAATTTAATTTTTTTCTACTTTTTGTTGTCGCTTTGGTTTTGGGTTCCTTCTGTCTTCATCGTGGCATGGCTGGCTCAAGAAGGTAAAATAGGTGCAAGAGGAGCTGGGGAGGAGATGCTGAATCTGACATGGGTGCAGTTTTTTTACCATAGGAGCAAGACTTTTCACCGCTCCCATGGGGCGGTAAAAGGTTTTGTTCCCCATTCCCTCGGACCGGTGAAAGGTCTTGTCCCCATTCCTGCAGTAAACCAGTTGCAAATTTCTCCATTCCTGCAGATTTACTGCGGTGACCACAGTTTACTGCGGTAAACGGTCCCCGTGTTATTCTCTATTTCATGGTACTACCAGTAGGGGGTCAGATTACCAAACTGGGGTAGAGAGAGAGATCTGAGTGCTATGAAGGGTTTCAGATGGCAAGCACCTACCCTTTTAAAAGGTTTCCAATGTGCATTAGGTCATGCTTTATTGGCCGGATGATCTGGAGAGTAATAGATATTAGCTTTAAGCTGTTATTTCTTTGAATAATGCTGTTTGTGAAGTTAAATACAAGTTGTATTCAATTTGCATAATCATGAGATGCTGCGCATACATTTGCTTGCTTACTTTTTCATTTAGCTTGCATTATGTCACCAAATGTACATTAAGGGCAAATGATTTTGCATTATTCCATTAATGCAGGTTAATAACTATCCCCTAAAATCAGATACTATTGGAGTTCAGTATAAGTACGTCTGGAGACATACCAGATATGGCTGAAGATCAAGTAAAACACTGCAGCAGTTCTATGAAACATTTAAAGCTTTCTTAAAAAGTATGAAATATGTTACATAAGGCAGGAAAGGTTTTTTTTTCAAATATCATGATTGATTAGAATTATCAAATTTCTCCCAAGTAACCTTGGAGAGTTTTATATGGTCTGAATATATTTTTTTTCCTTTTCCCATTTGTAAAGATGTTTAAAAATTTTTATTAAAAGTCATTGTGGTTTTTGGTTTTTGTCACTCAGGGCTTATGTTTTGTATTTCTTGTTAGCAGTTAAGTATGTAATGGCCCAAATTGTCTTTTGCAGCAATCGTTTACCTGACTTTCCGGATAAGATTTCCAGAATTCCTGAAGGATACAACTTGAGGTGCTTAGCTGAATAAAGGAGCATATATATACCTAGCACTAAAGAAATATCCTATTATCACTAAACATTTTTTTTCTATAAAATTAGGGGTTAGTTGAGCCTTGTATGCTTTTCAAACAATGTAAATGATTGTGAATGTCCTTTTAGATTGCTGCCTTTTCCTTTGATAATAGCCTTATTTCAGTTTTGCCTGCCATTCTGATGACATATTTCCCATAAAAGATGCATTTTGGATTAACTATAACTTCATATATCAGTAAAAGAAAAATGTAACGTCTGGTACTTTATTAATGGCCAGAAAAATAAGTTTCAGCAGTATATGTAACAAACCTGAGGCTAACTGGTCAAAGTTCTGGTTGCTAATGATAAAAGCATGGAATGCAAGGCAAGAGATTTCATTAATAGCATATTCAGATTGGATTCCAGTTCAATATATCATTTTTAAAAAGCAACTGGAGTTCATTTTAACTACCCTATCCCACCAAACACACAAGCTGCTTCACATAAAATAAGTTTTATTCAATTTGAAGACTGAGGCCAGGATTCTCAAAAAAACGTGTTAAAAAGTGACTTTCTACTAATGCATCCGTTTTGATAGCAAATCAAAAAAAGCAAGACATTCTCAAAAAATTGAGTATACAAATGAGGGCAGTAGACAGTAGTGAAGATTTGATAAATTTGCATGTGCCCATCGCTGGTGAATAGTGATGGGCACATGTGCAGAAAAAACGCAAAAAGAAAAACCTTCAAAAAACACAACAGTAGGAGAGATGTTTAATCTCTTCTGCTATCAACTAACAAACCCACCTCCAGTGGAAGAAATGCCGATCCTCTCTGATTGCCAAGCGAAACCACCTCTTCAAGGGGGGGTTGCTGCAGGAAAGGGGTGTTTGTGATGGGAGAGATTGGGCATCTCTCCCGCTACAGAGGGGTGTTGTTGGTTGGCCGCAGGAGAGAATTAGCATCTCTCTCCTGTTGCAAGGAGGGGGGGTTGTTTATAGCGGGAGAGATTGGGCATCTCTCCCACAGCAGAGGGGGGTTGTTGGTTGGCAGCGGGAGAGAATCGGCATCTCTCCTGCTACAAGGGGGGGGGGGGGTCGCCGCCGCAGCGGGGGAAGAGTGTTGTGATGCAAGGTGAGAGAATGAGCATCTCTCCCACTGCATCACAACACGGCTTTTTAGCAGTCTCTTGACACTGCCATTCCTGGGTTTAAAACAGTGCAATCACTGTACCAGCACCCCTGGACCGGTTGCTTATTTTTGTAGCTAAAAGCCGATGCCGCTTTTAGAAAATGATTCGGCAATTTTTAAGAATCCACCAGAAGGCTCATTTCAGTGTTGAAGAGCCCATTTGCATGTCATTATCGGAGACTGCTAAAGACAGAGATCATACGTTTTGATAATCTGCCACCAAAATGCATGCAGGCTAAACCGTCGGAAAGCAGTTTAGCGACAGTGTTAAAGTTTTGAGAATCTTGGGCTTCAATTACAGCAACATCATCATCATCTCATGTGGCAGTACCACATCCATACTGTCACACACAAATAGTCTTGCAAAACAATTTTTATAATGGAAGACAATTTAGGGCTGGATTCTCTAACTGACGCCGTTGTTGTCAGCAGCCGAGATGCCTGAAATGAAGGCCAGAGTTTTCCAGACGTACATTTCTGCCACCTACCTTTGATATGAATCGTGCTTCTAAAGATGCTTCAGGCTGCCAAACGCTACTTCCAGTGTTAAACTAACTAAACTAAACTAAATCTTAGGTTTGTATACCGCGCCATCTCCGCAAGCGCAGAGCTCGGCACGGTTTACAGAAGTTAAGAGGAAAGGAACTACAATGAAGGGATAAAGGAGAGGGACTAAGAAGATAGAGAGGGACCGGATGCTAGAGAACGGGAGGTAATTAGATTTTTGAAAAGAGCCAAGTTTTCAAGTGTTTGCGGAAGGATTGGAAGGAGCTTGAATTTCTGAGCGGGGGTGAGAGGTTGTTCCAGAGTTCTGTGGTTCTAAAGGGGAGGGATGTTCCAAGTTTTCCTGCGCGGGATATACCTTTTATAGAGGGGAAAGACAGTTTCAGTTTTTGTGAGGGTCTAGTGGGGTGTGGGTTTGAGGAGTTCCAAAAGAGTGGGATAACGGGAGGAAGGACGCCATGTAGGATCTTGAAGGCTAAGCAGGCACATTTATAGAGGACTCTGGAGTATACTGGGAGCCAGTGAAGCTTGGAGAGGAGTGGGGAGACGTGATCGAACTTGCCTTTTGCGAAAATAAGCTTGGCCGCGGCGTTCTGAATTAGCTGAAGTCTATGGAGGTTTTTCTTAGTTAGGCTTATGTAGATGGAGTTACAGTAGTCCAGTCTAGAAAGGATGATAGACTGTACGAGGACGGCGAAGTGAGAATGATGAAAGCAGGATCTCACTCTCCTCAGCATATGAAGGCTAAAGAAGCATTTTTTTACCAGGGAGTTGAGGTGATCATTGAAGGAGAGAGAGGAGTCTATGACGATGCCTAGGACTTTGCTTGAAAACTCAAGCTGAAGAGTGGGGCCGGATGGTAGTGGGATGGAGGTGGGTAAATGGTCTAAAATTGGGCCAAGCCAAAGTAGTTTTGTTTTGGACTCATTCAGTTTCATTTGTACAGATTGAGCCCAGGATTGGAGATTCGTTATACATGTGGATATGTTATCAGCAAGGTTTGAGAGGTTCGAGTCGGTCTCGAGGAGGATGAGGATGTCATCAGCGTAGGAGTAGAGAGTTTCTAGGGGGGATAGATGGAGGAGTTTCAGAGAGGACATGTAGATGTTGAAAAGGATAGGGGAGAGGGGTGAGCCTTGCGGGACTCCACATTTTGGATTCCAGGGGGGTAAGAGGTACCGTTTGTGTTAACGGTGTAGGAGCGGAAGCGTAGGAATTTCGAGAACCAATCTAGGACTGTGGAGCTTATGCCTATTTCGGAGAGTTGGAAGATTAGGATGTCGTGGTGGACGACGTTGAAGGCTGCGGAGAGGTCGAATTGTAGGAGAACAGCAAATTTGTTGCGAGAGTGGAGATGTTGCACCTTAGAGATTAGTGAGGCCAAGAGGGATTCGGTGCTAAAGTTGGGTCTGAAGCCGAATTGGTGGGGTAGGAGAATAGAGAATCTTTCTAGGTAGGATGAGAGTTGGATGGATATGATGGATTCTAATAACTTGGTTAGGAGAGGGATATTTGCTATAGGGCGGTAGTTTGATGGCATGGAGGGGTCAAGTTCGGCCTTTTTCAGTAGAGGAGTCAATGAAATGTGTCCCATGTTGGGGGAGAAAAGGCCCGATGTTAGGGCAGAGTTTATGAGTTCGGTGAGGGAGGCGATGGCCTGTGTAGGGATATTCTCGAATAGATAGGAGGGGAAAGGATCCAGAGTGCACTTGCAGGTTTTTAGTTTGAGGCAGAGTTTGGAGACTTGCGATTTGGAAACAGGCTCTAAGACGGTCCAAGATCTGTCGGCGGGAATGGGGGTGGATATAGGTAAGGTAGGGTTGAGGTCAATAGAGGTCAGGGAATTGTAGGATACTGTGGGTGGGAAGGAGGATCTTAGGGTGGTAACCTTTTCATTAAAGAAATTTGCGAGGGCATCGGCTGATAGAGACGGTGGGAGTGAGGATGGGTCTTTTTTTGTAGTTAGGGAGCGCCAGATGTTGAACAGCGCACTGATCTGATTGTTGGATCTAGAGATCTTGTCTCCGAAGAAGTTCTTCCTGGCTTTTTTTAGTGTAGAATTGTAAAGTTTAATATTGACCCTCCAGGTATGTCTATCAGAGGGGGATTTAGATTTTTTCCATTTGCGCTCTAGGGCGCGACATTTCTGTTTCAGTTCTCTGTGAAGAGGTAAGTACCAGGGGGCCTTTCGGGGGTAGGAGATGGTTTTAGTGGATATTGGAGCAAGGGAGTGGTAGGTGGACTCAGAGAGGGCGGTCCAGTAGCGCCAATGGGATTCGGGGTCTGTAGGTCTAGGGTTGGAGGAGAGTTGGTTGAGGAATTTGGACCAGAATAGATTGCTCGAGGTTTTTTTTGCGAAAGGTTATGGAATGAGAGGGGTGGGGTGGGGAGTCAAGATGGGACATGAAGATGGGGAGGCAGGTAGTCCCTAAGAAGTGATCGGACCAAGGGACTTGTTCCCAGCGAGTGTCGTCGGTTGAAGTTTTGAAGGCAGTAAGATCAAGGAAAGTGGTGAGGTCTAGTGTGTGCCCTTTTTCATGGGTTGGAGATGGGGTGGGTGGGGGGAAGCCTAGAGAGGTAAGGAAGTTGTTGAATTCAGTCGTGTCCTTGCTGTTGGTGTCGTCAAGGTGGAGATTAATATCACCAACGATCAGAAGTCTTTGAAATTTAAGGAAGGCATTTGTTATGGTCTCAAAGACGAGATTGGAGGATTTGGTCCAAGGGGTGGGTGGGCGGTATAGTAACAGGATGCCCAATGGGTGGGTGCGGAGTTCGTCATTGACTGAGGCAAGCAAATATTCTAGGGAAGCGTGAGTGCCCGTCTCAAGGAGCTGGACGTCAAAGAAAGATTTGTAGAGGAGTGCTAGACCACCTCCTTTTCGATTGGGTCTGGGGGAGAAGAGGCCTTGGTAACCGTGGGGGAGGAGTTCGTTTTGTGTGAATAGATCGTCTTTGGCGATCCATGATTCAGTGATGCATAGGAATCCAGGGTCGAGCTCGTCTAGAAGGTCTTTCAAGATTTGGGTCTTATTGCACACAGATCTGGCATTGCAATAAAGTGTCGGGACTGGGGTGAGAGAGTCTGAGGCAGTGTTGGGAAGATTGGCAGGGGGCAGGGGTTTTAGATTATCTTGGTTGACTTTTCGAGGGTTTTTCTTGAGAGGGTGATTCTGGTGTGAATCAGTGTGGGGATTTTGAGTCCAGGGCAGATGTTATTGGTGTGAGCGGGGTCGAGTAGGTTGGGAGAGGGAGGTTTCAGACAGAGGGAGGTATAGAGAGGTGAGCAGAGTAGGAGGAGAAGGATCCAGAAGGATGGGTTCATGGTGGGGAATTAGGGCAGGGAGGTTGATGTGTGAGAGTGTGCAGCAGGGGGAGAAAAGAAGTAGAGGAGGGAGTAGCAGGGAAACTTAGATTAAACTGGCTAAGTGCAGGGCCAAGAGTAGGAATGAGAGATAATTTTTTTTTTTAGGGGTAGATCAAAGGGGGAGCTATATCGGTGAGAGCAGTTAGCGGCTAAGTGTTAGCCACACCCACAGTGTGTTAGGCGGCCTAAAGAACCTATGGAGGTGCGATTCCAGCACCAATATTGTAGGTACCTTGAAACTCAGTTAAAAACAGTGTTGAGTGTTTTTTGTTTTTTTTTTACTGAGCTTGAGCACCTACTGGCAAATGTTTAGAGCAGGGGTCTCCAACTCTTGGTCTGCAGCCCGCCGTCTGACAGCTGGGCCACGAGAGAACTGACGGCAACGGAGACTTACTCAGTGAAGGGCTACAGCAAAATGGCTGCCCCCTTCACTGAGGACAGAACGCTAGGCATGGCCCAGCATGTCTTTTCCCTTCTCTCTGTGCTGGTCTGATAACGTCCACACTTTCCGTCATGCTGAAAAACTGCCAGCCTTGGCAGTGATTCAGCAACGTTGCCTGCAGCTCCCCTTCCTGAAACTTCCTGTTTCCGCCCAGGTTGGCCGCGGCAGATGGAAAGCAGGAAGGGGAGCTGCAGGCAACGTTACTGAATTATTGCCGAAGCTTGCAGTTTTTCAGCGTGATGGAAGGAGAGGGCGAGATTGGACCGGTGTGTAGAGAAGGGTCAGAATGTGCTGGGCTGAGGAGGAAGCCTCCTGAACTAACTTTTTTATTTAAAAGTACGAAATGGGGAGGGGGTAATTAATTAAGAAGTACCAGATTGGAGGGAGAGCTTATGGGGCCATAAACAGAGGACAGAGAGAGAGAGAGAAAAATGGTGGGCAATGGTCTAAAGGGAAAAAAATTGGACCTGGGATGGTGTGGAGGAAGAGGGAAAGAGATGCTTGAAGTGAGAACTGTTGGAAAATAAAGGGAAAAATGGTGGACCTGGGGGAAGAAGGCAGGCAGACAGTGGGAGAGATGGGATGGGGGGCAGTTGGGAAGAGAAAGGGAAAGAAGTTGGATCTTCGGTGGAAGGGAGAAAGGGAGATGTTAGGCCTGGGCATGGAAGGGAGAGGGAGATGCAGCATCTCTTATTGTTCTTCCATCTCATTCTTCAGCATCAAGGGGGGAGGGAAGTAGAACAACAGAAAAGAGCGGGAGCAAAATGTTGGATCATGGGGAGAGAGGAAGAGAGCTGGGGATGCTAGGGGATAGAGGAAAAGGGCGATATAGCCTGACCAGTGGCGAGAGGGATGGGGTTCTGAAAGTGGAGAGCCATTTGGAGGAGGTCAAAAGGGAGATGACTAGTGAGAGAACAGTGACTACAGTGGTAGAACTGTGGTAATGAGGAGTAGATATAGGAGGCTGGGAAAGGAGTGAGATGGGAAATGAGAGAGCTAGGGACTGAGAGAAAATGGAGAATTGAGAGGTAGCTGAAAATTTAAAAAGAAGAAGGGTGAGAGAGGGCAAGATTTGAGTGGACAGAGGCAAAAAAGAAAAGTTAAGAAAGCTGAAAGGAAAAAATCAATACGTTGGAGACAGGCATAAGAAAGGAATGGAACAGTAGAGAAGAGGAGAGAAAATGGACAGCAGACACTGGAAATAAAATTGGTAGAAGATAGACAAAGAGCAGAAAGAGAAACCGGGACCAAGATGATGTAAAAACAAAATGACCAGACAACAAAAGGTAGAAAAAATAATTTTATTTTCTATTTTGTGATTACATTATGTCAGATTTGAAATGTGTATCCTGCCAGAGCTGGTGTTAGACACCAAGCGTGAACTAGGACCTAAAAGAGAGAGGAAAAGCCTTTTTAATTTATTTTGTTAATGTATATTGTGTATAAAACTGCCTTAGGAACCCGCCCCAAATCCTCCACACCCCCGTCCCCCCACCAGTCCCCCACCGTCCCCACACCAGTCCCTGGAAAAAGTTGCTTCTATAAAAGCGATCCTTGGTATCAAAAAGGTTGGGGACCACTGGTTTAGAGAATCCAGTCCTTTCTCTTTAAGTACAGTGGTACCTCGGTTTACGAGTGCACCGGTTTGCGAGTGTTTTGCAAGACGAGCAAAACATTTGCAAAATCAGTGCCTCAGAAACCGAGCATGGCTCGATTTACGAGCGCCCCCTCCCCCCGCAATCTGGCACCCTCCTCCCCGCGATCTGACACCCCCCCATAACGCGATCCGGCACCCCCCCCGCCCCCGACGCTATTGGGTGCCCCCCCCCCCCGCCAAGATCCGGCACCCCCCCTGACGCTTCTTACAACAACAATAAAAGACATCAGCTGTACCACGCCGAAAACATCTGTTCACACCATTCGAGGACCACGCTTCCCTCCCCGGTCCAACATGTCTCCCCCTCTCTCTCAAAGCCGCTTGCCCACCTCCCCTCCTCCTCCCGTCAAACTAATACCTGAGATCACCCACCACCAGCCCTGCAACTTTCCTTCTCCAGCGCACCATCCCCTCAGATTCACTGTCTCTCCCTCGGATACGTCCAGCCTTGCCGGAAACAGGAAGTTGCGTCAGAGAAGGCAGGCTTAAGGAGATTTGGAAGACTTTTGCGCTAGAAGAGAGCGGGACCCTGGAGAAAGGAAGCGGCGGGATTTGTAGCGGGGATCTGAAAGACAAGGTGGAAACAGAGTGTAACACAGGAACGGGGATTTGCTGGAATTGAAGTAACTGGGAGGGTACAAGCCTCTCAGTGATTAGCTACCTACCCGGGGTCCTTCAAGACGTCTAAATACCGCCTCGAGGCATAAAAGCACTCTGGGCCAACTTGCTTTGCGGGTAAGAAGCGGCGGAGGGGTGCCCAATCATGTCGGGGGGTAGTGCCGGATCGTGGCGGGGGATGCCCAATCGTGTCGGGGGGGAGCCTTTGGGGGGAGTAATGCCGGTTCTCGGGGGGGGGGGGGGGGGAAACGCATCAAAGCGAGTTTCCATTATTTCCTATGGGGAAACTCACTTTGATAAACGAGCATTTTGGAATACGAGCATGCTCCTGGAACGGATTATGCTCATAATCCAAGGTACCACTGTATTTAGTAAATGCCCAAATATAACACAGATTCAACATGTGTACTACTGCTGACTCACCAGCATTCCTTTTGGTAGGAGTTTTTCAGTTTTTGAATGTATGGATGTGTTTTTTCCACATGAAAAATAATGTTGATGTTCTAGTCTTAGATTTTTTTTGTACAGAAACACATACAGTAAAGGAATTGAAACTATGTCTAAAGTTGCTACATTTATGGAACTTTGTGGTCTGTTTTAGCTGCCAGCTCAGGAGATTATGTTTTTCTAGCTTGAAATTCATATGAACTTCTATCATGTCATTACAGCCAGTCAGATTGAATGAGTTACAGAACTTACATGAGAGGCAAGAAAATAAGCTAACAGATGGCAGAAGCAGAACATGAAATCAGGATTTCTGTGTCCTTGTCTGGAGATTTTTCAGCTCTGTTCTCAAGTTCCCCATGCCTCTCAGATTTTCAGGATTGCCACAGTATATATGCTTTGGAGAGTTCTAAATAGACCATCTGCATTGTATGCAAATCAATCTCATGTATATTTATTGTGGATGTTCTGGAAACTTATTGGCTAGGGGTTACTCAAGGACAGGGTTAAAAACTGTTCCTCGGCCCTTCTTGTAATCAGTTGGCTATTCTCGTTCATAAACCCATGGATTTTTCTTTGTATTCTTAGTCTGTTTCAGGAGGTGGTTGCCTCAGATTCCATCAGAGTAATTTCTGTTCTGAGTTGTACTTTTTTCAGTAGGCCTGATCAGCATTGATTCCAAGGAGGGACTGTAAGTTGTCAGACTCTTATGAGTGCATGTGTTCTGAACTTGACAAATGATTCATTTCCAGCAGATAGGACCCATACTAGATTGCCAAGTGCCTTTAATAAGTGTCGGGAGCAGGAAAATATTTATTGTGCAGTATTCTAGCTTTGATGTGCAGCACATGCTTGTTTGGCTCCTAGATATCAGCCTCTCCCTAATTCAACAACATTATAGGCAGTTCTGTAAATGGTTGAAAAACATTGCTGCTTCCTACATAAAGGAGGTATAGGTTTGGGAGGAGATAGCTCTTTGGTTAGGAGTCTGGAGACTTTTTCAGGGGATGGAAGGGGAGAATATCTGAGTTTTAATGTTGTATACATACATAGGTTTGAATGTCTCTACGAATTGGCACTATCAGAGAATACCTTTTTTAAAATATTTATAACCCGCAAATCCACAATTCTAAGCGGGTAACAAAATCATTACATATATAATAAAACATATTAAAAACACAAATACGCAGTCTCAAAATCAAGCCCTGTCCCCTGCATCCAGGCCTTTCAATTTGACTTGATGTACCTTAAAAAGAGATGGCATACGACTTCAGAATATTTGATCATTTTTCCCCTTTCTATCAGAATGACTTCGGACAAAGAAGAGAGGCGCAAACTCTTAATTCTTTTTCTTCTTCTGGAGTGTGGCAAGTATGCATAAATTAGATACTGGGGTCAAGTCCATAAGCCACTGGATAGCTTCAGTAGTAGCACAGTTATAGTAGACTACCTACAGTAGAATACAGTTGTTTGCAAATTTGTTCTATTGTCTGGGTTGGGTGACCATAATTGTTCTTGGGACTGTTTTGAATTTCATTTGGAGAACATGTAGGCAGTGTCATTTCATTATCCATTACTGGCGAGGAGGCCCCCAGAGAACATTCCAGACCCATACTAAGCATCTTTTGAAAGTAGGATGATCTAATTAAATGTATAACAGTGCTCCTTAGATATATACATCCTGAAATTCCTTTCACAACATGCGGCTGGCTTTTTAATGAATGAGAAACAAAAACAGGATGAATCAGCCACACAAATAGTGTGACATCCTATGGGGTCAATATTGAAGCTCTCTCAGAGCTCTGAAAACTGTAGTTTTTTTGTTGGAGTATTTGAACTTCCCAGTAGGTTACCACCTCATTAGACTCCTTTCTTCATCCAAGCTAGCACATGGACACCAAAGTTTTTGGTCTGCTTGAATTTTTTTCTTCTTCATTTCAGTTTCTCAAAATGGGGTGTTTTTTTTTTTGGTTTTTTTTAAATTATTTTTTTCTCTCACAAGCTCTTTCATGAAAAAAAGGAAAAGATGAAGTCTCCCTCAACTTCCCTTCAGTATTAATTTTTCACTTAGTAAACCATCTCTTTGGCATGTTGGGAGATTTCTAAAAGTTCCCTTGTAACTAGATTTGCCCATTATGTGTAATGACCAAGCAATCTGTAAGAAGAAACCATCCATTTTGCTCATGGAGAAGATACTACACGTTTCTGTAAAGAGACTTCCCACTGAGCAAGACTGCCACTGTGTAGAAACAAAAGAGAACTGAGCTGGTAAGTAACAAAGTGCCACAGGGATCAGGTTGATTTCTGGTCAGTGTATTTGTGAACCACATTGCTGAAGTGTTAGAAGGAAAATTTTGCCTTTTTATAGATGATACCAAGATTTGCAACAGAGTGGACACCTCACAGGGACTGGACAATATGAGAAGGAATCTACAAATAGAATGGGATAATGTTTGGCAGTAATGCACTTGGGGTGTAGAAATCCAAAAGAGCAATATGCAGGGGTGTCAAACTCAACACATAAGGGACCAAAATCCAAAACACAGGCTAAGTCGTGGGCCAAATTTTTTAAGATACTTAGTCTTAGTAGAAGTATAGATCCTTTATCACCCTGAGACACCATTCCAGTGATTCACCTGGTTATTTTCACCTCATAGATGTGATACTTAATCCCAACTTTATTCAAATAGTCATTCTAGGTACAGGCAGCGAAACACTTTTTTATTTGGGTGGGGGCCCAAAAGCTCCACCCCAGACCCTGTCCAATCTCTGCCCCAGACCCTGCCCCTATAATAGTACTAATTGTAATACAGTTTTTTCCATTCATATACACACACACACATACACAATATAATCTTATTAATAACACATAATGGTTAACCACAAAATTAAACTACACAGAGCACACTGTATGCTTCTCAACATTCATTCCTACCAGAACACAGATAACCCCTATGCAAATACGGGACCACAAAGTAAAAGTACTAATATATAAAACGAAACCTTAAGATGCAAGACTCTGTAAGCAGTACAACCCCAGAGAAATAGAAACAAATGCATTTCTTCCTGAACAGTGCAAAATATAGACAGCATATGTAAATTCTCAAAACTGACACAATTCAATCACTAAATTGAAAATAAAATAATTTCCCAAGCACAAATTATTCAAGATGGCGAACTGACCTGCTTGCGTTTCAAGATGAAAATGCTGCTGGAGTTTTTTTCTTCAAAATTGAATATTTTCTCAGGAACAATATGCCTCATAGCGTAAAGGCAATGTGAAGGTGATGCCATCGCTAACATCTTCTTTGATATCTTTGCCGGTACAGCAGACTCAAATGTTATGCAACAAAACTTTTAAGCGTGAGACCAGATGGTAACCCTGCTGGTTTAATTGAGGGAGGAGCCTCCTTAACCTTGGGTCCTGAAACATCACTATCTCCTCCGGCAATTCAATCTCTTCTGTGTCTAGCAGAGCACAGGGATCTGCTGGAGACCCCACCTGATGCGGAAGATGCTGGAGCCTCAGACGACTGAGCTAGACCCGTGGTGTAGCCTGCTGAGATAGGACGTGGACTGGAAGCAATTGAAGATTGTCCCACAGCGATAACACTGGAATCCATTTGGAAGGTGCTTCAGCAATTGAATAACACATTCTCAAAATCAATCAACGAACAGCATATTCTAGACTGCAAGCGTCTTTTGGCTTTCTACTTACCAAGGACTAAGCCACAAAGATCTTCTCCTCAACTTTTTTGTCTCCTTCGATCCAAATAAGTTGGCACACCCAGTTTCCAAGAGAACCATCTCCAACTGATTGGCTGCTTGCATCTCTTTCTGCTATGCTCAGGCTGAACTGCATCTACAGGGTTGAGTCATAGCCCATAAAGTTCGAGCCATGGCGGCATCTGTAGCTTTCCTTAGATCTACTCCTATTGAGGAAATCTGCAAAGCTGCCACTTGGTCCTCGGTTCATACATTCACCTCTCATTATTGTCTGAATTCTTTTACCAGACAGGATGGCCACTTTGGCCAGGCAGTATTTATTTTCCTAAATTTCCAACACTTCCACCATCCCATTCTGGTTAGGTTAGAGATCACCTAAATGTTGAGAATATGCTGCCTGCTTGTTCTGGGATAAAGCACAGTTTCTTACCGTAACAGTGTTATCCAGAGACAGCAGGCAGATATTCTCACAACCCACCCACCTCCCCTGGTTGGCTTCTTAGCTAGCTGTCTGAACTGAGGAGACACTGAGGAGATGTGTGCCCTAAGTCAGGCAGGAAGGCACTCGCTCATGTGCGGTGCGGCAGTCGCGTATTTTCTAAAAGTTCTTCAAGCAAGTCTGCTTGTCAAGCTGTCCGCATTGGGGCTCTGTGGATGACATCACCCATATGTTGAGAATATCTGCTTGTTGTCCCTGGATAACACCTATTACGGTAAGTAACTGTGCTTTATGTCTGTCCCTATGCCCCCATGCACATAATTTCCCCTCTGTTACCTTCCTGTGACCAGATTTCCTCTCTTCCTTTTCCACACCAATGTGTGTTTCTCCTCTCCAACCCCCATCTAGCTTCTTTCCTTTTTTCTCCCCCGCTTCCAGCATCTGGCTCACCTGCCTGCCCTCCCCTTTCTCTTTCCTGCTGTGGGTTCAATATTTGTCTTCCTCTTACTTCATCCCCTTGGCCCAATATCTCTTTCCCTTTCACTTCCTCCTTCTACTGTGAGGGAACACTGCTGTCTTCATCTCCAAAGTCTGGCAGGCTGTGCATTACATGACAGATTTCAATGCTGAGTTGTGTCTGGCAGTTCATCTCTCTTCCTCCCCTTCATACCACTCCTGCCTGGTCCCCCCCCATTCCCTTCCCCTCCCCATGGACCCAAGTGCACTATCCCATTTGAGTCAGAGTCTGAGAACCCAGCTCTGAGCCCAGATTTAGCAAGTGAGGCACTCAACCCTGCCACTGCTGCATCAGAGAAAGAATGGATGGCCACAGATGAGCCCTGGGAGGCCTTACTCCTTGGCCAATTTTGCTTTGGTGGGAAACTGTCCCCAGCAGCATCCCCCTCCCTCTTGCCTGCTGCGGTCCGCGCATCTCCCTCCTTCTCTTGCCCTTACCTTCGCTGGTGAGTTTTCTCTTAACAAGCAGCCGGAGCATTTTCTGAAGTCGAGTGCATCTGGCTGTCAGTCTAAAACTTCTCTTCTGCTCTTACGCAACTTCTGTTTCCGGTTGCGTCTGAGGAGAAGTTTCAGGCAGCCAGCCAGCCACATGCAACTTCAAAAAATGCTCCTGCTGCTTGTTAAGAGAAAAATCGCCAGCGAAGGCAAGGGAGGGAGAGAGATGCTTGGACCACGTGATCAGATTTTAAGTATTTTGCGCATGTTCCCTCAGTTAACTGCGGGGACAAGGCCATTCACCACTTCATGGGGTGGTGAATGGGCTTGTCCCGTACCTGCGGCGACAAGGTTTTTTTTTTCTTCCCCGTTTTGACAGGTTACCCACTGCTGGTAACAGTCATCGTGTGATTTTCTATGCCAAATGATACAGAACACTGCAATTAAGCTGATCTTCTGCTTAAAAAGTACGATTCCATCTCTGCTTACTACCGCAAGCTTCACTGACTATCCAAAAATGCCCAAATCTTGTTTAAATTCTCTCGCATTATGCATTTCTTCCCCATTTCGACAGATTACCCACGGCTGGTAACAGTCATCATGTCATTCTTTATGCCAAATGGTACAAAACACTGCAATTAGGCTGATCTGCTTAAAAAGTACGATTCCATCTCTGCTTACTACCACAAGCTTAACTGACTATCCAAAAATGCCCAAATCTTGTATAAATTCTCCTGCATTATGCATCATGCACTAAAAGTCAGCTCATTGGAGCAGATAATTCACCTGTTCTCCAGCTCCATCTTCACCTCAACCAGGATCAACAATACTCACTAGCTGATCATCCCCTCAGCCAAGAGAGTGAAATACAAATGAGTATTCAACTCCCTTTTCATGTATACTGCACCAGAACCTGGCACATACTTCCAAAGCCCATAAGAACGGAACTGAGCAACTCACCTTCAGGAGAAGACTGAAAACGTACTTGTTTGATAAATTTCTCACTGCACAGTAACTCTACCTACCCACCAATTCTGACATCGGCAACTATTCTTGCCTACTTGTCCATTTGCAGTTTCCTTATTCTAGTAGTGAACATGTATCCATCCCCCTCCTGCAACTGTACTTCATATTCCTCTATGCCAGTTTATCACAAACTGTGTGCCGCGGCACACTAGTGTGCCTTTTGAGATTTTAAGTGTGCCGCTGCTCACAGGGCAGGAAGAGAGGCTCCAGCACCTGTGTCAGCTGACTTCTACCATTGCTTTGCCTGTATCTGCTGGGACTCCTGGCTTCCTCATCTCCGGACCAGCAGCGGCAGCTCTGTGTGCTTTTAACTTTGGTACACAGCTGCCGCTAGCAGTAGTTTAGCCCGGTTTCATCAGGCAGCCTCGAGGCCTTTGCTAGGCTGGCTCGCATTGCATCATCAAAGCAGGCAGGCCTAGCAAAGGCCCCGAGGCTGCCTGATGAAATCAGGCTAAACTACTGCTAGTGGCAGCTGTGTGCCGAAGTTAAAATCACACAATGAACTGCTGCTAGCAGTGACAGGAGAGGTATTGCTGGACTGGAAAGGGAGAAGGGGTACTGCTGAACATGGGGAGGGAGAAGGGGTACTGCTGGACATGGGTAGGAGGGAAGGGAGAAGGGGTACTGCTGGACATGAGAAGCAGGGAAGTGAGAAGTACTATTGGACAGGGGGAGGAGGGAAGGAGTACTGCTGGACAGAGGGTAGATAAAAGGAAAGGAGAAGAGGTGTTGCTGGACCTGGCAGAACGGGAAGGAAAGGAAAGGTGCTACTCACTGGAGGGGAGGGTGAGATGGTGCATGGGGAGAGAGCTTCTTGGGCTGGGGGTGGGAAGGAGGGATGCCACTTGAGGGAAGAGGCAAGGACAGAGAGAAAGCATGCAGGAGGGACTCATGGAGAAGGCAAGATGGATTGGGAGGACAAAAAGGAGGGAAGGAGAACTGTTACACTCTGGGGAAGGGGGAGAGGGCAGAGAGCAGAGAGCGAAAAGTTGGATTCATGGAGGGGGAGAGATAGAGGTTGCTTGGGGGAGGGAAGGAGGACCAGAGGAGAAGCATGCAGGAGCAAGAGAGAAAAAATGTTGGACTGTTGGAAAGGAGGGAGAAATGTTGGACTGGGAGGGAGGCCGTAAAGGAGGAAAGGAAGGGAGATGGACTGCACAGGCAGAAAGGAGGAAGGGAAAGATAAATGTTACACTGGGAGGGTGGGGTAGGAGAGATGACTAAAGGAAGGGAGAGATATCAGAACAAGGAATAGAAGGGAAGGAGGGGAGCCTGGTAGCGCTATAGAAATAATAATATTAGTAGTAAAGAGAGATACCAAATTATGGGAAGGAGAGGAGAGAGATGCCAGACTGGGAACGGGGAAAGGAAGGAGAGAGATGTCGTCAGACCACAGGGGGGGGGAGGGAAGGAGAGAGATGTCAGTCCAGGGAAATAGAGAGGGAAGGAGAGAGAGAGAGAAGATTTTGAGAAGAAAGCAGAAAAATGGAAATACAGTGGTACCTCGGTTTACGAGTGCACTGATTTGCGAGTGTTTTGCAAGACGAGCAAAATATTTGCAAAATCGGTGCCTCGGAAACCGAGCATGGCTCGATTTACGAGCACCCCCCCCCCCCCCCGGCAATCTGGCACCCCCCCTGCCTCGAACTGGCCCCCTCCCCGACGTGATTGAGCACCCCCCCCCCGCCACGATCCGACCCCCCCCCCCCCGCCACAATTGGGCACCCCCTGCCGCTTCTTACCCTCATCTGAGCACTCTTAAAAATCGGCCTTCTCCTCTGCTGGGCCTTGAGCATGCTCAGATGCTCAAGGCCCAGCAGAGGAGAAGGCCGATTTTTAAGAGTGCCCAGATGAGGGTAAGAAGCGGCGGGGGGTGACAATTGTGTCGGGGGGGATATCGGATCGTGGCGGGGGGGTGCCGGATCGCGGGGGGGGGGGGGGGCCTTCGAGGGGAGCAATGCCGGTTCTCGGGGGGGGGGGGGGGGGGGGAACGCATCAAAGCGAGTTTCCATTTTTTCCTATGGGGAAACTCGCTTTGATAAACGAGCATTTTGGATTGCGAGCATGCTCCTGGAACGGATTATGCTCGTAATCCAAGGTACCACTGTATTGAATGTTAAGTTAATGCCAAAGATGGATGCAAGGCAGAAAGTGAAGATGGAGAGAAAAAGAGTTAATGGATAAGAAGGCCCTGGAAACATAGTTAAAAGCACAGAAAAATAGTCACCAGGCAACAAAGGTAGGGAAAATGATTTTATATATAGTGATTGAAATATCAGTTTTGAGAATTTATATCTGCTGTGTATATTGTGTGTATATGAAAATGAATGGAAAAAAATTACATTACAATTAGTAAAGGGGGTAGGATCTGGAGAAGAGCTTAGGTGGGTCTAGGGTGGAGTTTGGGAAGTCTGTGGTTGGGGGTACCCAGTTGATATTTCTTAGATTTCCCTGGAGGGCCTCTGTGCATGCGAGGATGTCAGCGTGATTTTATCACAGCGACGTCCGCGCACTTCTGGGTGCCTCGAGTCATGGTCACTACCTTTAGTGAGGCCTGGCCCGAAAAAGTTTGAGACACACTGCTGTATGCTATCCTTGCTTCAGTCGACCTGCCTGGCTCCAAAGCAATAATTGTCCTGCACTGTCTGGGCAGATTCTGGCAACAATGTAACCTTTACACTACAATGTACTCCTTACAGCTTAAAAAATAAAAACTGTAATGTAATGTAACCTTCCCCATGTCCGTGCATGGGCCTCTTACCTTGTAAATCGCCTTGAACTTGTAATGGATATGTGATTCAGAAATTCTAATTAGATTAGATTAATGGCTTGTGGACTTTCTTTTAGGGACTTGTCAAAGCCTTTTTTTAAACTTAACAGACTGCTTTTAATACATTTTCTGGCAGTGAATTCCAGAATTTAATTATACATGGAGTGAAAACTTTTTTTTCTGGTTTTAAATTTACTACTTAGTAGCTTTAGTAGCTTCACTGCGTTCCCCCTAGCCCATGTACTTTTGGAAAGACTAAACAAGTTATTCATGCAGAGATGCCAGGTTACAATGGGGATATTGGGTTTTGTCCTGGTTTTGAACTTACATCCCAAAGCAGTGTGGGATTTGAGCTCCTGAACTTGCCAATTTAAATCAGTGCTGCAAGACCCATAATGCACCACAATACATAGGTCAGAAATCCAGGACTGTTCCCAAATCTCCAGCCTGGAACTGGGCAACTTGACATTTCTGGATTCATGTCTACACAGTCCACTCCACTCAGTATTTTATAGATCTCTATGTCCTCTCCCCTCAGTCATCTTTTCTGCAAGCTGAAGAGCCCTAGCCTTTTTAGCCTTTCTTTATAAGGAAACCATCCAATCCCCTTTATTATTTTTATCGCTCTGCTTTGTACCTTTTCTAATTCCACTAATTCCACTTTTCTAATTTTTGAGATGATGTGTCCAGGGCCATAGCAAGCCATAACTGCCCTGTGAAATCATACACTATGGTGCCCCTTCCCCCCACAGAGTGCCTCTCTACTTTCTTCCTGCCTTACCCAAACACACAAATACAGCATCTCCATCTGCCCCTTCCTTTCCCTGGAATCCACCCCTCTCCAAACCACTCACCTGCAGGCAAAAGACTATGCCCAGCAACACTTTGATAAGCCTCCCACTCAAGCATGTCCAAGCATTGCTAGGAAGAGGAAATGTGCATCAAAAGGGTGGGATTCATCAATGCCTGGAATGCACCCAAGCACTGCCGTGCCCACAGAACATGGTTCCTCACTCACAAATGAAATTCTCAAAGAGAAGGGACCCTAGGAGGGAGGTAGCAGGAAAGGGATGGGTAGGGACAGAATGGAGGCAATGAAGCACTCTGTGCTGCAGTCTATGCCCAGTTTTAGCACTCCTATCTGTCTTGTGCCTTGTGCGATCACACTGCCCGCACATACCTTGCTACAACCCTGGTGGCAACCTAAATTGCATAATATTTGAGGTGCAGTTGCACCATGGAGCCATACAAAGGCATTATAATTATCTTAGTTTTGTTCTCCATTCCTTCCTTAATTCCTAGCATTCTATTTGCTTTCTTAGCTGCTGCTGCTGCACATTTAGCAGAGAGGGTTTCAACATATCATCAATGATGATACCTAAATCCTTTTCCTGTGTGGTACTGTGGAACTTTGGATCATGTAGTTATAGTTTGTATTTGTTTTCCCTATATGCATCACTTTGCTCTTGCTCACGTTAAAATACCATCTGCTATTTGAATGCCCAGTCCCATAAAGTCCTCTTGCAGTTTTTTTTTCACAATCCTCTTGTGATTTAACAATTTTGAGTAACTTTGTGTTTTCAGCAAATGTAATTACTTCACCATTATTCCCATTTCTAGACAATATATAAATGTTAGAAAGCAGCAGTCCCAGCACAGACCCCTTGGAGACCCTACAATTTATCTTTCTTCATTGATAATATTGACAATTTAACCCTACTGTGTTTTACGTCTTTTAATCAGTTCTTAATCCACAATAGGACACTGTCTCCTATCCCATGACTTTCTAATTTCCTCAGGAGTCGTTCACAAGGTACTTTGTTAAATACCTTGTGGCAATCCAAATACACAGTATCAATTATCCACATGTTCACCCCTTCAAAGAAATGTATCAGATTGTGCCAAGATTTCCCTTGGTTAAATCCATGTTGATTTTGTTAAAGATTTGGTTAAAACCAAAAAAACTCTGTGGAGTGACGATGTTCCCAAATGGACTTTATTTGAAAGTATCAAAGTTCCAAAGGTACACTAAAATCATCCACATAAAATAATTCCATCCACATAAAAGTAAATCATCCACATAAGAGCCTTAAAGGACCTAGTCCGCTAGGGATACAGGACCCAACATGGTCCGCGTTTCGACAAAAAGTCTTCTTCAGGGGTCCTATTAATAATGAGGGGTACATTAAGAATGCATGTAAGTTATGAATAGTAGTGGTGATAAAATGTGAAACTGTGAATGCAAAGAGTATGAAAGATATGTGATAAAGGACACAGTGATGTAAATGGCACTAATAAAAATGAGTTGGTGATAAATGTCATAAAAATGTGAAAACAGAAAATATTTGGATCTATGCAAAATGCAGAGTGAAGTGAAAAACTTAATTGTATTATAAAAATGGTGGACTTGCGAAGACCATGCTAAACAAATGATCAGTGAATACTTGTGTTTAAACAAGCTAGAAAGACACAAAGGGAACTATATAGGACAAAAAATGAATGATGAATACATACCCTGGGGGTCCTATAAAGGTGAGTACGTGGTAAACTAAAATAATATTGAATTTAAAATTTCAGAAGTTAAAACCATATATAAAACTCTATACTACTGCCAAGTTTAAGATTAAACATATTAGCAAAGCAATATGTTTTAAAATGTTTTTAAAAAGCTATGTAGAATATTTTAAAACCCAAAAACAGATATAGATGATAGAAAAAAGGGGGCCATGCAGTAAAAAAAGAGGGGGTGAGATCTTCCAATAAAGAGGCTAAATTGAAAACCTAATTGAAAAACTAACAGGTCAAAAGCCATACAAGTGAGCTGTGATTGAAAAAAAAACAAAAAACGGTGAGAAGGAGCCACAGAAAAGTGATAGTGGGGGATGGGCTCAGAAAAGGAACCATGCTGCACATTACTAAATAACACTAAAAAAAGATAAGGGATATAAAAATACATAGCTGAATACTGCTAATTAAGAGAAAAAGAGCTCATGACCCACACACGGGAGATTGGCAAGATTATCCTGTAGATTCGGATCCATATACACAATGTGGAGCCAAGCGAGGCGATGCATGATGACCGCAAAGGCCGTGACCCTCGAGGACAATTCAAAGGCGTCGTAGGCCTCCTGAAACATAGAGGCGGAGCTGGGAGAGGGTCTTCTCGAGGAGACAAAACTCCTGACGCCGAGAATCTGGTATGTCCTCTCAGAACGAGTGGAGGGCGTCCACACAGCACCGGAGGTAGTACGTGAAGATAAAGTTATATTTGAGGACACAATTCGCCATCATTGAGTTTTGGTAAAGACAGCGACCAAACTTGTCCATCGTACGGCCCTCCCGGTCTGGAGGGACGGCAGCGTAAACCTTATAGGGGTTGGACTTCTTAAAGGAAGACTCAACCATCAAGGATTGATGAGAAAGCTGAGAACTTTCAAACCCCTTTACCGGGATTGTCTGGTAACAGGACTCTAACTTGGAGGGAATGGCCGTGACCGCATAGGGGGTCTCCAGGTTCCGGAGAAGAGTTTGCCGGAGAACCTGGTGCAATGACAAGCGAAGTGCCTCACGGGGTGGCTGGTCAACACCCATTTCTGCCAGATATTCCTGGGTATAATGGGACTGAGACTGGAGGGCCAGTTTCAAAGCCCTACTCATGTCAGAGATGAAACAAGCAAAGGAGGAGTTTCGAGAAGAAGGCTCATCCTCCTGAGGGGACCCCTAACGAAATCTGGGGGCAGCCGAGAAAGAGGGAGAAATTTCCCTTGAATAGTAAGCTGGGGCCTCAGAGTCCCGTGAATTGGAGACCGAAGAGGCCTGACTAAAGTGTCTGGGGGGCGTCGAGGAACGTCCCCCTGCAAGGTGGGCTGGGGAAGACTCTGGAGTCAGAGGAAGTAGCTGGCGAAGCCTCTGAGAAGACGGGGCAAAGGAAAATTCCTCCACCAGTTTCAAAGAAGACCCCTTAGAGGCTGCTGCCTCGATGGGGAACACAAAGTAGAGTCCAACTCGAGGACAAGCGTGTGCCTGGAAGGCTTCGCGGTCGGAGACCTGCCCCGAAGGGGTGGAGAAGAACAGGGCTTTTTAGGAGGGGCAAACCTCGACATAGTAGCTGGGGAAAAATGGCCCCCTGGTCTGGATCCCCAAAAAGTCACAGGTGACTCGGGGGATGAAGAATCACTTGAGGAAACCCGGCGAGTCTTGCGGGAAAGGCGTCGAGATACAGGGGACGCTCAGGCTTGTCACACCGAGACTGGGTCGAGACTGAGGTCAGAGGTGTCAAAGTCGGGACCAGTTGGCTCACTACCGAGGAAAGCTGCATGGTAAGTATAGCCTTAAGCATGTCCTCGAACATAGGCACCGAGACCAAAGGTGGTTGAGTCTTAGGTGTAGCAGTGCGCTCTTTCGGGGGCAACTTCAAGGAAGAGAATTCCCTATGTGAGGAGGCACGCTTAGAGTGATGTCTCGAAGACGCCAATGAGGCGGCACTGACATGAGACTCCGAGGTAGGCTTCTTTGCCGGCACACCTGAGGAGTAAAGAGGAGACTTACCCGAGGCCAGAGCCTTCGAGGTCGAGGACTTTGAGGCCGAGGCACCCAACGAAGGTGCCCGCAGGATCCATGGGGCCAAAAAGTTGGAGAATCTTGGCCACCCTCCTACAAAGAGCCCGCGGTTGCAAAGTCGCACAACAGGGACACGACTCAGCGCGGTGCTCTGCACCCAGGCACTCCACACACCAACGATGATGGTCGGTGATAGAGATAACCCGGTTGCACTTAGTACAGTTTTTAAATCCGGAACGAGGCCAGGACATAAGAAAAAATATGGCCGCGGCCAGAGTAAGACCGGGTAACCTAGTAAAAAATATATGAACTGAAAAAAACGAAATAGAAAGGAAAACAAAGACGAGGGCACAGCGACTCAAATGAAACTAACCAAACAAGCCGTGGTGCAAGAGGGACAACGAGATCGCGCGAAGAGAGGGAGCAGTGCTTCTGGCTCTGCGGAAAACAGAACTGAGGACACGCTGAGGAGATGCATGCCCTAGACCGGGCAGGAGGGGCTCGCGCGCATGCGCAGGCCAATCGCAAGCTTGAAGGACTTCAAGCAAGTCTGCTTGCGAAAACGTCCGCTAGGGGGCTCTGTCAGTGATGTCACCCATATGTAGAGAATATGCTGCCTTCTTGTCCTGGGATAAACATTGAACCAACCTCTGTGCATCACCATTAAATACTTTTTTTGGCACCAGTATCTTTCCGACATCTTCTTTTGAGAAGACTGAAGCAAAGAATTGCCATGTCCTCCCTGAGTGCCTCTTTTACTCCTCAGTCATCTAATGGTCCAACTGATTTCTTTTACCAACTTTTGGTTCTAATATACATAAAGTTTTTATTAACTGTTTTTAACCTGTTTATACTACTGTAGCAACAATGAGCTTGTAGCTGAAAACATTTTTGTGTGTGTCATGCATTTGATTAAAGGTGAATCATGGCATTTGAATAGTACTCCACAGTTCTCCAAGTGCAATTTCTACTGGCAGCTCCTTCCCCTCTTTGGCACAGGATATCTCTTCAATTTTTTAGTATTACCCTGTCAGCCCTGGCACAGCTAGAGACTTTCATATATTGCCAGCATCACATGATAACCTAACAGCTCCATTCCCATATTATGTGATGCAGCTCCTGCTATCTGCCTCCCCAGCAGATATCTCTTTAATAGGAACAATATTAAAGTTTGCCTCAAACATCAGGTCTTTCAAATCTTGAACCTTTTTACTTTGGCTATGAGCATTTGTGGTCATTGCTTTCCATTTGTTGTTAAATGAGTCATTTAGGTATAAGAACATAAGAAAAACCATACTGGGTAAGATGCAGGGGATCCTGACAATTCATAGGAAGACAATTAGTAGGGAGGTGACAATTTGTAGGATCTTCCTACCAATTGTCATCTACGAATTACCTCTGGGACCCAACACTGGAAAAAATTGGTGCTGCACCCCCCACAATGACCCTATATGATGAGATGTTCCCCCCCCCTTATGTATGTACCTCTACTGAACTACTTGGTGGTCCAGTGGGGGTCTGTGAGGGTCTTCTTTGCTGGAGCACCACACTTCCGATGCCCCTGACATTTTCCAACATGGGAATACAACCCAATGAAGTGCCCCTCCCCCACTCCCCTATGTATATACCTGAACAAAACTACCTAATGGTCCTGCGGGGGTCTTCCTGGCTCGAGTATGGTTCTTTCGTGGTACATCCTGTACTAGTGCAAGCACCTGGAAAGGTTATGACAGCTGCGAGAAGACAGGCCCAAGAGGGCCATGCTCCTGCCACAAAGACCCTTCTGAAGACCCCCACTAGACCACCAGGTACTTTATTAGGCTCGGATGGAGCTTACCCATACATAGGGGAGCGGTGGGGGCATCTCATCCTGGTGAAGGGGGTAAGAACCATGGGCAGGGGAGGGGCATGGCCATTGTGGTTGGAAGGGAAATTGGAGGAGGCAGAGGGAGGAAGGCACTGAGACACCAGGCCTGAGCGGGGGATGGGGAGAAAGGGACCTGGAATATGCAGCGAGGTACACATCTGTGGGAGGGGGGAATGAACTTGGGACACTGGTAGAGGACACAAGGAAGAAAGAAAAGGATCATGAACTTGGTGCACAGGGGGGAGGAAGAGAGGGAGGGATGGAGGGGGCATTGGGACACGGAGGGAGAGAAGGATGGAGGTGAACTTGGGACATAGATGGAGGAAGTGAAAGAGATGCTGAGGTGGGGGCAAGAACTTGGAATCATCTGCCTGTCCACAGGTTGGGGGGGATGGAAAAAAAAGTGTGTTTTTTGTAGTTTAATTTGGTGGCTTAGCTACCTGTGATTGCTAGAATGATTTTTTTTTAAAGTCTTTGTAATGGTTTTCTCTTTCCTTTAGTTAATGCCCTTTATTTTTTACTTGTTTCAGTCTTGTCTGATATTATGTCTATTATTATTTAGTGTTTCTTTCTTAGATAGTCTTAGGGTTATATTGTATGCTTATTTAGTGTTTGATTCTTTGAAGGCAATGGAATATAAAGAGTTCTCCTGTTGTTCTAATTAGAATAATTGACAATAAATGAAAACTATAAGTAAAAACATTAGCTAGGGGGTAGGCGGGAGAGGGGAGGACAGGAAGGAATAGAGACTAATCCAGACCCTGCACTGCTTTCCAGAAACGATCTCTAGCAGAAGGTTCAAGCTTTCAAAACTGTAGAACTATAAAAGGCTATTATTCTGTGACTAGCTAAGTAAAGTTTGCTGTTTTAAGATCTAAATTGTCTATAGAAGGGAGCCTATGATTGAGCTTTTCTTCCCAAACCTATCAAAGCTCAGAGCAGAATAATGTATACTTACCAAACATACGTCTTCTCCTCTCAGAAAGAGAATGTCCTCTTCCCTCTTTCTCTCCTCCTCTCAGAAAGACAGCCTCTAGGTCTCAAACCAATAGAAATCCAGCGGAAAAAGTTTACATGGTTTCATTTGAGGCTATAGGGAACATCCACACATAATTTTATTCAATTTGGAGGAGGTTGAGTGGGGATGATTTTCAATATTGGTCCATTTGACATGGAAAGACCCACAAGTTGTAATTTACTTGAGCCTGCTATGACCCATCTTTCCTTTGTTTCTTTATTCTCTGTGTCCATGTGCATGACATACTGAATACAGGCAGTCCCCAGATTAAGAACAAGTTCCGTTTTTAAACTGTTCTTAAGTTGAATTTATATGTAACTCAAATCCTGTACAGTACATAATCTATAAAAACATTAAAGAAACAGTCCTCAAAACAAAGTACTGTAGTTTAAATTTTAAAAAAGATAGGCAATTTACACTTACGTTCGTTCTTTATCTGTCCCACTGTTCCCTTTCTACCATCACATCAACATTCCTCCCTCATCTCTCTCTTCTCCATGAATCTGTGCCTCATGCCTCTCCCACCACCATGTCCAATATTTTTCTCTCCCTATGCCCAACAATTCACCTCTTCATTTCCCCATGTGCACTGTCTCTTTCCCTCTCACTCAGAAACCCATGCCCAACAATTCTCCATTTCTATTCCTTCCCTCACCTCAGCATCTTTTTCCCTCACTCCTTCCATTGTTCCATTTTTATCTCCCAGGTTCATGCTTCTTTCTCTTTCTTCTTTCTTTCCATCCATCGTCCGAAGTTTGTACTCCCTCCGTTCCTGTGTCAATGCACCCCTTCTTCCTCCCTTCGGTCCAAATGCAACCCTTCTCCTCACTTCTATGTCCCAACATAGCCCATGTAATCTTTCCCTCTGTTCTGCGTCTCAAATTCTTGCCCGTGGGTGTTTACCTCCTCTGGCCGGCTCCCTTCTCCCATAACATTTCTCTTTGCAAAGCCGCAGACATGGTTCCTGCACGCGGCTGACTCAGCAGCCTGACTCTTCATGCCTCTCATGGGTGTTTACCTACTCATGCGGCTCTCATCCCAGTGGTATTTCTCTTCATGAAGCCATGGCCACTGGAATTGGCGGCTGCGGCTTTGCAAACAGAAGTGCCACTGGGAGGAGAGAGCCAGCCTAGGAAGTAAACACGAGCCACGGCTTTGCAAAGAGAACTGCGATGGGAGGAGGGAGCCGGTCAGAGAAGGTAAACACCTGCGGGAGGCACAAATTTGGGACGCAGAACGGAGGGAAAGACAACGAGGGTCGCGTTGGGACACGGAATGGAAGGGAGGAAGAAGGGGTGCGTTGACACAGGAAGGGAGAGGCAGGGCTCCGGTTCATAATTATGAGTTTTGACGTAAGTTGGGCGTTCTTAAACCGGTTACTGCATGTACTACAAGCAGCAACCAAAGAAGAGTTGAAATATTTTATTATAGTTAAAATAGAGCAAGAGAGAGCTAAACTATTCTTAGCATAATTTATTGAAATCGAAATGATTAAATTTTCTTATTCTCACAGAAGTTTTACACTTTGTTTACGTCATTAGTGGGAAATCCCTAGACTAATGAGCTACAGAAGTTTTTCAATATTGGGTGAATGGTAGATAATTCACACTAAACTTGCTGTCAGCATCGAGCACATGCCATTCTTGTGGTTTTTCTCTTATAGTGAAACTATTTCACCAGTTTCATACCTTCACTCCCAAGCTCCCCACCTATTTGCATATCCTACCTCGTTCATTTCAGCATCCCGTACCTGACTAATCTCCCTTTTAAATCTCACCCTTATTCCAGTGATCTGGGTTGGTAGAAGGAGGAAGCATGTAGGAGGTTCCCTCAAACCATCTCCTCTGCAGCCAGTAATGGCTGTGTTTGTGGTCATAAGGAAGGAAGCAGGATGTATTATTACCAGCCTAAGCTGGTGACAGTGGTGATTGCAGAAGTGCAGGTTCTGGATGCAGCAGTCCTGATTGCTTTGCCCACCTGCCCTACTGTCAAACCTGTAACATTTCCAGCTTGGGCTGGTAGCATCAGTCATCACAGGTGATATGGAGAAGCAGAAGTAGCGATTATTGGGATTACAGGTACCGTATATACTCGAATATAAACCGGGATTTTTGGGCCAAAAAATTGGCCCAAAAATGGGATCCCAGTTTATATTCGGGTCAATGCCCCCTCTCATAATTTTTTTTTTAGGCTGCTGCCAGGCTGTACCCCCGCCTCCCTCCCTAGCCTCATAGGTACCTCATCCGGTGATCCGCGGTGAAGGTGCAGCGGGCAGGAGCAAACTTTCCAAGTTCTTGCCCTGCTTCTAACTGGCTGCCGTTGTTTCTTTGTCCGCTGAGCGACATGAGCAGGAGCACGATTTTGCGCTGTTGCTCAGTACTGAGAGGCATCCTTATTGGCTCCGCGAATTCTTGGGGGGAAAAGGGGATCTCGACTTATATTCAGATCGACTTATATTCTTTGTTTCTGTGTTTTGCTTTTCCCATCTTGCAGCTACATATTGTTAAGGAAAGCATTAGCTTGCTGCCTGTGTCAAATTTTTGTTGACATACTGGTTGAGAAACTGTTGTAAAGGGAAGGTATTGCTCTCAAGGAAACTCAAGATAGGAAGTTGGAGTCATTGTTTTAACTCAGTATTGCAAATCCTCTAAATTTGCATGCACCCAGCTGCTCCTCATTGCCAAGCCCCTTCCCTCAACTCCCACCCATCCCTCATTCAATCTTTGATTCATAAATTTAAAACAGTTAAGAAGATAGTAAGTTTTTGGGTGGAGTAGTAGCCTTCCGAGGATTGATAGCATGGAATGTTGCTACTCTCTGAGTTTTTGCCAGGTACTAGTGACCTGGATTGGCCACCGTGAGGACGGGCTACTGGGCTTGATGGACCATTGGTCTGACCCAGTAAGGCTATTCTAATATTCTCTAACTTAGTACCTCTCATTACAAATCTCTACAGTATTTGTAGTAGCCTTATGACCAGAGCCCTACTGAGGTGGTCACAGCAGTTCTTAGGAAAGAAGATGATTTGTGTCTGGAAATAGCAGCTGCCTGTATGATGGACCCTCAATATGATCTAGCTAAGACTTTCACAAACATAGTAGTAACTTCTGCAGTCACTGTTTGCAGGGACCTGTGGCTGCACCATTAGTTAGAGATTTCAGGCTGCAAATCCTATCTAAACTGTGACTGCACTTTAAGGATAAGGTTTTGTTATATTTGGAGTTGGATTCATTTAGCTCATGCCTTTTCAGTAGCTCAAGATGAGGTACATTATCCCAGGGCAAGCAGGCAGCATATTCTCAACATATGGGTGACGTCAATCATGGAGCTCTGATGCAGACAGCTTCACAAGCAGACTTGCTTGAACTTTTGGAAAGTTTGCAACTGCCACATCGCAAATACGCAAATGCCTTCCCGCCTGATGTAGGGCACGCGTCTCCTCGTTTCTTAGTTTTCTGCGGACCTGAGAAGCCCTCGTTTTAAGGCTCTACGTGAGAGTTAGTTCTTTTCGTGCTTTCTCATTGAGGCCCAGGTCGACTTTTCATAGAAACAGAAAAAAGCAGCAGAAAAGGGCAGACCTCGTTTATTGAGACTCTTCGAGACCACCAACTCCTTAGTGGAGGAAATCTATTGTGGAGCCATAGCATTCTCGCCATTCGAGTTCTTCTCCTGTGAGGTATTCTTCACCAGCTGGTTCTTCAAAACGAAAACATTCTGCTTCTATTCATTCCAGAAGTGGGCATTCATCTGCATCTTTGCCTATGGATTCAGATCTTCGGTATCAATACTCCAAAGAGGCTTCACCTTCTTTCTCTGCTGTAAAGGGTACCTCGAGAGGCTCTCGTACCCCTTCTTAACAATGTCATCCCTCTTCGGGTCCAGTGTCCTTTACTAAGTTCCTATGCCAAATGAGTAAAGATCTCAACATTGCTTTGGAGTCTGATTCAAAATACTCTAGGGATTTTCTCAAATTACTCATGAATGGCATTCTTTCTCAGACTTTTAAGAGAAATCTGGATACCCCATATTCTATCCCTGCGGTGCCAGCAAAGCTAGAATCACGTTATAAAATGGTTCATTGTAAAGGATTTGAGAAGTCTCAACTTTCCCATCAATCTCTTCTCATGGAGTCATCTTTGAAATGAACCAATCCTGCCAAAATTTATGCCACAGTCCCTCATGGCAAGAAGGCAGAACCACTGTCAAATTCGGCCGACAGCTCTATCAAAATTCTATGATGACAAATCAAATTTTAAACTATAATTTTATCTTCACATCTTATCTGAAGCATTGGGTCAATGCCATGCTTACTTTCTTCAAGTATCTATCTCAACATCGACTTCCAGAGTTGTAACACGTGCATCACACTCTGGGTCAACTCCGCATGCATATGGTTCAGGCTGCATATGATACATTTGAAATGTCCTCCAGAGTCACTTCGTTCTTGGTGGCTATGCGCCGTCTAGCCTGGCTCTGCACTGTAGATATGGATCCGAATCTATAAGATCGACTGGTTAACATCCCATGTCAGGGGAATGAATTGTTTGGCTACAAAGCGCTTGTCTGAGCATGAGAAATCATTTGCCTCCATAGTTAAGCTGAAGCCTTCCACTGCTAAGAGTTATAGACCTCCTCCATCTTATCAGAAGCAATCTTCAGAAGTCAGCTTCTTATTCAAGGCCACCTCCTAAGAAAAAGCAGCAACAACAGCAATGTAAACCTCAGGCTCCTGCTGCGCCCAAGTCCACTCAGGCTTTTTGACCATCTAATACAGAGCATAACGTCAATCTTTCTGCCTCTGTCTTCCCATCAGAGGTCGTCGCCATCATTTTTATCAATGATGGGAACTGATTACATCAGACCTCTGGGTCCTCACAATAATCAGGGAGGGTTATTCTCTTCAATTTCTTCAGATTACACCAGATCTCCCTCCAAGAGAGTGACCTTCCAATTCGTTGCAGCTCACCCTTCTTCAGGAAGTTCAAGCTCTGCTTCATCTCCATGCCATCGAGAAAGTTCCTCTGAAACAGCACACGGTTTTACTCCCATTACTTCCTTGTCCCGAAGAAGACTGGAGATCTTCAACCAATATTGGACCTCAGAGCTCTCAACAAATTTCTTGTCAAAGAAAAATTTTGGATGTTGTCTCTAGCATCCTTATGTCCCCTTCTGTATCACAATGATTGGTTATGCTCTCTGGATCTCAAAGAGTCTTTCACTCACATTCCCATTCATCCAGCCTTCCGCAAGTTTCTCAGATTTCGGGTAGGAAATCATCATTTTCAATACAGAGTGCTACCTTTCGGCCTGGCATCATCTCCCAGAGTTTTCATTAAGTGCCTAGTAGTAGTAGCAGCAGCTCTGCGTAGCCATGGTCTTCAGGTTTTCCTATATCTGGACGACTGGTTCATCAAAGATTCCACATCTCAGGGGGTTATTGTAGCGATCCAAAGGACTATTTGGTTCCACCAAAGTTTGGGGTTCAAAATAATCTTTCCAAAATCTCAGCTACAGCCCTCTCAAACTCTACAGTTCATTGGAGCTGTACTGGACACTGGACAGCTCAGAGCATTCCTTCCCCAGCAAAGTCGGGATATTCTCATTCAACTTTGCCACAATGTGTTACCCCTCTCCTCCTCGCTCTCAGCGAGGCACATGATGGTTCTCGGTCACATGGCCTCTACAGTTCATGTGACTCCTTTTGCCAGACTTCACCTCAGAATTCCTTAGTGGACCCTGGCTTCTCAATAGGCACAGGCTTCCAATCCTCTCTCTCAGCACATTACACTGACTCCTTCGGTCAAACAGTCTCTCCACTGGTGGATGTTTTCTTCCAATCTCTCCAGAGGTTTACTGTATCAAACGCCCCCCTCATCAGAAGGTCCTCATGACAGATTCCTCGACCTATGCTTGGGGAGCTCATCTCAATGGTCTCCGTATTCAAGGGCATTAGTCCATCACAAATCGTTGGAGTCACATAAATCTGTTGGAACTCAGAGCGATTTTCAATGCTCTTAAAGCTTTTCAGCATCTTCTTCATGATCAAGTAGTCCTCATTTGTACAGACAATCAAGTAGCCATGTACTATGTCAACAAGCAGGGAGGAATGGGATCTCTTCCCCTGTGCGAAGAAGCTCAGAAGGTTTGGAATTGGGCAATTTTTCACAACATCTTTCTGAAAGCCATCTACATTCAAGGAGAGCAAAACTTGGCAGACAGATTGAGTCGTCTTCTACAGCTTCACGAAAGGACACTCAATTCATCGCCTCTCCATCTCATTTTTTCTCAGTGGGGGGCTCCCCAAGTAGATCTCTTTGCATCTCCCCACAACAACAAACTGCCTCAGTTTTGCTCCTGGGTATACTCTTCTCACCGCCTGGAGGCAGATGCCTTTCTCCTGGAATGGACCAACAAGTTTCTGTATGTGTTTCCTGCATTCCCTCTAATTTTCAAGACACTCGTCAAACACGAACATGCTACCATGATTTTGATAGCTCCTTAGTGGCTCAGACAACCTTGGTTCTCCCTTCTGCTTCAACTCAGCAGCAGGGAGCCACTACTTCTACCATTTTTTTTTGTCTCTGCTTACACAGTCAGGGGTCTCTGCTTCATCCCAACCTGCAGTCTCTGCACCTGAAAGCTTGGTACCTTTCAACGTAACTGCCAATTTCCAGTTCTCTCAATCTGTAGCAGACATTTTAGAAGTTTCTGAAAATCTACCACTAAGCAATGTTACCACCAGAAATGAACTAGGTTTTCTGCTTGGTGCGTCCTTCATCGCAAGGAGCCTCAGTCTACCTCCTTGTCTTCAGTTTTTGGATTACCTGCTGCTTTTATCTCAATCAGGCCTCAAATCCACATCCATTAGAATCCATCTCAGTGCAATTGCTGCTTTCCATCAGCCCTTAGAGAGGAAACCTTTATCTGCTCATCCTGTGGTTTCCAGATTCATGAAAGGATTTTTCAATGTCAAACTACCTCTCAAACCACCTCCAGTGGTTTGAGATCTCAATGTGGTTCTTTCTAGATTGATGAAGCCTCCATTTGAAACAATCTCTTCGGCTCATCTGAAATATCTCACTTGGAAAGTGGTTTTTATCATTGCTGTCATGTCTGCTCGCTGAGTCAGTGAGCTACAAACTTTAATAGCAGACCCACTTTTCAAGTATTTCATCATGACAGGGTGGTCCTCCTTACTTATCCTAAATTCTTACCAAAAGTTGTTTCAGAATTTCATCTCAATCAATCCATTGTACTTCCAGTGTTTTTTCCAAAGCCTCATTCTCACTCAGGAGAAACAGCTCTTCATACTGTAGACTTCAAGCATGCTTTGGCTTTCTACTTATAAAGAACTAAGCCACAAAGATCTTCTCAACTTTTTGGTCCTCGGTTCATACATTCACCTCTCATTATTGTCTGGATTCTTTGGCCAGGCAGTATTACAAAATTTATTCTCCTGAATTGCCAACACGCCCACCATCCCATTCTGGTTAGCTTGGAGGTCACCCATATGTTGAGAATATGCTGCCTGCTTGTCCTGGGATAATGCACGGTTACTTACCGTAACAGGTGTTAATCAGGGACAGCAGGCAGATATTCTCATAACCCACCCACCCACCCACCCACCTCCCCTGGTTGGCTTCTTAGCTAGCTATCTAAACTGAGGAGACGCGTGCCCTACGTTAGGCGGGAAGGCACTTGTGCATGCGCGGTGCAGCAGTCGTGAAATTTCCAAAGGTTCTTCAAGCAAGTCTGCTTGTGAAGCTGTCTGCATCTGAGCTCCATGGTTGACATCACCCATATGTTGAGAATATCTGCCTGCTGTCCTTAGATAACACCTGTTACGGTAAGTAATTGTGATTTTAGGGACTTTAGGCTTAAGCGGTATTGGTGAGATTTGAGTTCTGACTCTATTGGTTTTCAGCCTACAACTAGGCTTCTCCATTGGTCAAGAATCCAGGGGAACCTAAAACTCCTAGGTGACTGGACGATGGAGGGAAAAAAGGCCTTTAGAGCTAATTTTATCAAGAAAAAATACAGTGCATGGGAGCACTGTAAACAACCTACCCTCTTCTTCCTCTCTCCCCTCCTCCTTTCTTAAGACAAAGAAGCAGTAAAGACATGGAGATTTGGGTATCAGGCTAGGGAATATCTGCAGAAAATCACGATGTATACAAAGACACCATTTTTACCAGTGGACATTTTCACTCACAAACAGAATACACCTAAAAGCATTATTTTTGTTTTCATTTTGTTTATTCTGAACTGGAACTTGATTATCATTTCTCTATTTTCTTAAGTGAAGTTAATAGCACTCTCTGTATTAGTTGAATTTGGTTGGTAATACTTTTTCAGTTCAAAATCTTTTATTAAAATTTTGAAGCTTTTATAATAAATTAGTAAAATATGTGACTGTAATTAACTTATAATACGAATCATTACTAAGTCGCAGGCAATTATTAAGATCTTAAATATATCAACAAATTTCATTTTCTGGGTGATTGCATGGTTATCTGCTGTTTCCTGTGTTCAAACTTTCCTGTAATTGCAATTAATTTAACAGTAAAAACAGACGTAGTTATTTCTACCTAGTTTTGTAGTTTAACAATCATGCTGCAATCTTTTTTTTTTAAAACTGTTCAGTTTACAATTTTTATATTCTTTCCATATGCTGCTAGCTTTTGGGTTTTGTGAATATAAAGAACCAGAATCTACACTTAGAGCTCTGCGATTGCTTCATGACCTTCAGATTGGGGAAAAGAAGCTTCTAGTTAAAGTTGATGCGAAGACAAAGGCACAACTTGATGAATGGAAGGCAAAGAAACGAGCTTCCAATGGGGTAGGTACCAGGGCTTATGTAATTTTTTCCAATATGTCTACATATGTGTTTATGTATGTATCTCTGATGGAGAGGGGATGGCAAGCTTGAATGGATCATTTTACAAACATTCTATGGGTTTAGGAAGAATAAGAAAGTGTGGTGATATATCAAGTTGACTCTGTCAACTGATTTCAAAGGATGAATTCTAAATTTTAGCCACAGGGTATACTGCCCCATAGTAGTAGTCCCGTCTAGTAGTGGGGATGTTGTACACATAGCAACCAATAGCAAGCTAGTTCAGTCACTAGAAGTTGCTATATATAACAAATATTTAGAAAGCTACACAGGTTCCCTGTTGAATTTTATGATTTGGACTAAGGGAGGAGAAGAGACGATCAAACAAGCTTACAATTATTTCAGTGCATACCATCCTACAATCAAATTCAAAATTGACTATTCCCTGAAAAAGTAAAATTTCTAGACATCAGTCTCTATCAACAATGGTTACATACAAACATCTGTATACAAGAAATCTGTAATGGCGTCAGCCTGAAAAAACGCCGTGGCAGAAGTTACAGGGCAGAAGTTATGGAGCACAAGTTCCTAGTAAGGATGATTGCATAGTGACATGGGGCACATCAAGCTTTCTGCCAATTGGTCCAAGGGTAAGCAGTAGTGCTGCCCGATCCAGGAAAAAAATATTTGATTCGATTCAGCCTATTGAACTGATTTTTCAATTCGATTTTCCTGCCCAATTGGGTGTTTTGTTTTTGGGTTTTTTTTTTTTTTTTTTTTTTCAAACATCATGGTAGGTTTATTTTATAGCCTCTTCACCCCCTTTGCCTTCTACTAACCACACTGGCGCTGTGGTGTAAACAAAATAAACAAAAAAGACTTTTCCTCTCTCTGTTAAATCCTAGCTCACGTTTGTGGTCTAACACCAGCTCTGGCAGGATACACATTTCAAATCTGACATATTGTAATCACAAAACAGAAAATAAAATTATTTTTCTACCTTTTGTTGTCTGGTCATTATTCAAATCTTATTGATCCCCGGCGCTGGTTGTCTTCTGATAACTTGCTTGCCAGGGTCTCCTTCTTTCTCCGTGATAACCATCCATCTTCTATCTCTATCCTCCCCTTTCGTTTCCCTTCCCTCCCCCGAAGGTCTGACATCTACCCTTTCATCCAGCATCTCTCCCTCCTTCCTCACCACCCCAGGGTCCACCGTATCTCCCTTTCTTTTCCCAACTACCCTGCTATCCAGTATCCCAACTACCCCCTCCACACCATCCCTTGTGTCCAACTTCTCTCCCTTTCTGTTCCTTCCCTCCCTAAATCACATTGTCTATCATCTCTATCCCTCTCCTCTGTTTTTAGACCCATTATTTCTTCCCACCCCAAAATCCGGCATATGCACATCTCTTTGAACCTCCCCTTCCTTCCCTCCGTGTACTTCTACACCAGGGCCCCCCTCCCCTGACGGCCTGCACCTCCCCTGAAGGCCGGCACCCCACCCCTGAAGGCCTGCCGGTCCCCCCTGAAGGACTGTACCACCCCTCTGAAGGCCTGCATACCATCCCTTCGAAGGCCTGCACCTCCCCCCTGAAGGCCTGCCTGTCCCCCCTGAAGGCCTGCACCCCACACCCTGAAGACCTGCGTGTTCTCCCTGGCCTCCCGCGCACCATTTACCTACTAGCAGCAGCCTGCACTTCGGGTGAATCGATTCAAATCAATTTAAAACAAAACAAAATCGGCCTCCCGATTCGGTAACTGACCCTCCCCCCTAAAGCAGGAGCGACAGCGCTGCCTCTTGCTGGCCGGCCGCTGCCGCACCTGCTTTAGAGGGTGAGGGGGGACGGTCAGTCGGGAAGTGCTGGTGTCCAGCTTCCCCCTGGCCTCCCGCTGGTGACCGGCTTCCCCCCTGGCCACCTACTAGTAGCAGCCTGCAGAGAAGATCACTGGTGCTAGCGATCTCTGCAAGCTGCTATAGGTCTTCGGAGCCTGTTTCCTCTGCTGCGATCCTGCCTCTGACGTCAGAGGAGGGGCGGGACCATGGCAGAGGATACAGCTCCGAAGACCTATAGCAGCTTGCAGAGATCGCTAGCACCAGCGATCTTCTCTGCAGGCTACTACTAGTAGGTGGCCAGGGGGAAGCCGGTCACCAGCGGGAGGCCAGGGGGAAGCTGGACACCAGCACTTCCCGACTGACCATCCCCCCTCACCCTCTAAAGCAGGTGCGGCAGCGGCCGGCCAGCAAGAGGCAGCGCTGTCGCTCCTGCTTTAGGGGGGAGGGTCAGTTACCGAATCGGGAGGCCGATTTTGTTTTGTTTTAAATCGATTCACCCGAAGTGAATCGGTGAACTGATTCAAATCGTGAATCGGGCAGCACTCGTAAGCAGTGACTTGCCCTTGATTATTTCAATAGCAGACTATGGACTTTTCTTCCAGGAACTTGTCGAGACCTTTTTTCTTTTTAAAACTCAAGATATGCTAACTTCTGTTACGACATCAAGTTCTAGAGCTTAATTATTTGTTGACTGAAAAAATATTTCCTACTGTTTGTTTTAATGAAGTTACATGTAATACTTTTGAGTGTTCTCTAGCCTTTGTACTTTTTGAAAGAGTAAAGAATATAAGGTTTTATCCCAGGACAAGCAGGCAGGTACTCTCACATATTGGTGACGTCATTCGACGGAGCCCGGATGCGGACGCCTCACAAGCAGACTTGCTTGAAGAAACTCGTGAGTGCCTTCCCACCAAGCACTGGGTTTGTCTCCTCAGTTCTTAGTTTTCCGCGGAGCCAAGAAGTCCGTCTTTGACTCTCTGCGTTCAACTTCGTTCACTTTTTGCCTTCTCTCAACCGAGGTTGGTGTTTTTTCTTCACGAATCGCTGTTTTCTTTTATTTCTTTTCTTTTAGTTGAAAAAAAAATAATTTTGTCTTCTTCCGTGAGTTTGCCGGGACGGGCCGCTTGGCCACAGCCCGCAAGCTTCAACTTTGCTGCAGCTATTTTTTTTCTTATGTCCCAGCCTGCTACAGGCTTTAAGAGATGTAGCAAGTGTCAGCGCGCAATCTCTCTCACAGACCCTCACAGACGCTGCCTCAAGTGCCTTGGGCCGAAACATCATCCTAGGTCGTGCCTGCCTTGCCAAACACTTCAGCCTCGTGCTTTCAAGCGTCGTTGCGTTCTGGTGGACAATCTTTTCGAGATGGAGTCTCCGAATGATCCCTCGACTTCGAAGGCGTCTTCGGCCTCGACTTCCATCGAGGCTCCTGCACCTACTGCTTCCACCTCGAGCCTTATCAGACCTTCGTCGTTTGCAGCGGCTCTTGCTTCGACGTCATCTGCTGTATCTTCCCCTGTTTCCTCAGGTCAGATAGCTCAGCAGTCGGTTCCACCGGTGGTGATTAAAGTGTCCAAGACTACTAAGTCGAAGCACACTCACACTACCTCAAAGGAACCTCCAGCCAAGGTTTCAGATGCGGATCCATCTTGCCGGCTTCTTTTCAGACCATATTAGAGAAGCAGTTTCTTCAGTACCTTACTATCATGGGACCTAAACTGCTTCCTCTTCTCCAGCCTGGGCATTCAGCAGACTCCCGCGAGGTCGAGCCGCTTCCTGTGCCCCTGTCTGAGCTTCCACACTCTTTGCATGGAGCAGAGTCTCTGCGAGTGTCTGGTCTGTCATCTAAACACGAAAAGCAAGGAGCAGATTCTTTGCGAGTGCATCGACAAGACTCCTCACACTCTAAGCAAGGAGCAGAGTCTTTGCGAGTGCCTCGAGGTTCCTCCACCAAGCCTCTGGAGCTTCGATCTACAGCCTCTAGTCCTATTCATACATCGGCATCGACTGTTTACGTCTCCGAGGCGAAATCTCCTCGATCCTCGAGATCTGGTTCCAGACACAGTTCTCACCACCATTCGAGGCCTTCATCAAGGCATTCTTCCAGGCATTGCTCTTCTCAGGATAAACCATCTTCCTCGAAGCCTCAATCTACTCCAACCTCGACCAGAACACCGACTCCTCGTTCGAGGTCTCCGTTGCCGGACCTTGGGGATATTCCGGTCTCGATTGCCTCGTCCAAGTCACCAGGTTCCTTTCATGCTTTTTTCCATGCTGAAGCTTCTTCTTCGACATAGGCTGCTTCAATGTCCTCGAGTCCTTCTCAAGGCACAGCATTACCAGATCAGCTATCTTTCTCGTCTTTCCTGCGACAGATGGCTGTAGACTTGGATGTACAATTGGATACTGGCTCCAAATATTCTAAGAAATGCGTCTTCCTCAACCTCCGACAGAGTGTCTCAAGCTTCCACTTCATAAGCTTTTGAATCAGACTTTTGCTCGATGCATGGAAACTCCTTTTTCCATACCAGCAGTTCCAGGAAAATTGGACTCAAGGTATAAAACTGTGTATCACAAGGGGTTTGACAACTCACAGTTATCTCATCAATCCCTGCTTGTTGAATCCTCCTTGAAGTGATCCCATCCTTCCAAGGTCTATGCCACAGTTCCTCCTGGAAGGGAGGGGAAAACTATGGACAAATTTGGACGTCGCATCTACCACAATGCTATGATGGCCTCTAAAGTCCTCAATTACAATTTTTATTTCATCACTTATTTTGAATTTCTTCTCTCTCTCCTACCAAAGTTTTTGGCTTATATGGATAACCACATGCATTTTGAGTTTCAAGAAGTCATTGCTTCTTTCTCTCAGTTACATCTCCATCAGTGGAGTGCTGCAGGGCTCGGTCTTGGGCCCGATCCTATTCAACATCTTCATAAGGGACTTGGCTGATGGGCTTTGAGGTAAAATAACGCTATTTGCCGATGATGCCAAACTATGCAATGTAGTAGGCAAGAACACAACAGACAAAAACACAGTGCCTGACGGAAACTCAAGGCTCGACAGTATGGTGCATGACCTACTCCTACTGGAGCGATGGTCCAGGTCCTGGCAACTAAGTTTCAATACCGAAAAATGTAAAGTCATGCACCTTGGCAGCCAAAATCCATGCAAGACTTACACCCTTAATGGTGAGATCCTAGGGAGGACTGTAGCAGAACGTGACTTAGGGGTGATTATCAGTGAGGACATGAAGATTGCCAAGCAAGTGGAGAAAGCTTCATCTAAGGCTAGACAAATCATAGGTTGTATACGTAGGAGTTTCGTCAGCCGTAAGCCCGAAGTCATTATGTCATTGTATAGATCCATAGTGAGACCCCATCTGGAATACTGTGTACAATTCTGGAGGCCGCATTACCGCAAAGATGTGCTGAGACTTGAGTCAGTCCAGCGAATGGCCACCAGGATGGTCTCGGGACTCAAGGATCTCCTGTACGAGGAACGGCTGAAAAAATTGCAGTTATACTCACTTGAGGAACGCAGAGAGAGGGGAGACATGATCGAGATGTTCAAATATCTCACGGGCCGTATCGAGGTGGAAGAGGATATCTTCTTTTTCAAAGGCCCCACGGCAACAAGAGGGCATCCTTGGAAAATCAGGGGGGGAAACTACACGGTATCACCAGGAAATACTTCTTCACCAAAAGGATGGTTGATCGCTGGAATAATCTTCCGCTACAGGTAATTGAGGCCAGCAGCGTGCCTGATTTTAAGACAAAATGGGATCGTCACGTGGGATCTCTTCACAGAGAAAGGTAGGGGAGAGTTATTGGGGTGGGCAGACTTGATGGGCCGTGGCCCTTATCTGCTGTCTGGTTCTATGTTCTATCTCCTTCAATCATCTTATGATGCCTTTGAGTTATCTGCCCGAGCGGCTGCTTGCTCTGTAGCTATGCGTCGTCTTGCCTGGCTTCGTACCATTGACATGGACTCTAACTTTCAAGAACCACTTAGCTAACCTTCCTTGTCAAGGCAACAACCTCTTTGATGAATCCATTGAGGCAACCACCAAGAAATTATCTGACCATGAAAATCATTTGCTTCAATCGTCAGATCTAAACCAAAGCCAGCTCCTACCAAGCCTGCATGCCCTGCTGTTATCTATCAAAGGCGTTTTACTCCAAAGCCGGCTCCTTATACTCGCCCTCCTCCGAAAAAACAGCAATCTCAGAAGCAGCAGAAATCCCAACCTTCTGCTGCACCTAAGGCTTCTCAGCCTTTTTGACTGTTTGCAACAGAGCATAACCTCCACCGTTCTGTCTCTGTCTCTTTTCCCCCCTATATGAGGTCATCTCCATCACTTTTACAACTGATGGACGTTAATTACATCCGGCCTCTGGGTACTTACCATCATAAGGGAAGGATACTCTCTCCATTTCACTCAGGTTCCACCAGAGCTTCCTCCAAGAGAGTATCCTTCCAATCCATCCCAGACCTCCCTTCTTCTTCAGGAAGCTCAAGCTCTGCTTCATCTCCATGCCATCGAACCAGTTCTCTTGGAACAGCAGAACAGGGGTTTTTACTCCGTTACTTCCTTGTTCCGAAGAAGACGGGCGATCTGCGACCCATTTTGGATCTCAGGGCTCTCAACAAATTTCTAGTCAAAGAAAAATTTTGCATGTTGTCCCTGGCATCTCTTTATCCCCTTCTCGAGCAGAACGACTAGTTATGCTCTCTGGATCTCAAGGAGGCCTACATTCATATTCCCATTTATCTGGCCTCCCGTCAATACCTCCGATGTCGGGTGGGGAATCTGCATTATCAATACAGAGTTCGGCTTGGCCTCGTCTCCCAGAGTGTTCACCAAGTGCCTGTTGGTGGTAGCAGCAGCTCTAAGAAATCATGGTCTTCAGGTATTTCCTTACCTCGACGACTGGCTCATCAAAGATTCCACATCTCAAGGGGTTATTGTAGTGACCCAAAGGACTACCTGGTTCCTTCAAAGTTTGGGATTCGAAATCAACTTTCCCAAATCTCAATGTCAGCCCTCACAGAATCTACAATTCATTGGAGCTGTTCTGAACACTGTCCAACTCGGAGCATTTCTTCCGCAACAACGTCTGGAAGCTCTTCTTCGACTCTGTCACACAGTGCCTTCCCGCTCTTCCATCTCAGCGAGACACATGATTGTACTTCTGGGTCACATGGCCTCCACAGTACACGCGACTCCTTTTGCCAGACTTCACCTCAGAATTCCTCAGTGGACCCTGGCATCTCAATGGACACAGGTTTCCGATCCTCTTTCTCGACACATCACAGTCACTTCTTCTTTGAAGCAGTCTCTCCGTTGGTGCATGCTCTCTTCCAATCTTTCCAGAGGCTTGCTTTTTCAAACGCCCCCTCATCAGAAGGTCCTCACGACAGACTCTTTGACCTACGCTTGGGACGCTCATCTCAATGGTCTCCGTACTCAAGGCCTCTGGAACAGTATGGATCGTCAGTGTCATATCAATCAGTTGGAACTCAGAGCGATCCTCAAAGCTCTCCATGCTTTTCAAGATCTCCTTCACGACACAGTATTCCTCGTTCACACGGACAGCCAAGTCGCCATGTATTATGTCAACAAACAGGGAGGGACAGGGTCTGCCTCCCTTTGTCAAGAAGCTCTAGAGGTTTGGGACTGGGCAATCCGCCACAACACCTTCCTCAAAGCTGTCTACATTCAAGGGGAAAAGAATTGCTTGGCAGACAACTTGAGTTGTCTCCTGCAACCTCACGAATGGGCTCTACATTCCTCGCCTCTTCATCACATTTTTTCACAATGGGGAACGCCACAGATAGACCCCTTTGCAGCTCCCCACAACTACAAACTGCCTCAGTTCTGCTCCAGGATCTACTCTCCTCACTGCCTAGAGGCAGATGCTTTTCTTCTGGAATAGACAAATCTTTTCCTCTACGCATTTCCTCCATTTCCTCTCATTCTTAAGACTCTGGTCAAGTTGAAGAATGATCATGCCACCATGATCCTAATCGCTCCTCGGTGGCCGAGACAACCCTGGTACTCCCTTCTACTTCAACTCAGCAGCAGGGAGCCATACCTTCTACCAGTTTTTCCTTCTCTGCTTACACAGAGTCAGGGATTTCTGCTTCATCCCAACCTGCAGTCTCTACACCTGATAGTGTGGTACCTCTCAACATAACCCCTCTTCAGTTTTATCAATCTGTAAGAGACGTTTTAGAAGCTTCTAGAAAGCTTACCACTAGACAATGCTACCACCAAAAATGGACTAGATTTTCTACATGGTGTTTTTCTCATCATAAGGAGCCTCAGCATTCCTCCTTATCTTCTGTTTTGGACTATCTTTTGCACTTATCCAATTCTGGCCTCAAGTCTATTTCTATACGAGTCCATCTCAGTGCAATTGCAGCTTTTCATCAGCCTGTTGAAGGGAAACCTCTTTCTGCTCATCCAGTGGTTTCCAGATTCATGAAAGGACTTTTCAATGTCAAACCTTCTCTCAAACCACCTCCTGTGGTTTGGGACCTCAATATTGTCCTTTCTCAACTCATGAAGCCTCCATTTGAACCAATTGATAAGGCTCATCTGAAATATCTCACTTGGAAAGTGGTGTTTCTCATTGCACTCACTTCTGCTCGAAGAGTCAGTGAGCTGCAAGCTTTAGTTACTGACCAACCATTCACGGTGTTCCATCATGACAAAGTGGTTCTTCGTACTCATCCTAAATTCCTTCCTAAAGTGGTCTCGGAATTTCATCTCAACCAATCCATTGTTCTTCCAGTGTTTTATCCAAAGCCTTATTCTCACCCTGGAGAATCAGCTCTTCATACTTTGGACTGTAAACGTGCTTTGGCCTTCTACTTGGAATGCACCAAACCACACAGAACTGCTCCTTAACTTTTTGTCTCCTTCGATCCAAATAAGTTGGGACATCCTATTTCTAAGCGTACCATCTCCAACTGGATGGCGGCTTGTATCTCTTTCTGCTATGCCCAGGCTGGATTACCCCTTCACAGTAAAGTCACAGCCCATAAAGTCAGAGCAATGGCAGCTTCAGTAGCTTTCCTCAGATCTACATCTATTGAGGAAATTTGCAAGGTTGCTACTTGGTCCTCGGTTCATACCTTCACTTCTCAATATTGTCTGGATACTTTCTCCAGACGGGATGGACAGTTTGGCCAAACAGTATTACAAAATTTATTCTCCTAAACTACCAACACTCCCACCATCCCATTCTGGTTAGCTTGGCGGTCATAGTATATAATCTAAATAAATTATCCCAAGTGGTATCAAACAATAGCAATATACAGTATATCACACACCACTCAACCAGAGAAGTGCACCTAGTTCCAGAGGCCTCAGAATTGAGCCTACACACAGTCGTACTGTCACAAACTGAAAAAATCAGCGTAGTGTTCTTGCTCCTTGCTCCAATCATTGGCAAAAAGATCTGGTGTTGGAACTCATATTCCAAATTTTATCCTTAATTCTTAAAAAAAACTTTTTCTTCTTGGAGGTCACCCATATGTGAGAATACCTCCCTGCTTGTCCTGGGATAAAGCACAGTTACGTACCGTAACAGGTGTTATCCAGGGACAACAGGCAGCTATTCTCACAACTTACCCACCTCCCCTGGTTGGCTTATCTGCTAGCTATCTGAACTGAGGAGACGCGCCCTGTGCTGGACGGGAAGGCACTCGCGCATGCGTGGTGCGGGCGACTCGAAACTTCGAGTTTCTTCAAGCAAGTCTGCTTGTGAGGCGTCCGCATCCGGGCTCCATCGGATGACATCACCCATATGTGAGAATAGCTGCCTGCTGTCCCTGGATAACACCTGTTACGGTAAGTAACTGCTTTTTATTGATTATTTGTAAGGATGCTAATTGGGGAAAGGGAGGTATTTTTGAAGATTGATAAATAAGTTTGAATGATTATGTTTGTGAAATTTATGTTTAAAATATGTATAGTGTATTTCTGAAACTATGATAAAATTTATGGTGACTGGATAATCGCGCGCCAGATGCCAGCGCGCTGACAATTCGGCGTAAGACAGAAGCGCGTGGGGGAAAAAGTAATTTTTGAAGAGCTCCGACTGGGGTTTTGAGGTGGCAACCCCCCCACTTTATTGGTTAGTGTTCGTGCTGCCGTTGCGGAGGGGTGTGGGGGTAAAACCCTCCACATTATAGAGAAAACGGAACTTTTCCCGAAAAAAATCAGAAAAAGTTCAATTTTCGCTATAATGGAGGTTATCCCAGGACAAGCAGGCAGGTATTCTCACTAATGGGTGACGTGATCCAAAGGAGCCCCAATGTGGACGCCTCACAAGCATTTTTGCTTGAGGAAACTCGAAGTTTCGAGTCGCCCGCACTGCGCATGTGCGACTGCCTTCCCGCCCAGACCAGGGCGCGTCTCTTCAGTTCTTTTCCATGGAGTCGAGAAGTCCGTCTTCGACTCTTTGCGTGAAGATTTTTCACTTGTGCCTTCTAAAGTCCGCAGTTTTGGGTTATGTTTCTCTTAATCGCTGATTTTCGTCGTTCTTTCTTGTCTTCAAAAAATAAAAATTTTGTCCGACCAGGCAGGCACATGGCCGCAGCCCCGCGGCTTCGATCTTGCGGCGGAGCTTTTCTGGCCTATGTCCCGGCCTATCACGGTTTTAAAAAGTGTGCTAAGTGTCAGCGCGCGATTTCGCTAACCGACCCTCATCGACGCTGTGTTCGGTGTCTCGGGCCTGAACACCTTCTGAAATCGTGCCGGCCTTGCTCCACACTCACCGCACGTGCTTTCAAGCGTCGTTGCGTCTTGTGGGAGTCACTGTTCAGCATGGAGTCCTCGACGGAGCAGTCTTCATCGAAAGGCCCCTCACCTTCGACTTCATCCACTGCTCCCCAGCCTTCCACCTCTGTGGCGCCGAGTCTCATCAAGCCTGCATCGTTCATGCCGGCCCCGACTCCAGCGCCTGCTGCGATGCCTTCCTCGGTCTCTTCAGATCAGGTAGCACAGCAGCCTTTTCCACCGGTAGTGCTAAAAGTGCCCAAGGCTTCTAGGCCCAAGCACTCACACACTACCCCTAAAGAACGCGAGGCTCATGCAGGCGGTCTCATTGCTGATACGGATCTGTCCTTGCTGGCCTCGTTCCAGACCTTGTTAGAGAAGCAATTCATTGAGCTCTTCACCACCATAGGGCCTAAGCTTTTCTCTCAAATCCAGCCTGGGCACGGGGAGGCCTCCCGCGAGGTCGAGCCGCCTCAGTGGTACACACACTCTCTGCAGGGAGCAGAGTCTCTGCGAGTGTCTGGTCTGGCATCGGTGAATGCATCGCAAGGAGCAGAGTCTTTGGCCATGCCTCCATTGGAACCGATTCACTCGATGCAAGGAGTAGAGTCTTTGTGAGTGCCTCCATTGAAACCCATCCACTCGATGCAAGGAGCAGAGTCTTTGCGAGTGCCTCCATTGGAGCCGATCCACCCGATGCAGGGGTTCGAGCCTCTACGAGTACCCCGGGGTGATTCCAGCCATCCACCTGTGCTTCGATCAACCGCTTCCAGCCCCCTCCACTACCTGGGGGCCTCAGCGAAGATCCAATCGCCTCGTCCCTCGAGGCCGATTTCCAAACACAGTGCACATCGGTCGAGGCATTCATCAAGGCGCTCGTCCAGGCATGCCTTGCCTCATCGGAAGCAGCCTTTTCTTGAGTATTCTCCACCGGCTACTTCATCTCTCCAATGCCGGAGCTCGAGAACACGCTGGGGTCTTTATCACCACCACGATCCCCGTCCTCCTTGGATCCAGAGGCCTTGACATCCTCGAGCCCTTCTCGAGGCCCTGCTTCGGCGGACCAGCTGTCGTTCTTCTCGTTCCTTCGACAGATGGCAGACGACCTGGACATCCACCTGGACACAGGGTCCAAATTCTCCAAAGAATATCTGGAGACTATGCACCTCCCTCAACCACCTGCTGAATCCCTCAAGCTTCCTTTACATAAGTTGCTGAATCAGACCTTTGTGCGATGCCTTGAAACACCTTATTCCATCCCCGCTGTACCGGGCAAATTGGATTCCAGGTACCGCACGGTGCACCATAAGGGGTTCGATGGTTCCCAACTCTCCCATCAATCTCTTTTGGTGGAGTCCTCACTGAAGCGGTCTCACCCCTCCCAGGTCTATGCTGCCGTTCCACCTGGTAGAGAGGGCAAGAGCATGGACCGATTTGGCAGGAAGATTTATCAGAACTCCATGATGACATCCAGGGTTCTGAACTATAACTTCCATTTTGTCGCATATTTTGAGTTCTTCCTGTCGGTACTCCAGAAGTTCTTGCCCTATGTGGACCATAGGGCACAATCTGAGTACCAGGAGGTTCTGGCCTCGCTGTCCCAGCTCTGGTTACAGCTGATGCAGTCATCCTACGATGCCTTTGAGCTCTCGGCTCGGGCTTCAGCATGTGCGGTGGCCATGCGCCGGCTGGTGTGGCTCAGGACCATCGTTATGGACCCTAATCTCCAGGACAGGCTTGCCAATGTTCCATGCGCTGGTACTGACCTCTTTGATGAATCCATCGAGGCGGCGACCAAGAAGCTCTCGGACCACGAGAAATCCTTCCAATCCATCCTGCGTCCGAAGCCTAAGCCTGCTCCCCCTCGCCCATCACGCCCACCGTTGATATACCAGCGGCGTTACCCACCTAAGCAGGCTTCCCCCATCTGACAGCCTGTGAAGCGGCAGCATTCCCAAAAGCATCAACAGAAGCCTCAGCCATCTACTGTCCCTAAGGCACCTCAGCCCTTTTGACTGTCTCATAGAGGACGTAACTTCAGTCGTCCTGCCATTTTCAGTTGCTCCACCAATTGGAGGTCGTTTCCATCACTTTTACCATCAATGGACGACCATTACCTCCGACCTCTGGGTCCTTTCCATCGTCAGGGAAGGATACTCTCTCCAGTTCAATCGAGTCCCCCCGGAACATCCTCCAAGAGAGTATCCTTCCAACTTGACCCAGACCGCCCTTCTTCTTCAGGAAGCTCAGGCTTTATTAGAGCTCGGAGCTGTCGAGCCGGTTCCTCAACAGAATAAGGGTTTCTACTCCCGGTACTTCCTTGTTCCAAAGAAGACGGGCGATCTGCGACCATTTTGGATCTTAGGGTCCTCAACAAGTTTCTGGTCAAAGAGAAGTTTCACATGTTGACCCTGACATCCCAGTATCCCCTCCTCGAGCAGAACGACTGGTTATGCTCTCTGGATCTCAAGGAGGCTTACACTCACATTCCCATTCATTCGGCCTCACGGCAATACCTCAGATTCAGGGTGGGACATCTTCATCTTCAATACCGAGTGTTTCCTTTCGGCCTGGCCTCGTCACCCAAAGTCTTCACCAAGTGCCTGGTAGTGGTGGACGCAGCGCTCAGGAACCACGGCCTCCAGGTATTCCCCTACCTGGACGACTGGCTCCTCAAGGATTCCTCAGGGAGTCATCCTCGCGACCCAGAAGACAATTTGGCTACTGCAACATCGGAACTTCCCGAAATTCCATCTACAACCTTCCCAGACTCTTCCTTTCATCGGAGCTGTTCTGGATACTACCCAACTCAGAGTGTTCCTTCCTCCCCAACGTCTGGAAGCTCTCCTCCATCTTTGCCACTTGGTGTCCTCTCGCCCGTCCATCTCGGCGAGACACATGATGGTTCTCCTGGGCCACATGGACCCTACAGTTCACGTGACTCCTTTTGCCAGACTTCACCTCATGATTCCCCAGTGGACCCTGGCATCTCAGTGGACGCGGATATCCGACCCTCTGTCCCGACACATCCAGGTCACTCCTGCTCTGCAACAGTCTCTTCACTGGTGGATGCTATCCTCCAATCTATCCAGAGGTTTGATGTTTCAAACACCCCCCCCCCCCATCAGAAAGTCCTCACGACCGACTCGTCCACTTATGCTTGGGGGGCTCATCTGGACGGCCTCCACACTCAGGGTTATTGGACCAGCACGGACTGCCAGTGTCACATCAATCTCCTGTCCTGGAATTCAGGGCGATTTTCAATGCTCTCAATGCTTTCCAGCACCTACTTCAAGACAAGGTGGTCCTCATTCGCATGGACAACCAAGTCACCATGTATTATATCAACAAGCAGGGGGGCACGGGATCGGCCTCCCTCTGTCAGGAAGCTCTGAAAGTTTGGGATTGGGCGATTTGCCACAACGCCTTTTTCAAAGCTGTCTACATTCAGGGGGCGGACAATGCCTTGGCGGACAACTTGAGTCGTCTGCTGCAACCTCACGAGTGGACTCTCCAGTCAACGCCCCTCCATCACATCTTCTCTCAGTGGGGAACACCTCAGATCGACCTCTTTGCAGCCCCCCACAACTTCAAACTGCCTCACTTCTGCTCCAGGATCTACACTCCTCACCGCCTCGAGGCAGATGCTTTCCTTCTGGACTGGACGAACCTCTTTCTATATGCATTTCCTCTCATTCAGAAGACTCTAGTCAAACTCAAGTCAGACCATGCCACCATGATCCTGATTGCTCCACGGTGGCCCAGACAACCTTGGTACTCCCTTCTACTTCAACTCAGCAGCAGGGACCACTTCCTTCTGCCAGTGTTTCCATCGCTGCTTACACAACAACAGGGATCTCTACTTCATCCCAACCTGCAGTCCCTACACCTGACAGCTTGGTTCCTCTCAACGTAACCCCTCTCCAGTTTTCTCAACCTGTGAGAGATGTCCTGGAAGCTTCAAGGAAGCCTGCTACTAGGCAATGCTACCACCAAAAGTGGACTAGATTTTCTACTTGGTGTTTTTCTCATCATCATGAGCCACAACACTCCTCCTTGTCTTCAGTTTTGGATTATCTTTTGCACCTGTCTCATTCTGGCCTCAAGTCTGCATCGATACGAGTCCATCTTAGTGCAATTGCTGCTTTCCATCAGCCTCTTCAAGGGAAACCTCTCTCTGCTCATCCGGTGGTTTCCAGATTCATGAAAGGACTTTTCCATGTCAATCCTCCCCTCAAACCGCCTCCAGTGGTTTGGGACTTCAATGTTGTTCTTTCTCAGCTTATGAAACCTCCATTCGAACCTCTTCACAAAGCTTATCTGAAGTATCTCACTTGGAAAGTAGTGTTTCTTATTGGCCTCACCTCTGCTCGTCGAGTCAGTGAGCTTCAAGCATTGGTTGCGGATCCACCTTTCACAGTATTCCACCATGACAAGGTGGTCCTTCGCACTCACTCAAAATTCCTCCCCAAAGTGTTCTCGGAATTTCATCTGAATCAATCCATTGTTCTTCCTGTGTTTTTTCCAAAGCCTCATTCTCACCCTGGAGAATCAGCTCTTCATACTCTGGACTGTAAACGTGCCTTGGCTTTCTACCTGGAACGCACCAAGCCACACAGAACTGCTCCTCAACTTTTCATTTCCTTTGATCCAAACAAATTGGGACGTCCCATCTCTAAGCGTCCCATCTCCAACTGGATGGCGGCTTGTATCTCCTGCTATGCCCAGGCTGGATTACCCCTTCACAGTAAAGTCACAGCCCATAAGGTCAGAGCAATGGCAGCTTCTGTAGCCTTCCTCAGATCGACACCGATTGAGGAGATTTGTAAGGCTGCCACTTGGTCCTCGGTTCACACCTTCACTTCTCATTATTGTCTGGATATTTTCTCCAGACGGGATGGACAGTTTGGCCAAAACAGTATTACAAAAATTATTCTCCTAAGTTGCCAACTCTCCCACAATCCCATTGTGGTTAGCTTGGAGGTCACCCATTAGTGAGAATACCTGCCTGCTTGTCCTGGGATAAAGCAATGTTACTTACCGTAGCAGTTGTTATCCAGGGACAGCAGGCAGCTATTCTCACGTCTCACCCACCTCCCCTTGGTTGGCTTCTCTGCTAGCTATCTAAATTGAGGAGACGCGCCCTGGTCTGGGCGGGAAGGCACTCGCACATGCGCGGTGCGGGCGACTCGAAACTTTGAGTTTCCTCAAGCAAAAATGCTTGTGAGGCGTCCGCATCGGGGCTCCGTTGGATCACGTCACCCATTAGTGAGAATAACTGCCTGCTGTCCCTGGATAACAACTGTTACGGTAAGTAACATTGCTTTTCCAACCCCCCGAACCCTCCTCCAACAGCAACGCGAACACCAACCAATAAAGTGGGGGGGTTGCCACCCCAAACCCCCCTTCGGACCTCTTTAAAAATTACTTTTCCCCCCGCGTGCTTCTGTCTTGCGCCGAATTGTCGGCGCGCTGGTGTCTTGCGCGTCACTGTCTATGAACCAAATTTATAGATATTTTAAAAACAAGGATTAGGTTGGGTGGGTATTGATCTGTATGAATCTTGTAAAATTTTTAAATGATGTCTAAAGTGTAAATGTTTATATTTTCACTTATTGAAAGTGTTTTCAAAAATGAATAAAGATTATTAAAAAAAAAAAAAAAAGAGTAAAGCTGCTGACTTTATAGTGTTCCGAAAAGATATCAAAACTATACTATTCAAAAAACACATCCCAACAACCTAATCTCCCCCCTTCCTATCCCAACTGCACATTCCTCGCAATACCCCTCCTTCAAGCGACATCTAATCAAGTCTCTAAAACGAATCCTCAATATATACCCGGATCCGCCCTCTTAAAACATTGTAACCACTAAATGTCTCAAAACGTCCGATACCTCTATATGTAACCTGAATCTAGTTTTTTGCTATGTAATGTAATGTATAGTAATGTAATGTAAATCTATGTAACGTTATGAAAAGTAATGTAACGTATTGTATTGTACTGTTATCTCCTGGAAATGTCCAGCTAATGTAATCCGCTTAGAACCGCAAGGTACAAGCGGAATAGAAATCACTAATGTAATGTAATGTAAAGAATCAATTCACTTGTATCCATTCTACACCACTCAGGATTTTGAAGACTGGTTGAAAAGACACCACCCTTGCCTTTTTTTGTTTGACTGCCCTTTCTCGAAGGCGAGGTATTCTTCTGTTTGGCCTGCTAATTATTATTGGACCATCACTAATTTTCAGGAATTATTTTATTGCATGACTCCAAGCTAGCTCACTTAGGAGCCCTTTTACTAAGCTGTGTTAGGCATTAATGAGCACTTAACACAGCTTAAAATGGCATATCTAAGGACATGCTCTGGGGTCTTGTAGTAACTGCTAAATAAGTACATGCTAATTTGAGCACCAGAAACATTTTTTTGGGGGGAAGAGGCATGTCAAAGTGGGGTGGACGTTCCTGCACTAACCAGATAGAGCATCCATATTAGCACATTACTTAAGCACAGTATTATCATATGATCCTTTTCCTCCTGCTCACGTGACAGTTTTTTAAAATGACTGCACACTAATGAAGAACTAAGGCCAGTTCAGAGCAGAGTTGAACAGTATGGGCCTGATTCTCTAAATGCACGTCCTGATTGCAGGCAGCAGTAGGCGTCCTACCACTATCTGGCAGCAATTGGGATGCCCTTTTTTTTTCCCCACTTGATCAAGGAAGGACGCCTACATTGTAAGTGTCCATAGGACCTCTATAGAAATGTAGGGATGCGTTAGCATGCCCAAGGCAGGTCTTGCTTTAGTCCGATACCAGTGTGTTTGTTATTAGTTCTAACACCAACCCTCTCCAATAATAACAAGAGTAAACAAACTAGGTTGGCATGTTCAAAGGTAGATGGTTTATCTGAAATACCTCAGCCCCACCACTCCACCGCTATGTTTGCTTCAAAAAAGCGGGAGGTTTATGTGGTAACTCATCATAAGTACTGGTTTTCTAAGCGCTGTGCTAATTTTACAGTATTATTATTATTTTTTAAACTGAAATAGTGTAGTGTATATACTTAGCTTTTACACACAGCTGGACCTGGGAGTCTGACCCGACATGTTTCGCACAAACAGTGTTGTCTCAAGGGTCTCCCTATGTGAAAGCAAAAAGAACAATCCTTAGGGAAGCGGCAGTAAAGTCTTTCCATACATACCTCCCCCCCATATGGGTTGGTTACCACCGGGTTTGAATTTAAAAACAGCCTGAGAATGCCGGCGCCATCTTTCACAGAATTTGTACTTGTGAGTCGGATGACAACGGCGGCCTCGGTAAGCGTTTATAAATATATGACTAAGGGATTCTTAATCAACCCATATGAGGGGGAGGTATGTATGGAAAGACTTTACTGCCGCTTCCCTAAGGATTGTTCTTTTTGCTTTCACATAGGGAGACCCTTGAGACAGCACTGTTTGTGCGAAACATGTCGGGTCAGACTCCCAGGTCCAGCTGTGTGTAAAAGCTAAGTATATACACTACACTATTTCAGTTTATAAAAATAATAATAATACTGTAAAATTAGCACAGCGCTTAGAAAACCAGTACCTATGATGAGTTACCACGTAAACCTCCCGCTTTTTTGAAGCAAACATAGCGGTGGAGTGGTGGGGCTGAGGTATTTCAGATAAACCATCTACCTTTGAACATGCCAACCTAGTTTGTTTACTCTTGTTATTCAAGGCAGGTCTTGGGCATGGTTTCGCCCGAATGTGGCCTTGGGTATGCGGAAACGTCCCTATGCATCTCCATAGGGATGAGACAGATGCCTTAAATATAGGCCTGCAAAATGTTCAGCGATATAGACACAGTTCTCTTTAGGGCATCGATGTGTGATTGACACGTGATCGGTGTCCTAAAGAGAATCGCCCTAAATGTCCCGTGTATGGCAAGACAATTTGGGTTGGGTTGGGCTGGAGTGAGCTTTGATGACAACTCCAGTGGTTGGAAGATAAAGAAAGAGCAAGGTAGACTTCTATAGTCTGTGTCCCAGAAATACCAAAGAAAGATCATTTAGTTCAGTGTTCTTCAACCTTTTTACACCCGTGGACCGGCAGAAAAAAAAGAATTATTTTGTGGACCGGCAAACTACTAGGACTAAAATTAAAAAACCCCGTTTCCGCACCATCTCCGCGAGCTCGGTCCCCACAAATCATCTGATCCCATCCACACAGGCCTCAGTTATGATTTTATATTCAATGTATTTTATTAAAGTATAAAAAGAAACAATATTCTGTACAATTGTCATTTTATAAATACAAATAATTCAGAGCAAGGATCAACAAAACCCCTGTCTCCCCTCCCCTTCACATATATCCCCTCTACTATCAAGAAAACAGGAATAGTTTTAGGGGAGTGCAACTAGGGCAACTGCCCCCTGGTCAGAGAGCGCCCTAAGCTAGCTGGAAGCTAAAGAAGCACTTCCTGGGTTTTGCAGTCCCCAGTTATATCTAACACCAGCTCTAGCAGGATATATATTTCAAATCTGATATATTCTAATCACAAAATAGAAATAAAATTATTTTTTTCTACCTTTTGTCGTCTCTGATTTCTGCTTTCAATCTTCTTTTCACTCTCTTCCTTCCAGCGTCTGCCCTCTCTGTCTCTTCAATCCAGCATCTGCCCCTTCCATCCACTGTCTGTCCTCGCCCCCTTCCATATGGTATCTGTCTTCTTTCTATGCCCCTCTCCCCTTTCCATCCAGCTTGTACCCCTCTCTCCTTTTTACATGATTCATTCCAGCTTCATTGCTCTCTTCATTTTTATCTCTCCTACACCAGATCTATCATCGTTGTCCCTCTCTGCTTATTTTTCTGCTGACCCCTTCCTATCATCAATCTCTCTACTTTCTCATGCCTGTGTCTCCCCTTCCCCTCCTCTAATCTCTCTGCCAGCTGTTTCCTTCCTTTTTTCATTCTTCCTTCCCTCCTCCTCCTGTCCAGCAGTAACTCTCTTCCCTTCCTCCCCTCCCAGCAGCATCTCTCCTTCTCCCTCTCCAGTAGCAGCTATCCCTTTTTTCCCTTGCCCAGCAGCTTCCCAGACTCCTTTCCCTCCTCCCCTCCCAGCAGCATCTCTCCTTCTCCTTCCCTCCAGGTCCAGTAGCAGCTGTCCCTTTTTTCCCTTGCCCAGCAGCTTCCCAGATTCATTTCCCTCCTCCCCTCCCAGCAGAATCACTCCTTCTCCCTCTCCAGTAGCAGCTGTCCCTTTTTTTTCCTTGCCCAGCAGCTTCCCAGATTCCTTTCCCTCCTCCCCTCCCAGAAGCATCTCTCCTTCTCCTTCTCCCTCTCCAGTAGCAGCTGTCCCTTTTTTCCTTGCCCAGCAGCTTCCCAGATTCCTTTCCCTCCTCCCCTCCCAGAAGCATCTCTCCTTCTCCCTCTCCAGTAGCAGCTGTCCCTTTTTTTCCTTGCCCAGCAGCTTCCTAGATTCCTTTCCCTCCTCCCCTCCCAGAAGCATCTCTCCTTCTCCTTCTCCCTCTCCAGTAGCAGCTGTCCCGTTTTTTCCCTTGCCCAGCAGCTTCCCAGATTCATTTCCCTCCTCCCCTCCCAGAAGCATCTCTCCTTCTCCTTCTCCAGTAGCAGCTGTCCCTTTTTTTCCTTGCCCAGCAGCTTCCCAGATTCCTTTCCCTCCTCCCCTCCCAGAAGCATCTCTCCTTTTCCTTCTCCCTCTCCAGTAGCAGCTGTCCCTTTTTTTCCCTTGCCCAGCAGCTTCTGATAGTGGCTTTCTCCCCTCCCAGCAGCTCTTCTTACTTCCCAGCGCAGCGATTCAGGAAGACAGCCTCAGGTCCTTTGTTGGATCGCGCCGCCTCTGAGGAAAGAGGAAGTTGCATCATCAGAGGCAGCCGCGACTCAGCAAAAGCCCCGAGGCTGCCTTCGTTAATCGCTGCGCTGGGAAGTAAAGGAGAGCTGCAGAGAGGGGAGAAAGCCACTGTCGGAGGCTCCCCAAGATCACTCCGGCCCAGCGCACGCTTCACATGTTGATCTTGCCGGCCCTGCGCGGACCGGCAGGAAGTTGAAGTAAGTCAATCTTGCTGGCCCTGCGCGGACCGGCAAAAATTTCCTGCGGACCGGCGGTTGAAGAACTGTGATTTAGTTGATATCACATTCATTGTTGGTTTAATCATGAATTGATGATGAAATATGACTGTTGGGCAGACTGGATGGGCTATTCAGGAGTTTATTTGCTGTCTCTACTATGTTACTGAGTTAGTGCATGGCCATTAATTTAAAAAAAAAAAAAATTAGAGCATTAGCTCCATGGCTGCAGTAAAAATGACATTGGTGCAAGGGTGCGCCAAAGACACTTTCTATCTCAGCTTAGTAAAAGAACTCCTTAGTAATTTGAAATTATTTAATGAAACACCTAACATGTTAGGCTTGAATATTTTCTTCCCAATTTTTACTTTGCCTTCATTAGAGCTCTAAGCCAGAGTCTTCTGCTGATGATGATGATGATGATTTGGATGAAGACACAAAAAGGCGAGATCAAATATTCAGAGGAGCAATTGAAGTATTAATACGGGAGTATTCAAGTGAGCTAAATGCTCCATCTCAGGAATCAGATTCGCATCCCAGAAAAAAGAAGAAAGAAAAAAAGGAGGATGTGTCTGTGAGTGTTGCCTTTATAGTTCTATTAATAAATGGCAAATGTTTTTCCTGAGGTTTCCAGACTACTTTGCCCAAAGAGGGAACTTAGTTCACAAAGCTTACCCATTTAAATACTCATTTCTCTATAAAGTTAACAAAAATGCTGTTGGTGAGTCCCAATAGAGACTTTTTTGTGTTATTTTTGGCTTCTATTTTATGATATCTTGCTTGTATTTTATTTTGATTCCCTTTTAGCCAAGATAAAAATAAATTTGAAATTTTGTTTTCTCTTTAGGAGGATATAAATGCTATAGATATGGAAGACGACAAGAGAGATCTAATTTCTCGAGAGATTAGTAAATTCAGAGATACACACAAGGTAATCTAGCTTCTACTCTGTTTAGTATTAGATTTTTGTACAATCAAAACAAACCATATCACACAAAGTCAACAATACAATACTGTAGAATTATCAGCTGAAATTATTTTTGGTAGGTGTAGGGATACATAAAAGAAAATATATGTACCACATTAAAATTATCCTTATATATTTTATACTTAAGTGTTAAATTGCTGTCTGGACATTTGTTCTGGGAGCAACTCAATTTTAAAACAAAAGCAAATTGTTTTCTTTAGATTTAGACACAATATCTAGTTCAAGATAGATATAATTAATGCCTAAACATTAGGAGCGTGAAATAACAGAGACACAGTGCGGTGTGCAAAAGTCTGGAATCACTTGTGAATTTTGCATTCTTTCAAGCTTCTCACCTTTCATTTTAATTTCTTTGTTGACCCTATAGATTTGTCTGTGTACCACATTATAAGGGATACATTTGGCTAGTAGAATCAACTTTTTAAGATCACTTCTTGTTACTGGAACATAGCTACTATAACTTTTACAGATCATGCTTCAAAAATGGATTGAGACTGTCCAATTAGTACATGTTATTTCTGACCAGTCAGGAGGCTGCTTTCATCAGCCAATCACAGTCCAGATTTCTAGGTAACATTAACCATGAACAAGACCCAAAACCTGATGGAGGAGTATGTTCGTGTGAGAGTGATGAGCGAGGAAGATTTCTGTGCCGTCAGATTGCCAACAAAGTTGTCTGCAGTCACAGCACAGTAATAAAGATTGTACAAAAGAAAGTGACGGGTTCAGTGGTAGACAAGTCTTGGTCTGGTTGTTCATGTGCATCAACTTAACGCCAAGTCTGTGCACTTTGATGCATTTCATTGACCAATCACAAGTTGACCTCACCTTAGCTACTGTGTGAGTGGTCAGACATTGTCATGTCAGTGTCAGCCCATCAGTAGTACCTGCAGTTTGGTTTGTGGGGCTGCAAAGCACGCAGCAAGCCACTGATGACTGATGTCCAAAGGCGCAACTGGATTGAGTTGGAGCGGAAGCACTCAAGCTGGACACATGAAATGTGAGAAAGGTATGTTTCAGTGATGAAAGCGCCTTCTGCCTCTTTGGTAACCAAGCCCACACCTATGTGAGGAGGTTTCCTGGAGAGGAGTTCAAGCCTGAGTGCGTCAGCCTCGCTGCGAAGCATCCTCTTAAGGTCATGGTCTAGGGCTGTATAACTGCCAATTGTGTCGGACATCTGCACATTGTTGATGAAATGGTCAATGGGACCAAGTACATTACAATACTGCAAAACAGCTCAGCAGCTGTTTCCAGGCCAATTCCTGTTCCTTGCCTTTGCTCCAAACAAGTGATCAACTGGAAGCGTCAGAACAACATTGAGTCAATCGACTGGCCTGCCCAATCTCTGGATCTGAATCTGATTGAGAACTTGTGGCAACTTGTGGAGATATCCAGGAGACATCCAGCATCAAAACGCGAGTTGACCGAGGCATTCATTGCAACCTGGAACTGCATTGTCACCCATGATCACCTCATCAAACTGGTTCACATAACACAAACAGGTGATCAAGAACAGAGGGTGGCCCGCCAAATACTGAGCCGTCACTGATACACACATTGGCCTTTTTCAAGGCCACCTACATGAATATAAAGAATAGATGATGCTTGTATGTACTTTTACATTACTTGATTTACGCAGAAAAATGTTTAACATGGCAACTTTAACAAACAAACTCATAAATTTAAGGCCAAACTAGAATAAAGAGTTGATTCTAATAGTCAAATATATCCCTTATAATGTGGCACAAAGACAAATCTGTGAAAGAATGAAAAATTTACAAGTGGTTCCAGACTTTTGCTCACCACTGTAAACTTGTTTTATTCTAGGCAGTTGCTTAAACAACATGGGAAGACTTTTATCTAGAACTAAAATTTTAAGTACTAAATAGTTTGCAAGTTAAAGGGGGAAGGAGGAAATTTTTAAAAATGGGTGAGTGGTTACCAGACGTACCAAAACTTTAGATGCATGGAAGAATTGTACATTCCCTTAAAGCTAATCTATTCATTGACCCCCACCATTATGATAGAGATCATATGGTGACTAATGCAAGATGAAACACAGCTTGGAAAGTAACATGGAATAGGATGTAAGTATGAGCTTCTGTTTTCTTTATTATATTTTATGGATGCCCCCTCAGGAAAATATGCAAAGGGGTAACTGGCTTTGAAATAAATCAGGAGTTTGCACCCAGTGAATCTGACTACCAAAAGTTCCTATCTGCTGTGTGTATGCCAAGGTTTAAAACTGATAATCACCATATGTTGTTAAATAAATAATTTTGTGTACTCAGATTGAATTATTTCAGGTTGATCTGCATTTGATTTGACAGGATTTGACAGAACTTTATTGAGGATTATAGTCTATGTTCCCTCTAAGCTGAGCACGTGAGCAATTGCTCATACATTCTAACAGTGTCACTTGGAGATTTTTATATGGTTGCTCACAAAAATACTTGCAAATCTGGAAATTTGTTGGTTTTTAGAACTTGTTGCTCAGATGAAAAAAATTTCATGCACCTGACCAGCCTTTAGAGGGAGTATTGATTATATAGTACCTTGGTACCAGAGACTTCGCAAAAGGACAAATCTTGTGTTTTGTTTTAAAATTCTCTGCAAGTACTTTGTGCTGCTGGTAGCCAGTTCTGTTTTTGAAATGCAGGACTGAAAGTAAAATAAATCTGATCTAATCAAAGTGCCAGAGTGCAGTAAACAGTTTTGTAAGTTCTCAGAGCCAGGACCATTTGCTATTACTGATAAACATGCCTTTAAAAGCCTTACAGCCCACTAGTTTAATGTGAACTAATTCAAGTTAATTAAGCCATCCAGCGCATATGAATATGCCACTGGTGTGACAGGATTTTGTTCCCTAAATGCACATTTAATAGGTCTAGCTCTTAATATAATTGCAGCAGTGGAATGGTTATATTCTCTATGCTGCTGAATGTTCTTTCTTTATAGACCATAAACAGTGAGCTGGCCATTTCATAGTTTGTTTGTTTGTTTTTATTATTATTTATTTCTAATTATACATCAAAATTTACAAGAATATATCTTGTTACCATTTCATAGTTTGAAGGCGCATAATGCCTGTTAAATATTTTTGGCAGGCAAGTTGATCAGTCCTCTTGATCTTTTTTTCATTAGTCATTTTCTTCCATGTTTTCTCTTGACACACATAAGTTTCAAAGTATTTGCAGATGGTTCTTAAATTGCAGTATCTGATTTATTTAGCTGTTCATACAATTAACCATTACTCAGCATCACTGATGAGACTGGAAGAAAGGAGGATTGTTGATCATGTTTACTTTGGAAACTGTGAAATTTTGATTAAAATGAAGTTTTAAGGTTAATGAAAAGGTACAGGAGCTAAGAAATTATGAAGATGCCTTCAGATGCCCCTGCAGCTTGGAAAGGTGAGCCTGGAATTTAGATAATTGAGTAGAAGAAACCCACTGCTTTCACCACTTGTGTTAAATGGTTACAGTACTTTGGTTCAAACTCATACTTCATTGCATGTAACATTATTACTGATCTAAGGTTGTTTTATATATATTTTAAAAAAAAATTAAGGTATATATTACTATTTATTTTTTGGGGGGGAGGAAAGGGGGATTTATCTAATTTTTCATTTTCACAGCTTTTCTTATCTTGCAGTTTCTTATTTTTGTATGTTTTAATAATAATCTCACCTAAGATTGAAGGGGCTACATATTACTCTAGACTGCTCTCTCGTCCCCATATCATTTTCATACTTTTCTGAGTAAATGAATAAGCAGCTGCTGGTGAAATCCAGTAACGATACTGCTGCAAACTTTTAAATGACACTTAGGGCTCCTTTTACGAAGGCGCGTTAGGGCCTTAACGTGCGGAATAGCGCACACTAGCCGCTACCGCCTCCTTTTGAGCAGGTGGTAGATTTTCAGCTAGCGCACGCTAATCCAGTGCGTGTGCTAAAATGCTTAGTGCACCTTCGTAAAAGGAGCTCTTAGTTGTGTGTCCAGTGCTTTGTTGGTTGTTGTCAGATCAGAACAATTTCACAGTTCATTACCTAAAACTCACTGGAGCAACACAAAAATAAAAACTATGTAAAATAATTTTCCTAAGTAAAAAGAGAAAAACATTCCTGTTGTTCATCACTTAAGTCATTGGGATGTTTTTTTGTTTTGGGTTTTTTTGTTGGGGTTTTTTTTTTGGGGGGGGGGTTCCATGTAATTGAATTTGGCATGCTTATTCAAAGTTAAGAGCAGGAAGTAGTAAGGGGTTGGAATAACTATGGGGAAAGCTAGGAGGATCATATTTGATCCATAGCAGCCAAACCTAAGAGCTCAGTGAACCTTTGCATGTTTTTGTTATGAGATTGTAAAATAACCACCACAGTCACTTCATACTGTCAGGGTATCAGCAATGTAGGGGGTATCCATTTACAGCACGGATGACTCTGAAGAGCTCAAGGTAACATTTATCACTTTTATCTCTTTTTCTAATTTTCTCACTCTTTTTTTTTTTTCTCTCTCTTCACTCTTTCTCATATCCTATAGGCTGGTATTGCTTTGAAATATTTTTTGTTTTCTAAGAGCCATCTTCAGAAGGGCTTTATGCACTGTTTACACAGCTTTGAAGTGCATAGGCTCATGTGTCTTGACCATAGTCAGAGTGCTGCTGACTAATGCCAGCAGAACATTAATCTTTTTTTTCATTTGATAGCAGTATTTATAGTAAATATTGAAATAGTATTATAAATTAAGTTAAAATTCTTTTAAAAGCTGTAGACTTAAAGCTATAAAGTATAGTAGCCTCATTCCTGTTGGAACATGTAAACTAGATTGTAAGTATTAACCCTTTCAGCATAAAATCACATTTTATTAATAGTATGTGAAATTAAGGTAAGTAGGCTTTTTTAAAGTTTCTACAAAAATATTACCATTTGCTCATTCTATATATTTTAATGAGATTTTGGCTCTATTTAGAAAGCAGAAGGCATTGATTTTAATCTATGCTTTAGAATTTCATTTTCTTCTCTTCTAGCATTTCTATCCCTGCCCTCTCTGTTGTTGTAATTTCAGTGTATTCATCACTGGGCTGGTTACAGGGCAGTGTTGGGTTCACTGAATCTTGTGACCTTGATTTGACTTTCATAATTTTTGTCAGCCCTCTTAACCCTGGGTGCACATCAGAAGATTTTTCACCAGGTAAGAATTCTTTAAAATTGTTCTTAATATTTTTAAAATACATATTTTATTGTCATATTTAATTTCATTTGTGATGTTTAAAACATGAAGCAGAAGAGTACAAGTGTTTATAACACAGTATGTAAACCATGTGATAACACTAGCATCTATGAGTCTTAACAACCTGGTCTGTCTTTGTGAACAATGTACTTACTCTTCCTCCCAGAAACATAGCTTATAGGCAAGGTTAATCCAGTGTTGGCGGTCCATGTCCTAGCACAGCATCTGTAAGTTAACACAAAATAATTGCTTCCAAGGATGCTTTTATCAATCTATTGATGTTTATCTATGGTAGGAATTCTGGTTGTAGACATACTTAAGTTGAAAAAAGTGCTAAATATGTATATTTTTAAACCAAAAAAGTACACAGCCCTTGTGTGAGTGGTTTCCAACCTTTTCACGTTTAGTAGGGCTGTCCATTTTAGAATGGTAAACACAATTAAGTCTGCAAGCTCTATAGAGGCCAGTTCTGAGTAGTGTTTTGACCTCGGTTCTCAACTGCTTGCTTGTCACCAATGCTGTCAGTTGATAAATATTTCTGTGTATCCAGATTCAGTGCTTTCCTAACGGCCTGTCTTTGGATTGTCAAGACTGGTGAGGTAATGCGCAATCTTGATTGGCATCCAGCTGATGTGAGGTATCCAGTCGGGCAGAGTAAAGTTTTGTCAAAAATTAATTTTGTTTAGTGTGCCCAGTTAGTACACTGCATCAACAGTCTGTTTTTCTCTTCTGTAAACCATCATAACAGGACAAAATGGACATGCGACTGTTACCATACATGTTTTAAAGAGAGGCCAGGCTTGCACCCCAGTATCCAAGGTTGGAGATTGCTGGTCTGTGTTAGATCTAAGCTTTTTGCACGTATTCTAATCTTGTGATTTGATGCACTTTGATTTTTTTTGTTTTGCTTTGTTTTTAATAAGTTCAGATCTAAACTACACTATCTTATTTTGATATTAACTGAGAAGGTTCTATTGTTGGTTTTTAGAAACTCGAAGAGGAAAAAGGCAAAAAGGAGAAAGAGAGACAGGAGATTGAAAAAGAACGTAGAGAAAGAGATAGAGATCGTGACAGAGATCGAGAAAGGCGAGAAAGGGAAAGGGAGAAAGAAAGAGAACGTGAGAAAGAAAAAGAGCGTGAACGAGAGAGGGATCGAGACCGAGACCGACCAAAAGAAAGGGACCGGGACCGTGAGCGGGAACGTGAGAGGGACCGTGAAAAAGAACGATCTAGAGACCATAGCAAGGATCGAAGCAGATCAAGGTGACTTTTATTTCTTGTTTCTTTTACACTTTCTCCTAGTGGAACTTCTGAGATATTCATAAAACCAGTATAATACCATGATTCTCATTTCTATATAGTGCCTCAATGAATCACTGTTACAGTAAAATCCTTCCATAGTTCTAAAATTACCTTAATTTTTGATTTACAAATTCTCCCATTGTAACAGCAAATGCTGCTTAAAAGTTGGAAATTTTAGGAATTTTTGATTGAAGTATTCTTGACTGAGAAATTTCTGAAAACTCTTGTAATTTACTTTGCATTACTTGAAAAGTACTTCTGTCATTTTTTTGTTAAACATTAAGAAAATTAATTAGGTGGTTTTGCTATGCCTGTCGTTTTTTTCTCCCCTGGTTTCTCCATACTTCAGAGTTCTTGTGAATATGAAACACTAGATCAGGGTCTTGTAGGAAAAAATACAAAGAAAATCTTTTAGGATGCATCAGTTCTTTAAATTTCTGTGCTAATACTTTGCTTTTGTATTAAGCGAGTAAGATTGAATCACATTTGGTTGGTTTTGATTCTATACAGGGAGAAAAGCAGAGATAGAGAAAGAGAGCGTGAACGAGAACGAGAAAGGGAGAGAGAGAGAGAAAGAGAGCGCGAGCGAGAACGAGAAAGGGAGAGAGAGAGAGAAAGAGAGCGTGAACGAGAAAAAGACAAGAAAAGGGAGCGAGAAGAAGATGAAGAAGATGCATATGAACGCCGAAAACTGGAGAGAAAACTCAGAGAAAAAGAAGCTGCTTATCAAGAGGTAAGGGTGGAGTTTAAAAAACAGTACGATTATAACACTTTCCTTCATAGTATTTCACAGAAACAATTTCTTATTTAAGTGAGTAGATTGGGGAGACCTTTGTATTTATTAGAGCATTACTCTGCCTTTTGACTTGTGGCTGTAGGTCAGTTTACAATTGAATCTAACCAATAGATGGTATGTGGCATGAAAAAGTAGCTGGGTGGGGCGGGACGGGGAAATTTGGTGGTGGGGAAAATTAAGGGCTCCTTTTACTAAGCTGCAATAGCATTTTTAGCGCATGCAGAATTACTGCGCTACACAGCTAGAACAACGCCAGCTCAATGTTGGCGTTAGCGTCTAGCATGTGCGGCAATTCTGCGTGAGCTAAGCGCGCGGTAAAACCCTATCGCAGCTTAGTAAAAGGAGCCCTAAATGTGTACTATTTGTATTAGTTAATTATTATTAGTTATTTTCCAATGCTCAATTTGACTGCCTTTCTTAAGGTTTGACACTTGTTCCATAATATTTATATTAAATTTAAGAAGTATCCAATTCTAGAAATGAATAATTAGATATTTGCCCTCTTTCAAATGGTATAGAGCAGCGTCTCTCAAACTTTTTTAACTCCGGCACACTAAACGGAGCAAATGTTTTTCATGGCTGGAAAAAATTTCTGGGGAGAACACTGTTGCCGTTAGTTTTCAAGGTCCAATCACGTCAAAGAATGATGCTTATCTGAGCAGTTGTATAATAAAAAGAATGGATAAGATAACATGAGAAGTGAAATTGTCATGAATCAGAGGGATACATACCCTGTAGGTCCTAAAAGCAGGCTTGTGGATTAGATATAAACTATGAAGGCAGTGGCGTACCTAGCATTTGTGACACCCGAGGCCCATCGTTTTTTGACACCCCCCCCCCATCTGTATGAAAATCATGATTTTTAGTAACAATCCACACATTACACAAGAGTGTACTAAGGCAGCATCTTACATACTGCAGTGAGCAGTACATCAATACACCCATTGTAAAACTAAACAAGCCAGACTACACAATCCTACACAGTCAATCCTAACTGAAAACCATGTCTTTCGAACACACAGAACACAGAAAACACCTTAGCCTAGTATGGAATATGTAATCACAAACTAACCCCTCTCCCTTTTACAAAACTGTAATGTGGTTTTTAGCCATGGTGGTAACAGTTCAGACTCTCATAGAATTCTGAGCACCATGGCCGGTGCTAAAAAAAACGCTCTACAGTTTTGTAAAAGGGGGAATAAAATAGAAAAATGTAGACAAAGGTTAAATTGAACCAGCAAGAAGCTGGACTCTGCATACAATGCAACACCACAGAAACAGCGCTGCATCTCCCCTAAAGAAAAAAAAAAAAAATAAATATAATTTTTTTCTACATTATCTTCTCTGTTTTCTGCTTTCCTCTTAGTCTTGTCACTCTCTTCCTTTCTTCCACTGTCTACCCTCTCTCTGCCCCTTCTATATGGCATCTTCTCTCCTTGTATTCCCCTTCCATCTCTCCCTTCACCCCTATTATTCTGGCATCCATCTTCTTCCCTTCCCTCCTTCAATGGTCTGGCATCTCTCTCCTCTTCTTCCCTTCCCTCTCCCACATGGTCTGGCATTTCACTCTCTCCTCTCCCTTCCCCCCACTTCCATCAGTATCTGCCCCCTTTCTTTCCCTCTAACCCAATTCCATCCAGTATCCTTCCCCCTTATGTCTCTCTCTCCTTTCCCTGCACACCAATTCCATCAGCATCTGCCCCCTTTCTCTCCCTCCACCACCCTTCCATACCACCCTGACCTCCTTTTTCTCCCTCCATCACCCTTCTATACTCCTCTCTCCCTCCAAACCAGCAAGGTTCCATGATGACTGCTTCTGTTGCCTCTACCTCTGGAAGATGTAAGTGACGTTGGAGGGGCAGACACAGGGAATTACGGCAATGACTGAAGCTGCCGGTCCACCCCTTCCAACATCACTTAGGTCTTCCGGAGGCAGAGGTGGCAAATGCAGTCATTGCAGGACCTTCCTGCACTTCAGTGCGGCTGCCGACTCTGCTTCAGAATAAGTACGGCAGCCGTACTGAGGTGCAGGTGCCATTTAGAGCAGCTTGGAAGGTTCTTGATCCAGCCGGCTATGTACCCCCCTAGGGCTGGCACCTGGGGGCGGTCTGCCACTGTATGAGGGGACAAAAAATAATAAAAAGAATGGATAACTTGACCGATTTAGACATGTCATACAATTATAACCACAAAAATATGTCATAAAATGTAATTCTAAACTCAAAAGACTCCAGACGAAAAGCAGACTATAGAAAGGAAACCAGAAAAGACCAAACCCATAGTACTAAGATCCAAATACTAAAATTGGACATGTCCATTACAAAGAGACGTGTGGATCGCCGCTAATTATAACGAGTGAGTCTTTAAAATATGAGACGGTAACAGATAGCCAGACCTGGTGGACGGAAGTGACAAATACTGGAGCCAAAACCAGAGCACCGTGATGAAACTTGAATATGGATACCTATTTATACTTTTGAGTAAAATTGCGATGCAAACATGTCATAGAAAAGAATAAATAATGTGTAAACTAAAAAGCAAGAACAACATATTGTAACACCGAATTCAGAATTAATGAAACAACTTGCTAAAAGAAGTTACCCCCCCCCCCCCCAAAATAGGTCATATACATACTTAAAATGATGGCTGGTTACAAACAGTATGCCTAGACTATATAGATCTAAACAGGGCAAAAGTAAACGTATGAGAAATGAACAGCTGATAATAAGCCGATAGTAGCTCAAAGACAAGCCAACCGGGTAGATGAAAAGTGAACCTGGGAAAGATCTAAATTATTGTACAAATAAGCTTCTATTAAAACCAAAAATAAAACCACAGCACTTGGGAAAGTAAAAAAGGGAGAGTAAAATGGACTTACCAAAAAGGTCTCTTCACCGATGAGATAAACTTGTACACAGAATAAATGTGAACACGCAACAGTGGGGCTATGATATTTGATCCATTGAAAGAGGCACCAAAAAAGTGTCGGCAGTGGATTGAATGCACACTGATAGGGGAGGGGCATTGGGCTGTTAAAAAATGCTGCTTTAATAAATAAATGAAAATCCTGGTGAAAAACTAAATAAAAACCCAAAACCATGATAAAATGCCAAACCTGACTGCAAGTGGTAGTGAAAGTAGCATAAGGCACCCGTAATACTGTTAGTGCCAGAGCTGCTTAGAATAAAGAACCGTGCTTTACATGAGGAGAAAAAAGAAAGAATGAGGTGATAAGATGTGAAGTGCTGGCCCCTCACTGCACCACTTGATGTTCTAGAGCAGGGGTGCCCACACTTTTTGGGCTTGCGGGCTACTTTTAAAATGACCAAGTCAAAATGATCTACCAATAAAATTTTTTAAAAAAACACAAAGCACACTGTACACAGAGAAAATGTTAATAATCATTCCTATTCCGGGGTTTTTTCCAAAGAGGTCAAAGCAGATGAATCTATGCACTGTCACCTCAGTAACAACCATACAAAAATAGACAAATACCCTCCCTTCCTTTTTACTAAACCACGATAGCAGTTTTTAGCGCAGGGAGCTGCACTGAATGCCCAGCGCTGCTCTCGACGCTCATAGGCTCCCTGCGCTAAAAAACTGCTATTGCGGTTTAGTAAAAGGGGACCATACTCTAAAATATAGACAGCAGATATAAATTCAGACACATTTTGATCAGTAAATTTAAAATAAAATCATTTTTCCTACCTTCTTGTCTGTTGATTTCATGAGTCTCTGGTTGCACTTTCTTCTTCTGACTGTGCATCCAATCTTTCTTCCCTTCTTTCAGCCTGTATGCTTCCTCTCCTCCTGACCTCATTCCCCTCCCCCTAACTTTTTCTTCCTCTCTTCATGCCCCCTTTCTTTTTTTCTGTTTCTCTTCTTTCCTTCTGTCTTTGTTTCTTTCTTCTTGCCCTCCCCCAAGCCACTGCCAATGCCGCTGCCATCGGAGAACAAGCCCCAAAGCTGCCGCCGCCGTCCCAAGCTCTCCCTACTTCGGGCCGACCAGCATTCCTCTCCCCAACGTCAATTCTGCCGTCGGAGAAGGCGGCTGATCGGCCCAAGATCACGATCGATTGGGGGAAATGCTGCCGGGTCCTGCCTTCGTAGAAACTGAAAGCAGGCAGGACCCAGCAGCAAGAAGAACAAATGGTAAGCTTCACTGACCTGTCTCCCGCCTTAGCCCGTAGAGAACGCATGCTTCGGGGTTCTAACATGTGCGTGCCGGCTTCCCTTCTCTTCCCCCTCCCCCCCTTGGATATAACTTCCGGTTTCGGAGGGAAGAGAAGGAAGCCGGCACGCACACGTTAGAGCCCGGAGCATAAGTTCACTACGGGCTAAGGTGAAATCTCCAAGCCAGCTCTTTTTTTTTTTTAATGTTGAGCAGCAGCAGAATTTAGCTGGGCGGTCATCTAAATTACCCAGGCGGACCGCCTGGCTGAAAGGCCCTAGGGAGAACACTGCATCTTCAACTGGATCTCTGCTTGCATTTTTTTCTCCTATGCTCAGGCTGGTCTACATCTATAGAGTCGATTTCCAGCCCATAAAGTTAGAGCCATGGCGGCCTCGGTAATTTTCCTTTAATCTACTCCTATTGAGGAACTCTGCAAAGCTGCTACTTCTCCTCGGTTCATACATTCCCCTTTCATTATGGTCTGGATGCTTTCTCCAGAAGGGCTGGCCTTTTTGGCCAGGCATTTAAAAAATTTGTTCTCCTAAATTGCCAACACTCCCACCATCACCCACAGGTGTTTTTTTTTTTAATATAAATCTTTATTCATTTTTCATCTTACAACAAATACATATATATAAAACATTTGTCAATAAATACATCATTTGAAATTCTATCATTTATAAAACTAATAGATAAAAATTTTATCCCCTCCCTCCCACCCTTTCACTATTGCATTCAATCAAATATATCACATCAATAATCTCCTAGTAATCTAATCATTTAATAAATTCAAATTCCCCCCTCCCATCCCTTCTACCTTAAATTGTATCTATAATGTAAAATGGTATCTACTCATTGCAATATTTTGTTAATGGCCCCTATATCTCTTTAAATTTATTAAAATTCCCTTTTTGCACAGCTATTTTTCTCTCCATTTTGTAAATGTGACATATCGAATATGCTGCCTGCTTGTCCTGGGATAAAGTACAGTTACTTACCGTAATAGTTGTTATCCAGGGACAGCAGGCAGATATTCTCACAACCTACCCATCTCCCTGGGTTGGCTTCTTAGCTAGCTATCTGAACTGAGGACACACGTTTCCTAACTCGGGCGGGAAGGTACATGCGCGGTGTGGCACTCGCGAACTTTGAAGTTCTACAAGCAAATTGCTTGCAAGGCTCTCCGCTATGGGGCTCCATGGATGACGTCAACCACATGTTGAGAATATCTGCCTGCTGTCCCTTGATAACAACTGTTACAGTAAGTAATTGTACTTTCATGGCAGTGTTTCCAACAGAATATGGTTTTTCAGCATAGTTTGGTATTCATCATCAAGATAGTTTATCATTCTCCATATTTTCAATGTTGGAATATTTTTTCCGGTTATCCAACTCATGGCTTAAAATCACTTTAGTGAGACTTCACCTCATGGTTTTCAGTGTTTTCCATGTTTGTTTTACGGTTCAAGTTCTGATTATTCATCTTCTAGTTGACAGTTTATGAAAGCACTTGTCAACATCAGACTATTTCTCAAGCCTCTTCTACTGGTTTGGAATCTTACTGTGGTTCTTTCCAGTCTGCTATATCCTCCATTTCAACCAATGATCCTATGCTCTTCTTAACTTCCTATCTCAGGAAGTGGAATTTTCTTTTTATCTTCACCATTTCTGACTGACTTCTTTGATAATTTCACACCTTTTTCGTTTTTTTTACCATGATAAGGTGTTTCTCTGCATTTTTCTAGAGGTAGTCTCAGATTTTCATATCCAGTTTTCTTTCTGAAATCTATTTCTCATTCTGCCGATCAGTTCTTCATACCTTCTACTATAAACAGGCCTTAGCTTATTACTTACAAAACTCTCAGTCTTATAGAGCATCGCTTCAACTTCTCATCTCTTTTCATACTAACAAGTTGAGCCAGTCTGCCACCAAAAGATCTATTTCCACATGACTCAGGATGGGCTGCAATTCAGAGATCTTATAACAACTCATGGGATCTGGGCTATGCAACTTTAGTTGCTTCCTTACTCTTCGGTTATTCTTATGTAACTCTTATGACATCTCTTATGCTATTCCTGTAAATTTTTATGTAAACTTTATGTAATCTCTTGAAACTTTTATGTAATCCACCTTGAACTGCAAGGTATTGGCGGAATAGAAATCACTAATGTAATGTAATGTAATTGCTGATTTCTGCAAAGCAGCTACTTGGTCCTCAGTTCACACGTTCATCTCTTTCTATTTTCTGGAATTCTTTCCAGACACAATGGTTACTTCGGCCAAGCAGTATCGATATGTGGAGAGTGATGAGGAAAAAGCAAACATGTTAAACAAATACTTCTGTTCTGTATTCACGGAAGAAGATCCTGGAGAAGGACTGAGAAACATGCTTGAGTACCTGAATAAATTCATGTGAACCATTCTGAGCTCCCCTGAGAGAACGGTATAGAAAATTGAATAAATAAATTATCTGGCAAAGTTACACATGAGAATGGAGTAGATCCCGTGCCATTCATGGAAGAAAGTGTTTATGAACTTGAAAAATTGAAGGTAGACCGCGATAGGACCGAATGGGATCCATCCCAGGATATTGAGGGAGCTCAGAGAGGTTCTGGCAGGTCCTATTAAAGATTTGTTCAACAAATCTTTGGAGTTGGGAGTGGCTCCTGGGGATTGGAGAAGAGCAGATATAGTCCATATTCATAAAAGTGGTTGCAAAGATGAAGCGGGAAACTACAGGCCGGTAAGGGGTTATAGCTGAACTGCTCCAATTAATAGCCAATCTGTCGATCAAATCAGGAAAGATTCCGGAAGACTGGAAAGTGGCGAATGTTACGCCGATCTTCAAGAAAGTTTCGAAGGGAGATCCAGGAAACTATAGACTAGTGAGTCTGACTTTGGTATCAGGAAAGATGGTAGAGGCGCTGACCGCATCATTGATCACCTTGACGGACACAAACTGATGAGGACCAGCCAGCACGGCTTCAGCAAAGGAAGATATTGCTTGTCAAACTTACTGCTTCGAAGGAGTTAATTGGCAGATAGACAAAGGTGACCCGGTCAAGTTTCAAGTTTTATTTTAGTTTGATGAATCGCTTATTTAGTTTTACTAATTAATGAATTACTTATTTAGTTTTACTAATTAGTTTTAATAAAAAATATAAGCATATATTTAGACATACCATTTAAAATTTAAAATAATTGGTTAGACAAACAGACTTACAGACTAATCAATACACAAGGTAAAAAGGGACAGAGCTACAATTCAATGCTTTAAAGTACAGAGGAGAGCCATAAATGGAAATTAACATTATCCCAGGACAAGCAGGCAGCATATTCCCACACATGGGTGACGTCACCGACGGAGCCCCGCAGCGGACAGCCTCGAAAGCAAACTTGCTTGAAGATCTCGAGCTTTCGAGTGCTGCATCGCGCATGCGTACGTGCCTTCCCGCCCAAACTAGGGGGCGCATCTCCTGTGAGGATCCTTAGTTCAACGTTTTCCGCGGAGCCGAGAAGACTTGTCAACTCTGTCTCCGTAGCGTTGTGCCTTCTCTTCACCGCGGCTGAGTAGTTTTTTCTTTATCCCAGGACAAGCAGGCAGGTATTCTCACTAGTGGGTGATGTCATCAGACAGAGCCCCGATACGGACGTCTCACAAGCATGTCTTGCTTGAAGAAACTTAGAAGTTTCGAGATGCCCGCACCGCACATGCGCCAGTGCCTTCCCGCCCGATGGTCCGGGCGTGTCTCCTCAGTTCTTTTTCTTCCGCGGAGCTGAGAAGTTTACTTCATTTCTGCGCCCATTGAATTCGATTTTTTTGCCTTCTGCATCGCCGCGGGTTGAGTTTCTTTTACTCTTGCCGTGTGTTGTTTCTTTCTTTGATTTCTTTTGTTCCAAAAAAAAATTTTTTCTTCCGACTCCGGGTCGGCCGCGTGGCTTGGGCCCCGCGCCTTCGACCTTGCGGCGGAGCTTTTCCGTCCTATGTCCCGGCCGATCACCGGTTTTAAAAAGTGTAGCAAGTGCCAGCGCGCGATTTCGCTCACGGACCCGCATCGACGCTGCCTCCAGTGTCTGGGTCCGGACCACTTTCCGAAATCGTGCCGGCCTTGCTCCACTCTGACAGTGCGAGCGTTTAAGCGTCGCTGTCTTCTGTGGGAGTCCATGTTCAAGATGAAAGCTGCGTTGGATCCTACAGCTTCGACATCGACTGGTGCTTCAACTCCATCTACGAAGCCCTCGGCCTCCCCGGCTGTTTCGAGTCTTCTGAAGCCGGCATCGTTCACGCCGGTTTTGGCCTCGACCTCGGCGCCGGTGCCTTCCTCCGTCTCCTCGGACCAGGCACCGACCCCTACTGTTCCACCAGTGGTGCTTAAAGTGCCGAAGGCTGGCAAGCAGAAGCACTCAGCACCGAAGGAGCGCAGAGACCGTGCGGATCCCCTTTTGGTGCGGATCCCTCCATATCGGCTTTGTTGCGTTCCCTTCTGGAGGCTCAGTTTGTGGAACTCATGACCACCATGGGACCCTGGCTGATTGCCTCGATCCAGGTTGACCTCCCAGTTCCGATTCCGAGGGGCGGGCCGCCCCCTCCTCCTCTGCCGCGCCGCTCGACCTCGTTGCTCGGCGAGGAGGAGCGGAGGTCGGCGTCCCGCGCCTCGAGGTCGGCCTCGGGTAGTGCCATGCCCCCCTTGGAGCCTAGTGCCTCGAGGAAGGCCTCCTTTAGTGACATGCCTCCCTTAGAGCCTATTCCCTCAAGGAAAGCTTCCCTTAGTGACTTACCTCCTTTGGAGCCTGTTACTCCTCCCCATGAGTCGGTGTGGCGTCCACCTTCGAGGCCTCCCAGTCCTGGGCATAGCCGGAAGCAGGACAAGTTCTTCCGAACCCCCTATCAAGCTTGGGCGGCGTCTGGGGAAGCGACAAATCTTCCGCCTCTCCGATCTACGGCCTCGAGTCCTATCTGCTCTATGGAGACTTCGGGGGATCAGTATTCTACCAGACGGGCTCAATCCCCATCCAGACATCGTGAAGGGCATCGATCCAGGCACTCTTCGAGGCATTCCTCTCGACACTCGACCGTCTCGCCTCAGAAGAAATTGCCTCGTATGGGGTACTCGGCTTCGGCTGGGTCTCCTCCTCCGGGACCGGAGTTCTAGGACTCCGAAGTTTTTTATTCACCCTGTTGTTCTCAGGCCTCGGTGGAGCCCAAGGCCTCGACTTCTTCCAGCCCCTCTCGGAGACCGGCGCTGGCTGACCAACTGTCTTTTTCCTCGTTCCTGAGGCAGATGGCGGATGACCTGGACATTACCCTCGATTCTGGCTCTCGATGCTCCAAGGAGTACCTCGATACCATGCATTTGCCTCATCCTCCTGCCGAGTCCTTACGCCTGCCGCTGCACAAGCTCCTCGACCAGACCTTCATGAGGTGTTTTGAGTCTCCGTACTCTATCCCTGCGGTCCCTGGGAAATTGAATGCTCGGTACCGCACGGTGCATCATAAGGGCTTCGAGGGACCTCAGCTTTCACATCAGTCCCTCCTGGTCGAATCTTCGCTCAAGCGGTCCCATCCGGCTCAGGTGTATGCTTCGGTGCCTCCAGGCTGCGAGGGCAGAACCATGGATAAGTTTGGACGACGCATCTATCAGAATTCTATGATGGCGTCCCGAGTTCTGAATTATAATTTCCATTTTGCCACCTATTTGGAGTTTTTTTCTTCCTGTGCTTCGGAGGTTTACACCCTATGTCGAATCCCAGGCTCGTTTTGAGTTTGAGGAAGTGGTTGCTTCGCTGTCCCAGCTTCGACTTCAGTTGATGCAGTCTTCCTATGATGCCTTCGAGCTCTCGGCCCGGGCGGCGGCCTGCTCTGTGGTGATGCGCCGGTTGGCCTGGTTGCGGACCATTGACATGGACCAGAATCTTCAGGACCGCCTGGCGAACGTCCCGTGTGCTGGGGCAGATCTTTTTGACGAATCCATCGAGACCGTCACGAAGAAACTGTCTGATCATGAAAAGTCCTTTCAGTCCATTCTTCGGCCGAAGCCTAAGCCTCATCAGTCTCGACCCTCTCGACCGCCTTTAATATATCAACGGCGTTATCAACCGAGGCAAGCTCCACCTGCGAGGCAGCCTGCGAAGCGGCAGCCTCCTCAGAAAGCTCAGCAAAAGCCTCAGACGTCCGCCGTCCCCAAGGCTCCTCAGCCTTTTTGACTGTCCCTTCGAGAGCATAACCAGTCTCGTTCTGCCTCCCCCTGTTTTTCCCATCGGGGGGAGGCTCCATCATTTTTGTCATCGATGGGAGGTGATAACAACCGACCTCTGGGTCCTTACAATCATCAGAGAAGGGTACTCTCTTCAATTCCTTCGGGTCCCTCCGGACCACCCTCCAAGAGAGTATCCTTCCAACTTGACTCAGACCGCCCTTCTTCTTCAGGAAGCTCAGGCCTTGTTCCGGCTTCGTGCCGTCGAGCCGGTCCCTGTGGACCAACACAACCGGGGGTTTTACTCCTGGTACTTCCTTGTTCCGAAGAAGACGGGCGACCTGCAACCCATTCTGGACCTAAGGGTCCTCAACAAGTTCTTGGTCAAGGAGAAGTTTCGCATGCTGACCCTAGCTTCTCTTTATCCCCTCCTCGAGCAGAACGACTGGTTGTGTTCTCTGGATCTCAAGGAGGCCTATACTCACATTCCCATTCATCCGGCCTCCCGCAAGTATCTCAGATTTCGGGTGGGACATCTACATCTGCAGTATCGAGTGCTTCCTTTCGGCCTCTCCTCGTCTCCCAGAGTCTTCATGAAGTGTCTGGTGGTGGTGGCCGCGGCACTCCGGAGCAGTGGTCTTCAGGTTTTTCCCTATCTCGACGACTGGCTCATCAAGGCTCCCTCGGGCCCAGAGGTCATCTCTGCGACCCTGGCCACTATCTCCTTCCTACAGAGTTTGGGCTTCGAGATCAACTTTCCCAAATCTCATCTATAGCCTACCCAGTCGCTCACCTTCATCGGGGCGGTCCTGGATACCATCCGTCTCAGAGCATTCCTTCCTCCTCAGCGCATGGAGGCTCTTCTTCATCTCTGCCAGTCTGTGTCTTCTCGCCAGTCCATCTCAGCGAGACACATGATGGTCCTCCTGGGGCACATGGCCTCTACAGTTCATGTGACACTGTTTGCCAGACTCCATCTCAGAATCCCGCAGTGGACCCTGGCATCCCAATGGACTCAGGTGTCAGATCCATTGTCTCGACACATCCTCGTCACTCCTGCTCTTCGGCAGTCTCTACTTTGGTGGATGACCTCTTCGAATCTATCCAGAGGTTTGCTGTTTCACACTCCTCCCCACCAGAAGGTTCTCACGACCGATTCCTCGACCTATGCCGGGGGGCACATCTGGATGGTCTTCGCACTCAAGGATTCTGGACCAGTGCGGACCGACTCCATCAAATCAATCTTCTGGAGCTCAGAGCCATCTTCAATGCTCTTCAAGCGTTTCAACATCTGCTTCACGATATGGTGGTCCTCATTCGCACAGACAATCAGGTCGCCATGTATTATGTCAACAAGCAGGGCTCGGCCTCCCTCTGCCAGGAAGCTCTCAAAGTCTGGGATTTGGCGGTTCGCCACAATGCCTTCCTCAAGGCTGTCTACATTCAAGGGAAGGACAATGTCTTGGCAGACAACTTGAGTCGTCTACTCCAGCCTCACGAATGGACTCTCCATTCCAACCCCCTTCATCAGATCTTTGCACAGTGGGGGACGCCTCAGATAGACCTCTTTGCGGCTCCCCACAACTTCAAGCTGCCTCAGTTTTGCTCCAGGATTTACACTCCTCATCGCCTCGTGGCAGACGCCTTCCTGCTGGATTGGGGAAATCGCTTTCTGTATGCGTTTCCTCCATTTCCTCTCGTTCAAAAAACTCTGGTCAAGCTGAAGTCCGACCATGCCACCATGATTATGATAGCTCCTCGGTGGCCCAGGCAACCTTGGTTCTCCCTTCTACTTCAACTCAGCAGCAGGGAGCCGGTCCTTCTTCCAGTGTTTCCTTCACTGCTTACTCAAACTCTCTCCACCTGACAGCTTGGTTCCTCTGAACATAACCCCTCGCCAGTTTTCCCAGGCGGTGAGGGATGTCTTGGAGGCTTCCAGGAAGCCTACTACTCGTCAATGCTACTCCCAAAAATGGACTAGATTTTCTTCATGGTGTATTTCCAACTCTACGGAGCCTCGGCGAGCCTCTCTATCCTCTGTGTTGGACTATCTTCTACACCTGTCTCAGTCTGGTCTCAAGTCAACCTCTATACGGGTCCACCTGAATGCGATTGCGGCTTTCCATCAGCCGCTAAAGGGGAAACCTCTCTCTGCTCATCCTGTGGTTTCCAGATTTATGAAAGGACTTTTCCATGTCAATCCTCCTCTCAAACCGCCTCCAGTAGTTTGGGATCTCAATGTTGACCTTTCTCGACTTATGAAACCTCCTTTTGAGCCTCTAAAAACGGCTCCATTGAAGTTTCTCACATGGAAAGTGGTTTTTCTAGTGGCCCTCACTTCTGCTCGCAGGGTCAGTGAGCTTCAGGCCTTGGTGGCGGATCCTCCTTTCACAGTATTCCATCATGACAAGGTGGTCCTCCGCACTCATCCGAAATTCCTGCCTAAAGTGGTCTCTGAATTTCATCTCAACCAATCCATTGTACTTCCAGTGTTTTTTCCAAAGCTTCATTCTCATCCTGGAGAATCAGCTCTTCATACTCTGGACTGTAAACGTGCTTTAGCTTTCTACTTGGATCGCACCAAACCACACAGAGCTGCTCCTCAACTTTTCGTCTCCTTTGATCCAAACAAGTTGGGACGCCCTGTATCGAAGCGCACCATCTCCAACTGGTTGGCGGCTTGTATCTCTTTCTGCTATGCCCAGGCTGGATTACCCCTTCCCTGTAAGGTCACAGCCCATAAGGTCAGAGCGATGGCAGCCTCTGTAGCCTTCCTCAGATCGACACCAATTGAGGAGATTGATTTGTAAGGCTGCCACTTGGTCCTCGGTTCATACATTCACCTCTCATTATTGTCTGGATACTTTCTCTAGAAGGGATGGGCAGTTTGGCCAAACAGTGTTACAAAATTTATTCTCCTAAGTTGCCAACTCTCCCACCATCCCATTGAGGTTAGCTTGGAGGTCACCCACTAGTGAGAATACCTGCCTGCTTGTCCTGGGATAAAGCAATGTTACTTACCGTAACAGTTGTTATCCAGGGACAGCAGACAGCTATTCTCACGTCCCACCCACCTCCCCTGGGTTGGCTTCTCTGCTAGCTACCTGAACTGAGGAGACACGCCCGGACCATCGGGCGGGAAGGCACTGGCGCATGCGCGGTGCGGGCATCTCGAAACTTCTAATTTTCTTCAAGCAAGACATGCTTGTGAGACGTCCGTATCGGGGCTCTGTCGGATGACATCACCCACTAGTGAGAATAGCTGCCTGCTGTCCCTGGATAACAACTGTTACGGTAAGTAACATTGCTTTTCGGTCGCTGTGTTTGTTCTACATTTATTCTTCATTTATTTTCTATATATAAAAAAAATAATAATAATAATAAAACAATTTTGATTTTTTTCTTTTCTTGTGGGGTCGGGTTCTGGGAGATTTGAGGCTTAGGCCTCTCTCCCTCGTTCTCGACACGGACTTTGTCCTATCTATGTCCCGGCCTGTAACCGGGTTTAAAAGGTGTTATCAGTGTGGCAGGACAATCTCGATCACCGACCCCCATAGTCGGTGTATGCTCTGTTTGGGGACGACTCATTGCCCGGAAGATTGTCTTCGCTGCCTCACTCTTCAACCTCGTGCCTTTAAGCGCCGCTGTGACAGGTTCTTCGAGCATTTTCCTCGAATGGAGCCGGACAAAGCTTTACCCTCGGTTGAGGCGTCTTCAAAGCCCTCGACTTCAGGACAATCATAGAGTGCTAAACCCTCGACCTCGCCTCCTGTGCCGGCCTCGGCCTCGAAGACCTCTGGGTCCTCGGCCTCGAAGGCCTCGGCGGTGTCCTCGAAGCCTGGACTGGGGGGTAAGTCTCCTGCTTCCTTTTCAGGTGCCATACCAAAGAAGCCGGCGGAGTCTATTTCCACGCAACCTGGGGCTCCAGGTTCGACTCTGTCTTCTCGACCATCGAAACGTGCTTCCAAGTCCAGGAAATACTCACATTCGAGGTCGCCCTCCTTGGAACGCACGAGACCTCCTGTGACTCCGAGTTCCTTGGTCTCTGTCCCCATGTTCGAGGATATGCTTAAGTCGATCTTAACTACTCAAATTTCCTCGATAGTAGCTCAGTTGGTCCTGGCCTCGACTCTGTCTTCGCAAGTCCAGCCTGTCCAGCCTGAGCAACAGTCTGAGCCTCGTCGGCAGTCTCCTCGACACAGGTCTCGAACTAGGGTCTCCTCTTCAGACTCTTCCCCTGAACGAGCTTCTAAACTTTCTTTACCTCGATCGAAGCATTGGTCCAGGTCTTCGAAGATCCCTTTCTCGAAGAGCTCGAGGCCTTCGGAGTTTCCTTCGAAGCATATGCCTCGCTCTCAGAGTACGGTTGCCTCCTCTGTTTCATCGAGGCATTCGAGGTCGATGACTCCTCTCTCGAGGCTTTTACCTCGGGATGTGTCTCCTCTTTCTAAGCTTTGCACTCCGCGCACTTCTCCGTCTAGAAGTCTTAAGCGGAAGCATTCGATCACTCCGCCTCTGACAGGGAGTGGAGCATCCTCCATCACTTTACGTCTGGACTCGGAGCCGGTCTCTCAATATTCTCGCGAGGCTTCCCCCTCGTTCTCAGAGGCTCCTCGCTCTCGTTCTGCCTCCCCTGAAGAAGCATCAAGTTCGAAGTCTTCTTCTTTTGCTAAATTTGTCTTCGACATGGGGCAGGCTCTTAAAATAGACTTACACTCTGATTCTAAATAAACGCCTGAATACTTGGCAGATATGGAGCTTTCCCATCCTCCTAAGGAAACTTTGAGGTTGCCCATGACTCCGGTGTTGAAGCAGACTTTCCTGCGAAATATGGAAACTCCTTACTCTGTGACAGCTATCCCTTCGAAGCTCAAGTCTCGATATCGTACTGTTCCCTGCAAGGGCTTTGAGAAATCACAACTTTCCCACCAGTCCTTGGTGGTTGAATCATCCCTTAAGAAGGCTCATCCATCTAAGGTATCTGCAACAGTCCCTCCGGGGCGTGAGGGTCGCACTATGGACAAGTTTGGGCGCAGACTATACCAAAATTCGATGATGTCTAATCGAATTTTGAATTACAACTATGTCTTTACTTCGTATTTTAATTATTTTTTAAAACAGTTGTCATCTTTTTGCCCAGACTTGCCTAGAGGGCGTTCTTCGGATTTCAAACAGATTATCCAATCTCCGTCTCAATTACGCCTTTTCATGTTGCAGGCATCTTATGATGCGTTTGAGCTCTCTTCTAGGGTCTCAGCGTTTGCAGTGGCCATGCGCCGTCTCGCCTGGCTCAGAATTGTTGACATGGATCCCAACTTGCAGGATCGTTTAGCAAACCTGCCGTATCAAGGTTCTGAACTTTTTGATGATTCGTTCGAGGCAGCTACAAAGTGGCTCTCTGAGCATGAGCGCTCCTTTGCCTCTCTTCTTAGCCCTAAGCCAAAACCTTCTACGACTAGAGCTTACAAGCCTTCTGCTCATCGCTATCCCATGAAATCCACTCCGGCTTTCTCTCGGCCTCCACCTAGACGGCCTCAGCAACAACGCCCTCAGAAGTCTCAGGCGCCCGCTCCAACCAAACCCGCTCCATCTTTTTGACGGTCCAGTGGTGAGCGTTCCAACCTCCTTGCATCCGAACTCCTCCCTGCCCATCGGAGGTCGTCTTTCCCTGTTTATATCTGTCTGGGAAACCATTACATCGGACCTCTGGGTTCTCACCGTCATTCGCGAGGGATACTCTCTACGCCTGCTTCAGGTGCCTCCAGATCACCCTCCAAAAGAGTGTCCTTCCAGTTTCTCGCAACTCCCCCTTCTTCAGGAGGCTCAGGCACTTCTTCGCCTTCGAGCAGTGAAGGAGATTCCTCCTTCCGAACACAATCTGGGGTTTTACTCCAGATACTTTCTAGTTCCCAAGAAGACGGGGGATTTGCGACCCATTCTGGATCTCCGAGCCCTCAACAAATTTCTAGTCAAAGAAAAGTTTTGCATGCTCTCTCTTCCAGTCTTGTACTCCCTCATGGATCAGGGAGATTGGATGTGCTCACTGGACCTCAAAGAGGCTTATACTCACATTCCTGTCCATCCGAATTTTCGTAAATATCTCCGGTTCAAGGTGGGGAACCTTCAACTTCAATACAGGGTTCTTCCGTTCGGCTTTGCGACCTCTCCCAGGGTCTTCACCAAGTGTCTAGTCGTGGTGGCTGCAGCCCTCCGTGCTCGGGGTCTCCAGGTGTTTCTTCCAGGGGTTACAGAAGCGACCTTCAGACTATTTCTTTTCTTCAAGGTCTGGGGATCCATATCAACTTTCCAAAATCTCAGTTGGTTCCAACTCAGTCGATCCAATTTATTGGCGCCGTGTTGGATTCTGTTCAAATGAGAGCTTTCCTCCCCCTCAATCGTCAAGAAACTCTCTTGCACCTTTGTCAGCGAGCAGCTTCTCTTTCGACTCTCACGGCTCGCCAAATGATGGTCCTACTCGGACATATGGCGTCTACGGTTCATGTGACTCCCTTTGCAAGATTACACCTTCGCATTCCTCAATGGACCCTAGTGTCTCAGTGGCAACAGGCCCTAGACCCGCCTTTTCAACACATAGCGGTGACTCCTTTATTGAAGAAGTCTCTCCGCTGGTGGATGCTCTCTTCCAATCTTTCCAGAGGTTTGCAGTTTCACCATCTTCCTCATCAGAAGGTGCTCACGACAGATTCGTCCGAGTACGCCTGGGGAGCCCACGTAGATGGTCTCAGTACGCAAGGGTTGTGGACAACCACAGATCGTCGCTGTCACATCAATCTGTTGGAACTCAGAGCGATTTTTCTTGCTCTCAAAGCTTTTCTTCACCTCCTTCACGACCAAGTAGTCCTGGTTCGGACAGACAATCAAGTAGCGATGTATTATGTCAACAAACAGGGCGGGACGGGATCCCACTCCCTTTGTCAGGAAGCTCTGAAGTTGTGGCATTGGGTGATTTCTCACAACATTTTCCTTCGCGCTGTCTATATTCAGGGTCAACAGAATTGCCTTGCAGACAAATTGAGTCGTCTGCTTCAGCCTCACGAATGGACGCTCAATTCCCCCACACTTCGTCAAGTATTTGCTCGGTGGGGAACTCCTCGGGTGGACCTCTTTGCGTCGCCCAGCAACTTCAAACTACCTCTGTTTTGTTCCCGCATTTTCTCGCCTCATCGTCTCGAGGCGGATGCTTTTCTTCTGGACTGGGGGAGTCAGTTTCTTTATGCCTTCCCTCCATTCCCTCTTATTCTCAAAACTCTTGTCAAGCTGAAGTCGGACCATGCCACGATGATTCTCATAGCGCCTCGGTGGCCCCGACAACCTTGGTTCTCTCTTCTTCTTCAACTCAGCATCAGAGAACCTCTTCTTCTACCAGTTTTTCCTTCTCTGCTCACTCAGAGTCAGGGGTCTTTACTTCATCCCAATCTGCAGTCTCTTCACTTGACAGCATGGTTCCTTTCTGCATAACAGATCCTTCTCAATTTTCTCAGTCTGTTCAAGATGTCTTTCTGGCTTCCAGGAAGCCGTCCACTCGTCAATGTTATGGCCAGAAGTGGACCAGATTCTCGACTTGGTGTTCCAGTCGTCGTCTTCAGCCGAGGTCTTCCTCTTTGGCTTCAGTTCTGGACTATTTGCTTCATTTATCTTATTCAGGCCTCCAATCCACATCTATTAGAGTTCATTTTAGTGCGATTGCTGCTTTTCATCAACCTCTGGATGGGAAACCTCTCTCTACACATCCTCTGGTTGCTCGCTTTATGAAGGGCCTTTTTAATCTCCATCCACCTGTCAAACCGCCTCCTGTTGTATGGGATCTTACTGTTGTTCTGGCTCAACTGATGAAACCTCCATTTGAACCTATTGACTTGGCTCATTTTAAATATCTTACTTGGAAAGCTGTATACTTGATTGCCCTCACTTCTGCTCGTTGAGTCAGTGAGTTGCAAGCTTTGGTCTCGGACCCACCTTTCACGGTTTTTCACCATGACAAGGTGGTTCTCCGTACACATCCAAAATTCTTACCTAAAGTAGTGTCAGATTTTCATATCAATCAATCTATTGTTCTACCGGTATTTTTTCCTAAGCCGCATTCTCATCCCGGTGAGGCGGCACTGCATACTTTGGACTGTAAACGTGCGTTGGCGTTTTACCTTCAACGTACTCAACCTCACAGAACATCTCCTCAACTTTTCATCTCTTTTGATCCAAATAGGTTGGGACGTCCTGTCTCTAAGCGTACCATCTCCAACTGGATGGCTGCTTGTATTTCTTTCTGCTATGCTCAGGCTGGTCTTTCTCTGCAGGGTCGAGTGACGGGCCACAAAGTTAGAGCTATGGCGGCATCTGTCGCTTTCCTCAGATCAACACCTCTTGAGGAAATTTGCAAGGCTGCCACTTGGTCCTCGGTTCATACTTTCACTTCTCATTACTGTCTGGATACTTTATCCAGGAGGGATGGCCATTTTGGCCAGTCTGTTTTGCAAAATCTTTTTTCGTAAATTGCCAACTTCCCTCCTTCCTTTTTACTTAGCTTGGAGGTCACCCATGTGTGGGAACATGCTGCCTGCTTGTCCTGGGATAAAGCACAGTTACTTACCGGAACAGTTGTTATCCAGGGACAGCAGGCAGATATTTCCACAACCCTCCCACCTCCCCTGGTTGGCTTCTTGGCTTGGTATCTGAACTGAGGATCCTCACAGGAGATGCACCCCCTAGTTCGGGCGGGAAGGCACGCGCGCATGTGCGATGCAGCACTCGAAAGCTCGAGATCTTCAAACAAGTTTGCTTTCGAGGCTGTCCGCTGCGGTGCTCCGTCGGTGACGTCACCCATGTGTGGGAATATCTGCCTGCTGTCCCTGGATAACAACTGTTACGGTAAGTAACTGTGCTTTAGGGAGGGAAAAGTGGAAACCTGGAAGAAAACTAATATAAAATTTGAACATAATTTAAAGATTAAAAGCATCTTTAAAAAGGAAACTCTTTAAGTTACTTTTAAAATGACTCAAATCATTTTCCTCTCTTACATGCTGAGGCAAAGTGTTCCAAAGTTGCGGAGCCATCACTGAAAGCATTTCATGTCGTCGAGTTCCAATAACTTTCAGAGAGGGGACTACTATGAGCTTTTGATTACTGGACCAGAGAGAATGCGATGTGCTATAAGGGATAAGTAATTTATTAATGAATTGAGGTTCATTTGTGGAAAGGGTTTTAAATACTAAGAGTAAAATTTTAAAAGTGATAGGATGGTTAATTGGGAACCAGTGAGGAGTGACATGATCGTATCAAGATTTTCAGAAGGCGTTCGACAAAGTTCCACATGAATGTCTACTTCGAAAAATTTCGAGCCATGGCATCAAGGGTGATATACTCACGTGGATTAAAAACTAGTTGGTGGATAGGAAACAGAGTGGGGGTGAATGGACAATACTCAGACTGGAAAAGCGTCAAGAGTGGAGTGCCACAGGGTTCAGTGCTCAGGCCTGTGCTCTTCAACATATTTATAAACGACCTAGAAATTGGCACGACAAGTGAGGTGATTAAATTTGTGAATGATACAAAGTTATTCAGAGTAGTGAGGACACAAAAGGATTGCAAAGATCTACAAAGAGACATAAATACGCTCGAGGAATGTGCCGCAAACAAAAATCATATGCATGATTATAGGATGTCAGGTTCTATACTCAGAGAGAGCCCCCAGGAAAGAGACTTGGGAGTACTTGTAGACAAGTCAAGGAAATCATCTGTGCAATGTGCGGCAGCAACAAAAAGGGCAAACAGAATGCTAGGAATGATTAAGAAGGGGATCACAAACAGGTTTGAAAAGGTTATCATGTCATTATCTGGGCCATGGTTTGCCCCCACCTGGAATACTGCGTCCAACACTGGTCACCGTACATGAAAAAGGACATAGTACTACTGGAAAGGGTCCAGAGAACATAAGAAGAGCGACAAAAAATGGTTAAGGGACTGGGGGAGTTGCCGTACAACGAGACGCTAGAGAAACTGGGCCTCTTCTCCCTTGAAAAGAGAAGACTGAGAGGGGACATGATTGAAACATTCAAGATATTGAAGGGAATTGACTTAGTAGAGAAAGAGATATTGTTCACCCTCTCCAAGGTGAAGAGAACGAGAGGGCACTTGTTAAAATTGGAAGGGAAAAGATTCCTTACAAACGTAAGGAAGTTCTTTTTCACCCAGAGAGTGGTAGAAATATGGAACGCTCTTCCGGAGGCTGTTAAGGGGAAAGCACCCTTCAGGGATTCAAGACAAGGTTGGATAAGTTTCTACTGGAACAGAATATATGCAAGTAAGGCTAGACTTTAGAGCACTGGTCTATGATCTAAGGCCCACCGCATGAGCAGACTACTGGGCATGATGGACCACTAGTCTGACCCAGCAGCAGCAAATCTTATGTTCTTATGTTAAGAAAAGATATTAAAATTCCTAGAATCAAATGGGTTACAGGATCCGAGGCAACATGGTTTTACTAAAGGTAAATTGTGCCAAACACACCTGATTGAATTTTTTGATTGGGTGACCAGAGAATTGGATCAAGGGCATATTATGCTTGATGTAATTTACTTAGATTTTAGCAAAGCCTTTGACATGATTCCTCATCGAAGGCTCTTGAACAAATTAGATGGGCTGAAGTTAGGACCCAAAGTGGTGAACTGGATTCGAAATTGGTTGATGGACAGATGCCATAGGGTGGTGGTTAATGGAATTCGCTCAGAAGAGGGAAAGATGAGTTGAGGAGTAGAGAGTTGCGCGGGGACAGAAATCCCACCTGTCCCCACCCGTCCCCGCGAGGAATCCCTCCATCCCCACTTGTCACCGTGAGGAATCCCCCCGTCCCCACGAGGAATCCCCTCCATCCCAGCCCGTCCTTATAAACTTCAGAAATAGTTATTTCATTTAATTATGCTACTGAATTAAAGGCTCTGGTAGAGACCCATTTACAAATAAGCAGACACTTTATTAATTTGGAAATATTAATTGGGAAGAATACATACTTTGTAAACCGGTTTCTACCAGAGCCTCTAATGTAAATATAAAATATAAATACTCAGCTGATGAGAACCCCCAAGCTGTCAGCTGAGGACTTCCTTTGCAGTTGGCCGGGGGTCCCTTTTGCCAAGCTTGGCAGGCAGCAGTAGCTTCCCTGAGTCACAGAGGCTGGCACCTCAGTGGCTCATGGATATTGCCAGCGAGTGCTGTGCTTGGTGGAGGGGAGTTCTGGCCGTCTCTAGAGGAGGTCCTCTGCTGGCGGTGCTTGGGGATCCCCACAAGTCACAGCAAGGGTCAGCAAGTACTTCAACACTATAAAAATAAAACCAGAAATGCATTTCCTTTTTTTTTTGAACACAATACAAAGACATCTGCTATATACATTTCCCAAAACTAACATATTTTAGTCAATAAATTCTGTATTTTATCTTTGTTGTCTGGAGACTTATTTTTCCATAAAGTTGGTCCGTTTCTTTTTTCTGCTTTCCCATCTTCTGTAAATTCTTCTGTCCATTGGTTCCTCCTACCATGGTCCAGCATTTATCCCTTTCTCATCTTTCACCCCTGCCCACCAGTCCCATGCCCAACATTTCTCCTTCTATCACCCTTCTACAGCACCATACCACATCTCTCCCTCCATTCCCTTCACCACTATGTCCAACATTCCTCCCTCTTGCATCCATTTCAATCTGTCCCACTGTTCCCTTTCCACCACAATATTTCTCCCTCTCATCTGTACCTCACTCCCTCCCTATGACCAAAAATTCTCCTTTCTTCCATTCCCCGTGTACACAACCATCTCTTCCCCTCCCTTCATCTCTCCCAAGTTCATGCCTTCTGTGTCCAAAAACGCATTCCCTCCCCCACCTCAGCATCTCTTTCCCTCCGTTCCTCTCTCCCAAGTTCATGCTTTCTGTGTCCAAAAACGCATTCCCTCCCCCACCTCAGCATCTCTTTCCCTCCGTTCCTCTCTCCCAAGTTCATGCCTTCTGTGTCCAAAAACGCATTCCCTCCCCCACCTCAGCATCTCTTTCCCTCCCTTCCTCTCTCCCAAGTTCATGCCTTGTATCCAAAAACGCACTCCCTTCCCCCCTTTTGGGTTCTGCGTTTGTCTCCCAGCCTTCATCTGCAAGCAAATTACCTTAGCAACTTTCTCAGCCAAATGGAGCTCGAGCTGCGAGGCTCGTCTTCTATTTTCTGTCTGCCCTGCCGCAGCACACATAGCTGACTGGAAGTCTTCCCCGATGTGAGCGCTGACGTCAGAGGGATGGCTTTGCTTAAGCCCTCCCTCCGACGTCAGCGCTGACTTTGGGGAAGACTTCCGGTTGGCTATGTGTGCTGCGGCAGGGCAGGTAGGAAAAAAAAGACTAGCCTCGTGGCTCGAGTTGTATCGAACCCCGCAGGATCCCCATGACCTTAGGAGGCGTCCCTACGGGATCCCCGTGACTCGAAGGGGAAACATGTGGGATCCCCGTTCCCGTGCAGCTCTCTATTGTGGAGTACCTCAGGGATCGGTGCTGGGTCTGATCCTTTTCAATATGTTTTTGAGTGACATTGCTGAAGGGTTAGAAGGAAAGGTTTGCCTTTTTGCAGATGATACCAAGATCTGTAACAGAGTAGACATCGAGGAAGGAATGGAAAATATGAAAAAGGATTTGCAAAAATTAGAGGAATGGTCTAATATCTGGCAATTAAAATTCAGTGTAAAGAAGTGCAGAGTAATGCATTTGGGGATTAGAAATCAGAAGGAGCTGTATGTGCTGGGAGGTGAGAGGCTGATATGCACAGATGGGGAGATGGTCCTTGGGGTGATAGTTTCTGAAGATCTATAGGCAAAGATACAGTGCGACAAGGAGACTGGAAGCCATATATATCGTAGAGCACTGTTCTTCAACCGCCAGTCCACAGAAAATTCCTGCCGGTCCGCACAAGGCCGGCGAGATCGAGTCGGCAGTTAAATTTCTTGCTGACTGCGGTAGTGTTGGCGGAAGGTTGTTGTTCCACCCAGCCTCGGGCAATCAAGACAGGTTGCCGACATCGGGGCCTTCCCTCTGTGAGTCTCGCCTATTCGGAAACAGGAAGTTGAAACTAAATAGGATGGACTCGGAGAGGGAAGGTCCCGACGTCGGCAGCCTGTCTTGATCACCGCCCCTGCCGAGTCGCCGAAGAGGGCTGCAAGGAAGGTGGAAGGGAAAGAGCTGCAGGTGCAGGTGGAAGGGAGATGGTCAGTATGCGTGGGAGCAAGATCATGGGGAGCCTTGGACAGTGGCAGTCTCCCCTCCCAGCAGCTCTCGTACTTGCCAGGGCAGTGATTCACCGGCAACTTCCTCTTTCCTCAGAGGCGGCAACGGACCCAAGGCTGCCTAAGTAAATCGCTGCTGCAGGCAAGTACTGAGTGCTGCTGGAAGCGGAGGAAGCCACTGTTGGAGGCTGGGAAGCTGCTGGATAAAGGGAGAGCTGCTACTGGACCTGGAGGGAGGTAGAAGGAGAGATGCTGCTGGGAGGGGGAGAGGGAAAGGGATGGGAAAAGAGTTACTGTTGGAGAGGGGGAGAAGGGAAGGGAGAAGGAAAAAAGAAGGGAACAGCTGGCAGGGAGATTGGGGAAGGGGGTCAGGGTGGAATGGAGAGATCAGATGAGGGAAAGGGGAGAGAGAAGAAAGAAGAGAGATTGATGCTGGAAAGGGGATCAGCAGAGAAATGAGAGAGGGATAAAGATGCTAGATCTGGTGTAGGAGAGAGAAAAATGAAGAAAGCAGTGAAGCTGGAATGAATGATGTAAAAAGGAGAGAGGAGGCACAGGCTGGGTGGAAAGGGGAGAGGGGCATAGAAAGAAGTCAGATACATATGGAAGGGGGAGAGGGCAGACAGTGGATGGAACGGACAGATGCTGGATTGAAGAGACAGGGCAGACGCTGGAAAGAAAAGAGTGAAAAGAAGATGAAAGCAGAAACCAGAGACAACAAAAGGTAGAAAAAAATGATTTTATTTCTATTTTGTCATTAGATTATATCAGATTTGAAATATATATCCTGCTAGAGACATAACTGGGAGCTGCAAAGCCCAGGCAGTGCTTCTTTAGCTTCCAGCTGGCTTAGAGCTCTCTCGGACCAAGGGGCACTCCCCTAACACTATTCCTGTCATGTGTGACTGCAGTATTCTGTTAGCATGATATTTCTGTGTAGCATTCTGTAATGACTTGACTTGTTCAGTTTTCTTGATAGTAGAGGGGATATATGTGAAGGGGAGGGGACACAGGGGTTTTGTTGGTCCTTGCTCTGTATATTTGTATTTATAAAATGACAATTGTACAGAATATTGTTTCTTTTTATACTGTAATAAAATACGTTCAATATAAAATCATAACTGCGGCTTGTGCAGATGGGATCAGATGGTTTGCGGGGACTGAGCTCACGGAGACGGGGCGGAAATGGTTTTTTAAAATTTCAGTCTTAGTAGTTTGCTGGCCCACAAAATAATTATTTTATTTCTGCCTGTCCACGGGTGTAAAAAGGTTTAAGAAAACTGCCCTAGAGGAAAGGAGGAACAGGGGATACATGATTCAGACATTCAAATACTTGAAAGGTATTAATGTAGAACAAAATCTATTCTAGAAAAAAGAAAATGGTAAAACCAGAGGGGATAGTTTGAGGTTGAGGGGTGGTAGACTCAAGAGTAATGTTAGGAAATTCTTCCTTATGGAGAGGGTGGTAGAGAAGAAAACGGTGAAAGAGTTCGAACAAGCGGTCTCTAATCAGAAAATAATGGGTATACATTGAAGGAACTAAGGCCAGTACTGGGCAGGCTTGCACAGTCTGTATCCCATATATGGACTTTCAGTTAAGGACGGGCTGGGGAGGGCTTCGATAGCTGGGTTGGTTAAGATAGGCTGGAGTGAGCTTTGATGGAGACTCCAGTAGATAGAACCTAAGCACACTACTGGGCAGGGCTCTGGGTTTCTGGCCCAGAAATATCTAAGAAAAAGGACCATTTAAATTAAATGATTAATTTATGGAGCATGTATGGTTGGGCAGACTGGATGGGCCATTCAGGTCTTTATCTGCTGTCATTTATTATGTTATTTATCTGGCCAACTCTCCCTCCATTCCATTACAGTAAGCCAGGGAGTCCCATATGTGAGAATATGCTGCTTGATTGTCCTAGGATAAAGCACAGTTAATTACTGTAGCATGTATTATCCAGGAATAGCAGGCAGATATTCTCACATCTCACCCACCTCCTCTGGTTGGCTTCTTAGCTTTCTTACGGAACTGAGGGGCTTGAGCTGGCATCGGGCGGGAAGGCACATGCGCGGTGCGATCAGTCGCAAAGTGGTTTGTTTTTTAGAATTTTATTTTGATAATTCAACAATAAAATTATTGAAGTACTTGTCATTTTACATAGAAAAAGAAAATTTTTAATTATTCCAAACATAAATCTGTTTGACAAATAATTTTAAGACTCACTGGAGACAATTTCACATATCAGAAGGAGTGATACATATTCCTAAAATTGTAAAAGAAAAAGTAGGAAGTCATCCTCAATTATTAATGGACCAATCAATAGGATTCACCTGGTTCCCTGACTACCCCCTTTCCTTCTAAAAAAAAAAATTGTAATTAGAAGGGCTCATAGAATACATAGGAATTTTGATCTAAATAGAAATTTAGCCCCCAATGATTTCACATCTTCTTTCATTCCAGGGAACTTTTTCATTCTTGTTTGTGTTATTCTTGAAACATCTGAGAACACAGAAATTTTCCTTTCCGAGAAGGAAGTTTCTCCCTGCCTAAAAAAAAAAAAAAGGCGAAGGAGTGCTTCCCTATCTTGTTGGAACACAAATATCAACAAGAAGTGTAGCACATGTAATAACTTCCTCTTGAGAACTTTCAATATATGTTTGAAAGGTCCATAGGACTCAAAGGTGTTACCTGAGGTTGAGTCTCAGGGTCAGAAGAGGAAGGTTTTTTTTTTTTTTTTTTGAGAACGCCAACAAAAAGTATATTTCATGTAAAGGTGGAAGTCCTTCATCCGGATATTTAAACACTTCTTTCAGCAATTTATAAAATGTTTCCTTAGGTGACATTGTTGATATTTTGGGAAAGTTCAGTAGCCTAAGATTCAATTGCTTCGTAAAGTTCTCTACTTTCCTCAATAAGACCAACTTATCCTGTAATATAGCTCCAGATGAGGCTTGTACATTTTGAATTGTACCAAAGATTTAATTTTCTCTCCCTGCGACTTTAATTCCTCTTCAAACTTTTTTAATTTGGACGTTTGAACTTGAACAAGAGGAAAAATTCCTTGGCATACCTTATAGAGGGAGTCCATCACTGTCCAGATGGAATCCAATGTGACCTCAGCAGGTCTAGTAAGAGATTGAATAATTAAAGCTGCTCTTCTTTCCACTGAGGCAGCTATCCCTTCTCCCGCCTCAGATTCTCCAGCTGAGGACTCCTGGGGAGCCAGCACACCCAGAATCTCTGGAGGCTGCATTCCTTCTACCACCGAAGCCTCTGCTGGAATTCCCCTCTCTCTCGGCTGCAGGGGTGAAGCTGGTCCCTAAGAGCTGAGCGAAACTTTGCTTCCCAAAGCCGACGCCTCCCTCGTGTCCTGCACAGCAGGATCGCCCTGAGGTGAGGAAGACACAAAGCACGTAAGAATGCCCTGTCTCATCAAGGTAGGTGTGGGCTGTCAGGCTGAAACAGCCACTCTACCTCTTCTCTTAGGCATCACATTAAAAAATCACGAACAGGAAGCAGGAGCAGTTTTAAATGCGTCGTACTACCAAGACGCCATCTTGTCTTTCCAGTCGCAAAGTTTTTCAACTTAAAATGACAGTTCACTTGTCAAATTGTCCATACCGGGCTCCATGGATGATGTCACCCATATGTGAGAATATCTGCCTGCTGTCCCCAGATAACACCTGTTAGGTAAGTAACTGCTTTATGACATCCACTGTTTTCACATACTCTTGTAAATGGCCCATCAAAATGGACATTTAGTTGTTGGTGATTTCATTGCAAGTTCAATAAAGGCTCTTAGCTGCACATCTCCAATTTTAATAAAATTTATTGGCGTAGGGTCAGATGCACTGAAATCCTCGATCATCTAACAGTCGTTGCTAAACCAGTTTGACCGGTTTAGTGACAAATCAAATTTGCCAACCAAATGCACAGAATGACTCACCGTATGGTTTTCTGTGCAGTCGTACATTCTCAGATTCTGGCTTGCAAATGAGGTCATTAATATTAAAACCAGCCATCCGATCGATGGCCTAACCTTGCATGCCACAATCGGATCAGTATTACCTACCTGGGAAACCCAACAGGTTGGTAATTGTTTTATCGACAGGTCTGCAGTTTTTTGTTGGGTTTTTTTTCCTATAGTCACAGATATCGATTAAAGAAAAAAAAAATAATAATAATGCCATGCAAGGCTTTCACTGGGAAAATAGGCAAGCAACTTTGCACCCCTTTATGCTTTACTTCAGTTTTGGTTCAGGACTTCAAAATTTAGGTCTCTGCATAATTAATGACTGCTTGCAGCATGACACGTGCAGTTCATGCCATTTTGGAAGCTTTATTTGCCTTTATGAACCAACTTATTCCTGGAATCAAAAATGTGCACTACTTTAGTGATGGATCTGTAGCACAATAACACAATTTTAGTAATTTTTGCTGCCATTACAAAGACTTTGAAATTTCTATTGAATGGAATTTTTATGGTACTAGCCATGGAAAATCACCATATGATGGTATTGGGAGAACTGTAAAATGACTTGCTGCACATGCCAGCTTGCAGCGGCCTCTGGAAAATCAGATCTTGATGGCAAAATAATTTGTTTAGCTTTTGTGAAGAAAATAATACTGGGGTCAAATTCTTATTCATCTCAAAGGAAGACATTGAGAAATTAAGACCTATTAAGGAATCCAGGTTTGAGAATGAGCAACAGTAACTGGAACTTGGGAAAATCACCAGTTTAAGCTAATTGATGAAACAAAAATTTGTGTCGGCAGAGTATCAGGGGTAAGTACGTCTTCGGACACCGACTAGCCCGTCTGCTTAGAAGGGCTTTAAACTAGGTAAGTTGGGGGAGGGTTCCTGTGCAGTAGGTAACTATCCTGAGGAGGAGAGTCACAGCTCCACTTCTGAGTCTGAGGTAAGTGCTCACTTTGCAAATAATACTAACAATACCAAGTCCGAGGTAAGTACTCACATTGCAATTAATTCTGAGTCCGCAATAAATGCTCACATTGCAAACAATTCATTAGGGGGCAAAATAACACAGGGTCCTAACAATCACAAGGCATGGAGAGCTATGTATGTCAATGCACACAGTTTAGGCAATAAAATCCTTGAGCTGGAGACCGAGATAATAAATGCTGACCTAGATGTGGTGGCGATTTCCGAAAGTTGGTTCACGGACTCTCATGGGTGGGATATGGCTATACCGGGTTACAACTTACTTCGTCGAGACAGAGAGGGCAAGTTAGGAGGAGGGGTAGCACTATACACTAGGGAGGACATTAAAACTACGAGAATCACGGAGGTCAAGTACTCCGGAGAATCCCTCTGGGTAAACCTAGCCAGAGGCAAAGAAAAGTGTCTGTATCTTGGTGTAATTTATAGACCACCAAGACAGCTGGAAAACAAAGACATAGAATTAATCCATGACATAGAGAATATCACTCTAAGGGGGGACACAGTACTGCTAGGGGACTTCAACATGCCGGATGCAGATTGGAACACGCTCACAGCGACAACCAGCGCCAGTAGAAGGCTATTATCCACAATTAAAGGAGCACAACTCAAACAACTGGTATCAGAGCCCACTAGGGCACAAGCGATATTGGACCTGGTACTCACCAATGGAGAAAGCGTATCAGAGGTCTCGGTAGGCGATAAGTTAGCCTCCAGTGACCACAACATGATATGGTTCAACCTCAGGAAAGATTTCACTAGATCAAGCACGGCAACCAGAGTACTCAACTTTCGAGGCGCTGACTTCAAACGCATGGGAGATTTCGTCCATCACACACTACAAAGCCAAGCTATGGCCAATAATGTGGAGAATATGTGGTCAACCTTGAAATCTACCCTACATGTAGCAACGAACCGATACATCACATCAGCAAGCAAACGGCGAAGAAACAATAGACCCCAATGGTTCACCGCAGAGATTTCAGATCTCTGTAAAGAAAAGAAATCAGCATTCATTTCTTATAAACATTCAGAGACAAGAGAGGCTAAATTGGAATACATGGCCAAAGCTGCAGCGGTGAAAGCGGCAGTCAGAGAGGCCAAGCATCAAGCTGAGGTAAACCTAGCAAGGAACATTAAGAAGGGCGACAAATCCTTCTTCAGGTATATTAGTGACAGAAAAAGAAACACTGATGGGATAGTGCGCCTTAGGAAATCAGATGGGAAATATGTAGAATCAGATTCAGACAAAGCCGAACTACTAAATGAATATTTTTGCTCTGTTTTCACATGTGAGGCACCGGGGTCAGGTCCACAGTCGCAGGTAAAGCAAAGTTCAGAAGATCCGTTTCGGGATTTAGAGTTTACTTCCGGAGACGTCTACGACGAATTATCAAGACTCAAGGTGAACAAAGCAATGGGGCCGGACAATCTACATCCCAGGGTGCTCAGAGAGCTCAGGGACGTCCTAGCGGAGCCGTTATCAATACTCTTCAATCTGTCCCTGAGCACGGGAATAGTGCCCTTGGACTGGAAAACAGCTAACGTCGTTCCTCTGCACAAAAAGGGTTGTAGGACAGAGGCTACGAATTACAGACCGGTAAGTCTCACATCGGTAGTGAGTAAACTCATGGAAACACTCATCAAACGCAAATTAGACATGATACTAGACGAGGAGGAACTACGCGATCCCCACCAACATGGATTCACCAAGGGTAGGTCCTGTCAATCCAATCTCATTAGTTTCTTTGACTGGGTAACAAGGAAACTAGATATGGGAGAATCCCTGGACGTCGTGTACTTGGACTTCAGCAAAGCCTTTGATAGCGTCCCCCACCGCAGGCTATTGGGCAAGATGAAATCAATGGGATTAGGTGAAACATTTACAGCATGGGTCCACGATTGGCTGAGTGGAAGAACTCAGAGGGTGGTGGTTAATGGTACCATCTCTAAAACGACGGAAGTGACCAGTGGGGTGCCGCAGGGCTCAGTCTTGGGCCCGATCCTTTTCAACATATTCGTAAGAGACATGACTCAGGGGCTTCAAGGTAAAATAGCATTATTTGCCGATGATGCTAAACTATGTAACATTGTGGGTAACGGCAGTCTGTCCGACAGCATGACGCAAGACCTGGTTTTATTGGAACATTGGTCCTCGACCTGGCAGCTTAGCTTCAACGCTAACAAATGCAAGGTCATGCACCTGGGCAACAATAATCCGTGCAGAACGTACACATTAAATGGTAAAACCTTAGCAAGGACTACAGCAGAACGGGATTTGGGGGTGATCATCAGTGAAGACATGAAAACGGCCAATCAAGTGGAGAAGGCCTCATCCAGGGCTAGGCAAATGTTGGGTTGTATCCGGAGAAGCTTTGTTAGTCGGAAGCCCGACGTCCTAATGCCCTTGTACCGAACCATGGTGAGGCCTCATCTGGAGTACTGCGTACAATTCTGGAGGCCACATTACCAAAAAGATGTACTGAGAGTCGAGTCGGTACAGCGGATGGCCACCAGGATGGTCTCGGGGCTTAAAGATCTATCATACGAAGAAAGACTGAACGAATTGCAGCTATACTCTCTCGAAGAACGCAGGGAGAGAGGAGACATGATTGAGACGTTTAAGTATGTCACTGGTCGTATCGAGGGAGAAGATGATATTTTCCTTCTTAAAGGACCCTCCGCCACAAGAGGACACCCGCTGAAAATAAAGGGCGGGAAGTTTCATGGCGACACCAGGAAATACTTCTTCACCGAAAGAGTGGTTGACAGCTGGAACAAGCTCCCAGTGCAGGTGATCGAGGCCAGCAGCGTGTCGGATTTTAAGAACAGATGGGATGCTCATGTCGGATCTCTAGGAGGCAAAGGTCATCAGAGAGTGATTAAATAGGGGGGGTGGGTCAGCGGTGTGGGCAGACTCGATGGGCCTCGGCCTTTTTCTGCCGTCACTTTCTATGTTTCTATGAGATAAAACATTTTTCATTGCTGATGTTGTTAAAGCTGATAACACTACTTCTGCTGTGGATACACAGGAGTCCATATTTGAGCTGTTGATTCCCATTTCCCGTGAACTAGTGCTGCCCGATTTCTGATTTGAATCGATTCACTGATTCACTTCGGGTGAATCGTTTTGGGCTTTTTTTGGTTTTTTTTTAAATCAACCTCTTGATTCGGTGACCAACCTTCCTCCCCATGCCTTCAGATTTCACAAAGCAGGAGTGGCAACGCTACCTCTTGCTGGCCTCCACTGCCGCTGCCACTCCTGCTTTAGGGGGAGAGAGTCAGTCGGGAAGTGCTGCAGTGTCCTCTGGCTTCCCCCCTGGCTTCCTTTTCTTACCTTCAGATAATATGGCAGCCTGCAGAGAGGATCGCCGGTGCTTTAGTGTGATCCTTGCAGGCTGCCGTCGTCCTCAACAGCACCTAGATTAATATGACAGGAAGGATTTTCTTTTCTTTTCTTTTTTTAAGCCTACATTTCTGCATTAAAATCCTGCCCAAATCACACCTAGATTGAAGGCACTAATATTACACCTGCCTGAGAGCGGATGTAAATGATAAGACATACAATAGGTACAGTCACACCTATTTTATAAAATACATGCATAAATTATGATTCCATCTATGTTCTGCCCTTATCCCAATCCTGAACATGTCTTCTGTACAAGTATATGCTGACTTGCATGACCTGGGCATGACCTGGTACCTGGTGTTGTAAGAGCCCATTTGTATGCATTAAATAAGCATTTTATGTAAGAAAAATGGTTTTACAAACTCCCATGTAATTACCTCTTTTCAGGATTTCTTATGTTTTTAATGTGATTGAGATACTTGATATTTCATTTATTTTATTTCAGCGCCTTAAAAACTGGGAGATAAGAGAACGGAAAAAATCCAGGGAATATGAAAAGGAAGCAGAGAGAGAAGAGGAACGACGACGAGAAATGGTAGGATTTAATATAGAACTCTCTTTACTTCTTGGACCTGATACAGTGTCCCAGTGGCACTGCTATTCTGGAGACTCTGTTCCCAAGCTTGTGTGACACGTAAAGATTGGGAAGAGTACAGAAGCAGTGTTTGCAGCCTAAACTAAGTAGGAAGTCTTGGCAACCTCACAGTGATTATACCTAGTGGCCATGCTTTAGGGGTACTAGTACTGCTTAGGATAATACTAATAACAGCTTGATTGAATTGTAACTGCTGGTAAAGGCTCATTTTGTCACAATTCAGTAGCCTCTAGATTTGTTTAAGCTTAGAAGTCTTATAAAGAAAGAAAGCATTGTAAGGAGAGAGGAAGAAACCTTTCCAATTCCTGCTATACTGAATGTGTATTGAAGATTGCTCATAATAACTCTGAGTATTTTTTTAAGGCAAAAGAAGCCAAAAGATTAAAAGAGTTTTTGGAAGACTATGATGATGATAGAGATGATCCAAAATATTACAGGTATGATCCAGATGAGATTTTTTTTAATTTAAATCATAACTGGCATATTAATTAGGATATTAATTATCTGCTGCTTATTTGAATGTTAATGTGAAAAAAGGTTTCTGGCACAGCAAGGCCTGTCTATACATGAGACATTGGGGCACGTTTATGATTCAATGTTTGGCTGTCATTCTTCATTGCTTCTTTAGTTTTGTCTAGCCACTTTGCCCATCAAACTGTATGGGTAGACTAACATAGAATTTGAGCAATACCTTGTTTTCTGCAGGGGAAGTGCTCTTCAGAAGAGATTACGAGACCGAGAGAAAGAGATAGAAACTGATGAACGAGACAGAAAACGGGAGAAAGAAGAGCTTGAGGAAATCAGGCAGAGACTTCTAGCTGAAGGACATCCAGATCCAGATGCAGAACTCCAGAGGGTAAAGAGAAACTGTGAAACCCTTTACCTTAATATAACCCTGATACTAATGAATACAGTAATCTGTGATCATCTCTGGGAAAAGGTGACTAAAGTCATCAGATAAAAAATAAGTTTTTAATAAATTCCATTAGAGCAAACAACTTGTAATACAACAGTACTTCTCAAGGAAATCTTCTCTATTACTGTTTAGAGCCTTTTGATAACAATTTCGTATGCTCCTTTGAGGATAACCTCTGTTGGAAAAATGTTGTGACATCTCTTCTGATTGTAATTGAAAATCTGAGAAATCAGTGCAATTTCTTTTCAGCCTTAAAAATTGACTAAGGTAAATTACTTTTCAGTGACATATTATGAAAACTGGTGTAATGTAAAAAGGCGTTTTTGTTGGTGGTTTTTTATGGTATATTATAGTAGTTGGATGATAAAGAGTCCTTTTTGATTGAGATCCAGAAAATTGATTTGATTTTCATGATACATCATTTTGAATTTGAGGTTTGTTTTACCCCTTTTTTGGAATTTGTGGATAATCCTAGATTTCCTGCTGGCTCTGCGGATGCCTTTTTCTTGCGCAACCGACGGACAGGTTGCTGGTTTGTTAGGCAGGTTGCTGAGCTGGGTTCTGGGTCAATCCCTCCTTTCCAATCCTGTAGGGAGTCTTGGAATTGGCCTGCAGGGTCAGAGCTTGCGTAACTCCAGCTCGTTGCAATTGTTGGGCTGACCGTTGCCAACTTTCTCCCCCTTGGATCAGGTCTTCCTGTCAGTCTTGTCAGACTTCAATACTCTGTCAGGTTGGTATAAGATAGGAAAGCCATGGAAGCCCACGCGGTTTTTGGGATTGATGGTGGAGGATTGGGGAGGCGACTTGGGTGAGGGGGTTAATGCTTGAGCTTTGTGGAGTGTGCTGGGGCCTCCCCCAATGTGGTCTTACATGAGGTGCATCTTAATATTCTACATAAGGCCTATATCACGAGTAGGGGGGCATAAGATGGGGCTGTGGCCTGATGCTTTCTGCCTTCACTGTCCAGCCTTGTGGGACATGATGGTTCATCACTTATTGGAATGCTGTCGCTTGGGGACCCTGTGGGTGCAGGTGCTTTGGATGGTGGAGGGTATCCTGGGTCAATCCTTAGTGGTCCTACAAAACCCTGTTGCTGGGTGTCACGAGTCACCTGCTTGAAGTTGATGATGTGGAGCCCTGTCGGCACTTTGTGCTGGTGACCCTGGGTCTTACAAAAAAAGCTTATACTGCAACACTAGGTGGACAATGCGTACCCTACAGTACAACAATGGAGGGCCAGCATGTCTCAGATGGCGGTCTGGAAAAGACTGCGTAAAAAGAGTATGACTAGCTGGAATGCAATGACCTATTTTGAGTGTTGGAGTTTTCTAAAGTGGGTCAGAGTCCTGGGATGCAGAGGGGGGTTGAAAGAGTCTGGGGGGAGGTGGGATTTCGTATCACTAAACAATGGAGGGCCAGCATGTCTCAGATGGCGATCTGGAAAAGACTGCGTAAAAAGAGTATGACTAGCTGGAACGCAGCGACCTATTTGGAGTGTTGAAGTTTTCTAAAGTGGGTCAGAGTCCCGGGATGCAGAGGGGGGTTGAAAGAGTCTGGGGGGAGGTGGGATTTCGTATCACTTGCCTGGAAACTTCATATTTGCATCTCAGTTTGTCTATACTGTTTACTGTGGATTAGTTGTACTTCCTACTAATTTTTACTGTATGGCTTTTGTATATTTCTTCTGTGCAATGTTCCTTCAATAAATATATTTTCAAAAAAAGGAATAACAGGATGTTTTACTTTGAGGAATTATTTTTCTTTAGAGGTCAAATAGCCAGCACTGTAGGCTATATTAACACGGTCACTAATCTCATCTTGTAATTTGGGCGAAGGGTCTGAATCTAGAGGAATATAATATTCTCTGTCTGACAATTCTTTCTTGATTTCTTTAACATAATGTTGTTTTTATTATGCATTGTTTCATTATGTATTTTTTTATTATGAATATCAACTTGATTTGTTTCATTTTTTTTTTTTACAGTTCAACTTGGTATTTAGCATTTCCCATGGTCATTTTGGTTTTAACAGTGCAATCGTGTTCTCGTGTTTTATTATGTATATTTATATTTTTCAATGATACATTAGACTCTTGACAAAGGCGGGATTGCACATACACTGTCAGTGTCGAGTCCCCTTCTTCATATCGTGCTGTCTACCAATAAAGTACATTATGGATAAGGCCATTGATTGGTGATTGGCATCTATTGCCTCACAACTCCTTTTTATCCCAGGACAAGCAGGCAGCATATTCTTAACGCATGGGTGACGTCACCGACGGAGCCCCGGTATGGACCTTTTTAACTAGAAAGATCTAGTTGGCCGCACCGCGCATGCACGAGTGCCTTCCCGCCCGACGGAGGAGAGCGTGGTCCCCAGTTTCTTCATTTCCGCGGAGCAAAGAAGACGCATGTGCTTTCAACAGCCGTTGAAAAGCTAGTTTCTGCCTTCCCGCTCGCGTAATTTTTCGTTTTTCTTCTAATTTTTCCTTTCGGATTCCCTATTTTTACTTACAAAAAAAAAAAAAAACTCGTCCAGTTTTCTTTATTTTTTCAGGCCGGCCCCGGCGGGGCCTGTTGCCACCATACAGGCCTCCGGATTCGATTTTGCGGAGGCCGTGTTTCCCTTCATGCCCCCTCAACCGGGCTTTAAGAAGTGCCAGCGGTGTGCACGCCCGATCTCTCTCACCGACCCGCACAATTGGTGCCTGCAGTGCCTGGGTCCAGAGCATCGGGCTGACTCTTGCACCCGCTGTGCTACGCTTAAAAAGCGCACATTAAAAAACAGGTAGATCCAGCAAAATCTTTTATTCGATACCGGATCTGCCATGGAACCTGCTGCGACGTCGACGGCACCACAAAAGTCGGCACCCACGACGTCGACACCACCTGACCCTTCTTCGGAGTCGTTGGGCCCAGGTAAGCCGGCTAAGAAGCCTTCCACTTCCCTTGAGTGCCCTCCTGCCACGGTTGCGACACCGGCCCTCCCGGTACCGCACCGACCCCGCAAACGCTCCGCTCCGATATCGGTGAGTGCCTCATCATTGGCCTCCTCATCGCCGGAGCGTAGAACGGCACCTATGGTACCGAAGAAGAAAAAAGCGGTACCGGTGCCCCCCCCTGGATGACCGCATCGCGGCCATACTCCAAAACCAATTACAGGAGCAGCTCCAGCAACAACTCCAACAACTGTTGCTGGCGTTGCTGGCACCGCACCTTCCGGTACGGGACCGGTCCGAGCCTCGCACTATCCCATCGGTGTCGACCCCCTCGGTACCGATTAATACCTCCATGCCGGTGCTCTTGGCTGAAACACCTACAGTGCATACCCGTACTGCTGCCGACCCTTCCCGGTCCCAGGAACGACATCGGTCTTCCTCTCCTGGTACCGCCTCGGTGCGCTCAGGCAAATCTCTCTCAAAGACCCGCCATGCCGAGCCTTCCACACCGATGTCCAAACGTGCACACCCTGATGTTAGAGACCCAGACTTGTGGGAAGACTCCCCGCACGGTACCGAAGAGGACGCTTCGTCAACCGACGAACCCTCCATGACCGATACCGCCTCAAAACCAGAACAATCCTCTTTTTCTAAATTCCTTAGGGAGATGACAGCAGCTCTTTCCATCCCCTTAGAGTCCGACTCTAAAAAGTCTCAGGCTTTCCTTGATGCCCTAGACCACAGGTGTCAAAGTCGGTCCTCGAGGGCCAGAATCCAGTCGGGTTTTCAGGATTTCCCCAATGAATCTGCATGAGATCTATTTGCATGCACTGCTTTCAATGCATATTCATTGGGGAAATCCAGAAAACCCGACTGGATTCCGGCCCTCGAGGAGGGACTTTGACACCCCTGCCCTAGACTTTGAGCAACCTCCCAAGGAATTTCTAAAGTTGCCCGTCCACGACATCTTACGGGAAACTTTCTATAAAAACTGGGAGACTCCCCTCACTGTTCCCGGGGCCCCTCGCAAATTGGATAGCTTGTACCGGGTTATTCCAATCCCAGGGTTTGACAAACCTCAATTGCCCCATGAATCCCTCCTGGTGGAATCTACTTTGAAAAAGTCTCAAGGTTCCAGTGTATATGCCTCCACCCCTCCTGGCAGAGAGGGAAAAACCATGGATAAATTTGGTAAGCGCCTTTTCCAAAATGCAATGCTAGCCAATAGAGCCAACAACTACACCTTCCACTTCTCCTTCTATATGAAGCATCTGGTGCAACAGCTCTCCTCCTTACAGAAATACCTTCCTGAACGTAAGGTCCCTCTTTTCCAGCAACATATTTCCAGCCTCCTCCAACTCAGAAAATTCATGGTTCGCTCCATCTACGACTCATTTGAGCTGACCTCTCGCGCATCTGCCATGGCGGTGGCCATGCGACGTTTGGCATGGCTGAGAGTCTCTGACCTGGACATTAACCACCAAGACCGCCTGGCTAACGCACCTTGTCTGGGTGATGAACTCTTCGGAGAGTCCCTGGACTCAACAACCCAGAAACTCTCAGCACATGAGACCAGGTGGGACACTCTGATTAAACCTAAAAAGAAGACTCCACCTGCTCGCACCTACAGACAGCAGTCTTCATACCAGCGCAGGTTCTCGGCCAGACCTCTCAACCCGCCTCAACAGCAGCCTCGCCGACCTCGTCAACAGCATCAATCTCAGGCTCGCTCACAGTCTCACCAACCTGCCAAGCCTCTCCCTCCGTCAAAACCATCTCAGCCCTTTTGACTTTTTCCTCCAGGGCATAGCCAGTCTCCCACCATCATTGCCTCTTCCTCAGCCTATCGGAGGTCGCCTCCAAATCTTCCTCAGCCGTTGGGAGGTCATCACATCAGACCAATGGGTCCTCAACATCATTCGCCACGGCTACTCTCTCAACTTCCATACTCTTCCACCAGACAATCCCCCCGTAGAGTCTGCTTCTCACTCCTCCCAAACCCCCCTCCTCCTGAGGGAGGTCCACTCCCTCCTTCTCAATGCCATCGAAGAGGTGCCTCCGGACCAAAGGGGTCAGGGATTCTACTCCCGCTACTTCCTGGTTCCCAAGAAGACAGGAGACCTTCGTCCCATCCTCGATCTCAGGGACCTCAACAAGTGTCTGGTCAAGGAGAAGTTCAGAATGCTCTCCCTTGCCACGCTTTACCCTCTTCTCTCTCAACACGACTGGCTATGTTCCCTGGACCTCAAAGAGGCCTACACTCACATCCCAATCAATCCGACTTCACGTCGCTACCTACGGTTTCAGATACAGCACCGTCACTATCAGTACAAAGTGCTACCTTTTGGCCTCGTTTCATCGCCCAGGGTGTTCACCAAGTGCAAGTGCCTTATTGTGGTGGCGGCCTTCCTCAGGTCTCACAACCTCCAGGTGTTCCCCTACTTGGACGATTGGTTGGTGAAAGCACCTACGTCTCCACTTGTGCTACAAGCCACTCATCACACCATCTCTTTCCTCCATCTCCTGGGGTTCGAGATCAACTACCCCAAGTCGCATCTGCTTCCCACACAGCGACTTCAGTTCATTGGAGCAGTTCTCGACACCACACTAATGAGGCATTTCTCCCCTCCGACCATCAACGGACCCTGCTCCACCTCTGTCGTCAGGTGCTCCTTCATCACTCCATTCCTGCCCGACAGATGATGGTCCTCCTGGGCCACATGGCCTCGACGGTCCATGTGCTTCCTCTGGCGCGACTCCACCTCAGGACACCTCAATGGACTCTTGCCAACCAATGGTCACAGACCACGGATCTTCTTTCTCATCCCATCTCTGACATCGTCTCTTCAGCAATCTTTTCAATGGTGGTTAAACTCCTCAAATCTTTCCAGGGGTCTACTCTTTCATCTACCCCCTCACTCCATGATCATAACCACGGATGCCTCCCCCTATGCGTGGGGAGCTCACCTGGGAGATCTACGCACCCAGGGACTCTGGACCCCTCAGGAGCGTCAACATCACATCAATTTCCTGGAACTCAGAGCCATGTTCTATGCTCTCAAGGCCTTCCAGCACCTTCTCTGCCCTCAGGTCCTTCTCCTGTGCACAGACAATCAAGTCGCCATGTACTACATAAACAAGCAAGGCGGCACCGGATCTCGCCTCCTTTGTCAGGAGGCTCTCAGCATCTGGACCTGGGCCACGGCCCGCAATCTCTTCCTCAAGGCTGTCTATATCCAGGGCGAACAGAACTCCCTGGCCGACAATCTCAGCCACATCCTTCAACCTCACGAGTGGACTCTGGACCCTTCAACACTCTACTCCATCTTTGCTCGCTGGGGCACTCCGCAGGTGGACCTCTTTGCAGCGCCTCACAACCATCAGCTACCCCAGTTCTGTTCCAGTCTCTTCTCTCCTCATCGTCTGACCCCAGATGCATTCCTGCTCGACTGGACGGATCGGTTCCTCTATGCCTTTCCTCCACTACCTCTGATGTTGCGGACGTTATCCAAACTCCGCAGGGACAGGGCCACCATGATTCTCATCGCTCCTCGGTGGCCTCACCAACACTGGTTCTCCCTCCTGCTTCAGCTCAGCTCCAGGGAGCCCATTCCTCTTCCGTTGTTTCCTACTCTACTTACGCAGCAACGTCAGTCTCTACTACATCCCAATCTGTCTTCGCTCCACCTGACAGCTTGGTTTCTCTCGGGCTGACCTCTCCAGAGAATCTGTCTCAGCCTGTCCATCGCATTTTGGATGCCTCCAGGAAACCGGCCACCCTCCAATGTTACCATCAGAAGTGGACCAGGTTCTCCTCTTGGTGTCCACTGCATCATCACGATCCCACCTCATTAGCGGTGGAAACTGTACTGGACTATTTGCTCTCTCTGTCCGACGCTGGCCTCAAGTCTACCTCAATCAGAGTCCACCTCAGTGCCATCACTGCGTTTCATGAGCCTATCCTCGGAAAACCTCTCGCGGCTCATCCACTGGTTTCCCGGTTCATGAGAGGCCTCTTCAATGTCAAACCACCTCTGAAGCCTCCTCCTGTCGTCTGGGATCTGAATGTGGTTTTATCAGCCCTCATGAAACCCCCTTTTGAGCCTCTTGCCACAACTTCGCTCAAACTTCTCACATGGAAGGTGCTTTTCCTCATTGCCATCACCTCTGCCAGGAGGGTTAGTGAGATGCATGCACTGGTCGCCGATCCACCGTTCACTGTTTTTCACCATGACAAGGTGTTTCTGCTTACCCATCCTAAATTCCTTCCCAAGGTGGTCTCGGCTTTTCACCTCAACCAGTCCATTGTGTTGCCTGTCTTTTTCCCTAAACCCCATTCTCATCCTGGGGAACAGGCGTTGCACACGCTGGATTGTAAGCGTGCCCTTGCATACTACCTTGACCGTACCAGGGCTCACCGCTCGTCCCCTCAGCTCTTTCTGACCTTCGATCCTAACCGTCTAGGTCGTCCTGTCTCTAAATGGACGCTTTCCAACTGGCTTGCTGCCTGTATTGCGTTCTGTTATGCTCGGGCCGGTCTCTCACTGGAAGTTGCTGTCACGGCCCACAGGGTCAGAGCTATGGCTGCTTCTGTGGCTTTCCTCCGTTCCACTCCAATCGAGGAAATCTGCAAGGCTGCCACTTGGTCCTCAGTTCACATGTTCACTACTCACTACTGTCTGGATGCCTTCTCCAGACGGGATGGACACTTCGGCCAATCTGTGTTACAAAATTTATTTTCCTAATGGCCAACCATCCCTCCTCCCTCTCTGTTAGCTTGGAGGTCACCCATGTGTTAAGAATATGCTGCCTGCTTGTCCTGGGATAAAGCACAGTTACTTACCATAACAGGTGTTATCTAGGGACAGCAGGCAGATATTATTACGTCCCACCCTCCTCCCCGGGTTGGCTTCTTAGCTGGCTTATCTTAACTGGGGCCCACGCTCTCCTCCGTTGGGCGGGAAGGCACTCGCGCATGCGCGGTGCGGCCAACTAGAACTTTCTAGTTAAAAAGGTCCGTACCGGGGCTCCGTCGGTGACATCACCATGCGTTAAGAATATCTGCCTGCTGTACCTGGATAACACCTGTTATGGTAAGTAACTGTGCTATTTGGTTTGTGCTGATGCCCTTTATACATGGCTACAGGCAGAGGTTAGAAACATAGAAATAGACGGCAGATAAGGGCCATGGCCCACCAAGTCTGCCCACCCCAATAACCCTCCCCTACCTTTCTCTGTGAAGAGATCCCACGTGGCGATCCCATTTTGACTTAAAATCAGGCACGCTCCAGATCCAGGTGTAACCAGGCCTCTGCTTCCTGAGCTGCTCCATCTACCAAGAAGTCGCAATGACACTAGACCGAAGGAGGCTCCTTTGCATATTAGGGGCAGGCTTTTGGCATTTCTGCAGGCCTGGGTTCAGTTTTTGTCTGACTGCTGGGTTCTAGTCATCATTCAATCCGGCTTCACCTCCTATTTCTCCTATTTCATCTCCTCTAATATTTACATCTGATAATTTTTCTTTACCTCATGATTCTCCTTATGTAGTTCCAGCAGCATCATGATCAAAATTTAATATTCCAAATCTCAAAGCTTTAGAAAAAATGATAAATACTATGAATAGAACAACTTGTACTTTGGACCCAATTCCATCATCATTGATTCTTTAAAACAATCATGGTTTGTCACCTTTACTTTTAAATATAATTGTAAAAAGTCTAGAAGATGGAGTTGTTCATATAAATTGGAAAACTGCCATAGTATACCCTATTGTTAAGAATTATTCACTTCATCTGTCACAGGCTTCAAACTTTCAACCAATTTGTAATCTTCCATTTGATTCCAAAGTCTTAAGAGTGCTTAGTTTTTCTTCAGCTCTCCCAATATTCAGAAACTTCAAATATGCTTCATCCTTAAGAAGTCTGTTCCTGCGGTGTGGGATTACCTACAGGTTCTGGAATCCATAGTGGTCATACTGGATGTCGTCTCTTGAGCTAGAGCACACATGCGTCCTCTTCAGCGTGCCTTGTTTTCCTGGTGGGCAACCCATAGGGATGTCTTGCAGATATGTCTGCCATGGACTTTGGAGGCCCGAGTAAGCGTGAACTAGTGGCTTCGTCCTCAATTGCTGTGGTGACAACAGATGCCAGCCTTTGAGACTGGGGTGCACACTGTAATCGTCGTCCTCTTCAGGGCTGTTGGACTCCATCTCAGAAAAGGTGGTCAATCAACCGTCTGAAACTCAGGGCCATTTATCTCGCCCTGAGAGCATTGCAGGTGACCCTTGAGGGACAAGTAGTCCAAGTCTTCTCTGACAATGTGACGGCAGTGGCTTATGTCAATCGCTTTTGCTTTGGGCGGAACTTCATCTTCTGGTACTGATGGCAGTGCATGTGGCTGGAGTGGACAACGTTCAAGCAGACTCTGGATCTAGGCAAGTGGGCCCCCTCACCAGAAGCATTCTGTGCAATTATGTGGTGCTGGGGGCAGCCCAGCTTCGACCGCATGGCCAAGGCAAGGTACAAGAAGGCATAGCACTTCTTCAGTCGCAGATCTAAACTTGAAAGTGAGGGGCTCGATGCTGTAGTGTAACTGTGGCCTCTGTGAGTTCTTCTCTGTCTTTCCTCCTTGGCCAATGATCGGCCGAGTCCTTCGGAGGATTGCGGGACATCCCGTGCGCATCATTCTGGTGGCACCCGATTGTCCTCAATGACTGTGGTATGTGGATCTGCTACAAGTGCGTGTGGGAAGCAGTCTCTATCTGCACATCTATCCAGTCCTTCTCTGTCAGGTTCTTGTGGCCATGGAAGATCCAGGTCACTGGCTCTTGAGTGCGCCTCCCTAGAACATAAAGGATATTCGGATCTGGTAGTTGATACACTTCTCAGAGCTAAGAAGTCATCCACAGTGTCGGCCTATTCTAAGGCATGGAAGACCTTCCAGTATTGGTGTGCCATCAGGGCGCATTCTACCAGGAGTGTGGCTTCTTCATGGACCAAAGCTCGAGCTGGTCCTCCTGAAGAGATTTGCAGGGCGGCCATGTGGTCTTCATTTCACACGTCTGCTAAGTTCTACAGAGTAGATGTTGCTGCCAGGCAGGACTTGGCCTTCAGGTCCTCGGTTTTAAGGGTCAGCGCAGCTACCCTAGCTATTTTAAGGGGGACTGCTTTTGTATGTTCCTTTTGTCTAGAATGTCTCAGCTATTGCACTGGAAAAAGAGATTATGTACTTACTCTGGTAAGATCTTTTCTAGTAGATAAGACCTGCCCTGTCTTTCCTGCACCTTCTTTCAGTTTTCAGTCTATTTATGCTTCTCCAAGCTGATTCTTGGTGATCAGCCAGCCCTTCGGGGTTGTGAAGAATCTGTACATATGTTCAACTTGTTAGGGAATAGTTTCTGAGTTCCTTTGAAGCCTGTGTTGGCGGTTAATGGTACTGTTTAGTTGTTTATGAGCAGAACAATAGTATAGCCTGTGGTTAATGGTGCCTCTACTTCACACGTGTGGGTGCCTTTCTTTGCTTGGGTACTGACTACTAGAGGGTGCTAAGCTGATGTGTGAAGTACATTGGAGGCAGAGTAGAAAATTCGGAGTGGGTTCCTTCTGCAATCCATACGAGTATGGGGAAATAACTCTTGTCTAGAATGTCTCACTTTTCTACTGAAAAAGAGCTTACCAGGGTAAGTACATAATCTCTTTATATAAGTGCACACATGCACATGTAGAAAGATTGGAAAGAATTCTATGAGCCATGCTCTCTGCATTTTTCCCACTTATTTTCTGATGTTATAAAAGGATCTAGCCAAATGGCATTTCTATTATGTCCCTTCCGGATTCAGTACGCTAGGTGTTCAATTCCTTCCCTCAATCCAGGAGTTGCAGAAATCGAAACACTTTTCTGAGCACATGCTCCTCTCTCCTCAGAGAGAGAGTTAGAGCCCCCTGTAGTTTTCAGTTTCTGTAAGCAATCCGTGCAGAAGTCTTTTGGATTTGCCCGGCATCTTTTTCTTATTTTTTCACTTAAAGTTTGTCTTTGCGGTGCCTTGAGACCCCTTTGCGATGGTCCTCTGTCAGAAGAAAGGAAGCAGAGCCGGACTGCTGCTTCACTGAGAAACTTCAGTGGATCTCTAGAGCCAGCCTGCTTTGTGCCATCCTTCCTGGACTCAGGGTTCATTCCCCTGGGAGCTCATTTGCCCTCTGATCTTGTCAGGGGCTTAAGTGCAGATTCAAGGTTTCATGAAGAGGATCCGTGGGGGTGAAGGTTACTGTCTGTGTCCGTCCGACTGGCAGGCTGAAGATCTTCAAGTCTGATCATTTTGGAGCTATTCTGAGGCAGAAAATTATTTTCTTCCATTCAGCTGCAATGAAAAAAGCTTGACTGTAAGGCACTTCAGAGACTGAGTACACCTCAATTCTTTCCTATGGGAATTTCAGAGGTAGTCTGTGAAACTCTAAAACTGATTTTTGAGAGTAGGGTTCAAGTATCTCACCTCCCCAACCCCAAAATTGCTATTTTTATATTTTCTGATTTTGTTTATTTTTCCCATTTTTGGCGTTAATTTGCTGGTGGCTGCCATCTTGGATTTTTATCAATCTTTTTTCAGTTTTATTTCTGCTTCAAAATCCCTCGATTTGATTCAAATTGTTTGGAATGAACTCTCCAGCCCCTAATCTGTTGAATATGTGCATTGATTGCACCAGATTGGCGCCAGATCAGCAACCATATACTGGGTGCTGCAGCACACAGGGGGAGGGGCAGGAGCTTTGGTCTTTTCCTCCTTCAGGTCCTCCAAGGCCGGGGAGCTGACCTGGTTCCATGACTTCAGAAAAGTATCATGCCTAGAGGCCATTCTAGAGTTTGGCGCCAAACACCTGTGTTCTGAGTCTGGCGACTCGTTTGGCATGGTGCAAATGACTCAGCAGGGCCCTGCATTGGACAAGGTGTAAATTTTTCTGGACTTTTTTTTTGGCTCCTCTGGAAAGTATATTCTTTGGACAGCTTGTTTGATGCAGCCAGCGGGCGTGTCAGTTTCTTCAAAACCAGTTGCACCAGTAGCAGAGGTCCCTTTTCAGGAGCCCTCCTATCTGGCTAAGGCAGAGCTCAATTGTATTATGCCATATGGATATTATGCTGCTTTTGTCTCCTGGCATTGCTTTTATTTTGGATCAGGCTGATACCCTTGCTGGGACTAGTCAACATGGTCACCCTGAGAGTCTGGATTTGGATGAGGACCCCTCCATTAAGCACACCTTTTAAACATGGCTTTGTCCATCATTTTATTTCTGGGTTCTGAGAAAATTGGAATCTTCTCTTTCCACGTCACAGTGTTCAGTCATGGATCATTCTAATGTGCTGTCCTCTTTTTTTCCATCCCTTCCACAGCTTCTCGGTCTGGTTACAGAACAATAGGATGTCAAGTATGCTCTTTTCAGCTTTCTCAAGCTGTGTCTAAGTTTTCTCCTGGCTCCTGCTTTTCAGCAGTTTTGAGCAACCTAAGATGGATTCTGCCATGGTGCAGGATACCCGGCGCAAGGACTTCCCTAGTGATGGAGGAGTAGTGTTTAAGGACTCCCAGAATCACACAGTGGACATTATTATTATTTTTAAACCATCTTTTTGAAAAGGCTTCTTTGGCCATCAAGGTGGTGGCAGCCTCCTTAGTGGCACGTGCTTGTTATGAGAGATTGCGCAGGGTGCCCTCTGCATAAGTGGATGTCTGTCCCCCAGCTAGTGCTGGACGGTATCGATTTTGAGGCGGACGCCCTTTCTGATCTCATTCGAGTTCTTACTGCTTATGCAGTGTCTGCGGGCTGGCCTCTTTGGATCTGTCCTTGGGTGGGGATGCTGCCTCTAATGCCACTTTAAGCAGACTTTCAAGGGTCAGCTTCTTTTTGGGAAAGGTCTGGATGATCTTATGGTCGGTGTTGCTGATTGGCACCCTAAGTCTCGCCAGACTTTGGGAAGAAGCAGTAGTAATTTTCTTCTTTTTTTTAATATTTAAATTTTTATTGGATTTTCAGTCAAATAAGCATCACAAAACACAACAATATGGAACAAAGCAAATCCCAAAACCAATGTCCAATGAAAAACAAAAATGCAAGAACACCAGTAAACAGCAGCACAGTACCATCCCCACCCCCCCTCCCCTGAACATAGGGGTATAGAACAGTCCAGGGATGTATCGATTGCATATAATAACCTCTGTGTTTTGCCATATACATTTCCATTTTCCCCAACAGAGCTAATTTCACTCTCCACTCACTCAAATCAGGCACTCGGGTCTATTTCCAATAGACAGCTAGAGACATTTAATCGCTGCCAACCCCATTCACAGTAATCGAATTTGCCAATTGGTCTCAATTATTAGACATCCCCAATAAACAGCTTTGAGGAGTAATAGGGACAGTGACCCCCCAACAGTTGAGACAGAGTGTGCATCACTGCTGTCCAGCAAGGAACCAATACTGGACAGTCCCACCAAGTTCCATTCCCAATGTCTTTGAAAAACAAACTGCGGTACTACATGCCCCTTAAATACTTATACAAAAGTGAAAGGGGCCTGGGCACCTTCTGTAAAGTCCCCATAATTGTTCTAAGTGTTCAGTCTCAATGGGAGATGTCGTATCCCACCCCCAAGCTCTCATATAATGTTGCACTTGAAGAAAGGCCAGAAAATCTCCTGCCCATACTCCAGCCGTACTTTGCAGGACCTCAAAAGTTATTATTGTCCCTGCCCGCAAAAAATCACGGAATCGGGTCAACCCAAGGGGCTCCCATCTTTCAAAAACTGGGTTGGTTTTACCTACTAAAAAGTGTGGTTCGTCCCTTAAAGTAGCTAAAGTGGAAGTTGCTAACCCATTATTGCAGACCTATTTCATTCTATCCCACATATTGATCAGATGTAATATATAAGGGTTATCAGTCTCCTGTGTCCACTGTTGCACATTATGGGAAGACCAAAGCCTATTGGATAGTCGACCATGAGGCACAAAAGACTGTTCCAACAACACCCTCCACTTATGTGTACCAAATTCCCACTCCAATAACATCCTCAACTGCACAGCCTGATAATAGCATTGTAGATTGGAACACCCCGCCCACATCGTCATCTGAGAAATCCGGGGTGCTCTATTCTGCCAGATAAATTTCTGAAATTCTGTCTGTAAGATCTTAAATGTCTGAGCAGGTATGGGGATCAGTAAAGTCTGAAACAAAAATAATAATCGGGGAAGTACATTCATTTGAAGAACCGCTATGCGCCCCCCCCCCCCCCCCCCACATACACACACAGGATAGCCAAAGCCCATGTCAGCATTGGAGATCGGAACAAATTTTCCGGAGAATTGGCCCATAATTAACCTCATATAATAATAATAACAGTTTATATACTGCAGTACCATTAAGTTCTATGCGGTTTACAAAAGCTTAGTGAAGTACAAGTTGAGAGAACTTAAGGGAAGGGAGAACAAGAGGGGGAAAGGACAAGAGAACAGTTACAGAGGGGAAAGAGTCATCTGTCTAGGTACTTCAGGAACAGGTGAGTTTTGAGGCGTTTCCTGAACACCTCGTAAGTGGTGGGCGAGAGGAGTTGTTTTAGGTCCTTACCCCATAAAGCTGCTTGATGTGCGAGAAGGTGTCCATAGTGTTTTTTTAGTTTGCAACCTCTAACTGGGGGGGAAACGAAGTACAAGTGGGAGCTTCTCTTGTGTCTGTTGGCTGAGAAGGAGAAGAGGTCAGTTATGTATTTAGGGGCTAGACCATAAAGAACTTTAAAGCAGAGGCAGACGAACTTAAACTTTACGCGAGCTTCCAACGGTAGCCAGTGTTTGTAGTATGGCGTCACGTGATCGAAATTTTTTAGACCGAAGATAAGTCTGACCGCAGTGTTTTGCATTAATTGTAAGCGTCGCATATTCTTTTGGGGGATTGCTAAATAGGCAATGTTACAGTAGTCAAGTTGACTCAGTACGAGGGATTGTACCAGGATTCTGAATGCAGAGTTATCAAAGTATGCTTTAATGGATTTAAGCTTCCAGAGGGTGAAAAAACCCTTTTTGATTAGGGAGTCCACCTGGTCTTTTATGGTTAGGCATTGGTCCAGTGTTACACCCAGTATTTTAATGGTGGGTTGTATGGGGTAGTTATGTTTGTTGATGCCTAGTGGTGTTTTGATGTCAAGTGGGTGTGGTGAAGCGACAAAGAATTTTGTGTTCTCTGTATTGAGCTTGAGCTTGAAGTCTGACATCCAGTGTTCCATCAAGTTTATGGCTTCTGATGCTTTGGGAATGGTTTCCGAGATGGAGTTGGCAAATGGGATGATGATCGTAAAATCATCAGCGTAACTGAATAATTTTATCCCCAGCTGGGTTAATTGAACGCTCTGTAGATGTCATGTAGATATTGAAAAGCAGTGGAGATAGTGGGGACCCTTGCTGTACACCGGATGGGTTGCTCATTATTGAAATGAACCTGATAGGTGCGGGATAAAAGGAAGCCATGAAACCAGTTTAGCACTTCACCCACAATGCCAATAGCATCTAGGCATTGTAGCATTTTTGCATGGTCTACTAGATCAAAGGCGGAGCTCATGTCGAATTGCATGATCAGGGGGCATTGAGGCCTTTGCTTAACAATAGATGCAAGTAATCTAAGATAGCTGCAATTACAGTTTCCGTGCTGTAAAGAGGTCTAAAGCCAGATTGAGTCTCGTGCAGGAGAGAGAACTGGTCAAGATATTCCATCAATTGGGAGTGTACCAATCCCTCCATGATCTTTACAATGAGTGGAATGGAAGCAATTGGTCTATAGTTGGTTACTAGGGCTGAGGATTCTTTGCTATTTTTAAGGATAGGGGTTATTATTACGTGGCCGTTCTTGGTGAGGAATTTCCCATTTTTCAGGTTATGGGCTAAGTAGTGCAGTAGTGATAGTTTAAATTCAAGTGGTGCCGCTTTCATGATTTCCGGAGGACATGAGTCCAGAATGCAATATGATAAACGAGCTAGATCCCTGGGAAGGTAAAACCCCAAATATTTAAGACCCTTGGATGCCCATTTAGAAGGAAATTGATGTTGAAGAGCATGAACCCGGGGCTCCCCCAAGGGTGAGATTCATCATTTCAGTCTTGTCTAAATTTATCTTAAAGCCAGAGGCTCTTCCATAGTCCTCAAAAATATGTAACAACTGAGGCACTGTTTGTTCTGGGTCTATCAAATACAAAAGTATGTCATCAGCAAATAGGGCTATATGGTGCTCAACGCCTTGTACTGAAATCCCCTTCAATAGCAGATGATTCCGTATCATAAGGGCCAACGGTTCTATTGATATGACATAGGGGAAAGCGGACAACTCTGCCTAGTGCCGCGTGCTATAGAAAAAAAGTCAGTGTAGGCCTGATTAATCCGAAGACAAGATCTGGGTGCTCGGTATAACGCTCGGACCCATGCACAAAACGGACCCCCAATGCCCAATTTCTCCATCACCGCCCACAAAAATTCCCAAGACACCCGGTCAAAAGCTTTCTCAGTGTCAACCGCCATCAAAACTGCGTGTTCCTGTCCCTTCTTTACTTTCCACATACCTGTCTCCGTTGTATAAAACCGATTGATCCATATGAATCAAACTGGGAAGCAACTTTCCCAAGCGCAAAGCAAGAACCTTTGCAATAAGTTTTGCATTGACATTCAATAGGGAGATAGGTCTATATGAACCACAATTCAGCGGGTCCCTCCCTGGCTTCAAAAGAATCGCAATCCCTGCCTCCCCCATAGGGCCCGATAAAAGACGCCCTGTCTGCATCCCATTCACCACTCTCATCAACAAAGGACCTGTTCCCCAAATTTCTTATAAAATCAACTCGTACACCCGTCCAATCCGGGTGATTTCCCTGGTTTAGCGGTCCGAATAACACCCATCACCTCCCCCAACTTGATCGGTTCATTTAGCAGTGCTTGATCATCAGGGGATAGCTCAGGCAAACACACCTTATCCAAAAAGCGGGACACCATCCCATCTCCCCCGTCCCCTCCAGCACTGTAAAGGCTTCAATAGTAATCCAAAAATGAGCGATCAATAGCTGTATCCGTAACCTGCAGATTACCGCTCTCATCCCGGATTGCTGTGATAAAGCTCCTGGCCTGCTTAATTTTGATATAGCGAGCCAGCTGAGCACTACACTTATTACTATGCTCATAAAGACAAGACTGAAATCTCTCACACACATAATTGTACTCTTTCATTTGAAGCTGACTTAACTGTCCCTTTACCATGCGTAACTGATCCATGGTCTGAGAGTCCAGGAATCGCTTATGAGCCAATTCAAGAGATATCAAGCGTTCTCTGAGTTGTAAGCATCCCACAAGACCCCATCAGACACCTCCCCGGTATCATTAAACTCCAAATAATTGGCTATACTTTGAATGACTTCCGCCTCCACCTCAGGCGCATTAAGCAGGGAGTCGTTAAGTCTCCAGAATCTGGTTCCGCCTCCCGACACCACTCCCGCGCAATCCACCGAGACTGGGGCGTGATCCGAAACGAATACCCCCAATTTCAGCCTCGCGTATCTTAGCCCATTGATTCCTATGGATCCACAGCCCATCTATCCTTGTGTAAGAACATAAGAAATGCCTCTGCTGGGTCAGACCCAAGGTCCATCGTGCCCAGCAGTCCGCTCACGCGGCGGCCCAACAGGTCCAGGACCTGTGCAGTAATCTTCTATCTATACCCCTCTATCCCCATTTCCAGTAGAAATTTGTCCAATCCTTTCTTGAACCCCAGTACCGTACTCTGCCTTATAACGTCCTCTGGAAGCGCATTCCAGGTGTCCACCACACGTTGGGTAAAGAAGAACTTCCTAGCATTTGTTTTGAATCTGTCCCCTTTCAACTTTTCCGAATGTAAGTTTGTTGAGCATGAGAATAATGTGTATAGTTGCACTGAGTCCCATGTAATAGGCGCCAACAATCTACCAGCCCCAAGATTTGCATGAATACCCAAAAAGCCCATGTATGCACCCGGTTAGAGCTCCTACCACCCTTGAAATGATCCAGCCGCGCGTCCGGGATCACATTAAAATCCCCCCTCCTCCCCTAGGATCACAACTCATAAGCACATAAGCATGGCCTCTGCCGAGTCAGACCATAGGAATTCCTTGAATGAATGACAACAGTTCATCCTGTAACTTACGGTAGAACTTAGCTTGATCTACATTGGGATCATATACAGTGGTGCCTCGCATAACGAACGCCTCACACAACGAACGCTGCACACAACGAACTTCATGTCTTGATTCACACAACGAACTTCGTTTCACACAACGAACTTCACACAACGAACTTCGTTTCACACAACGAAGTCGCCCGAGCTGCCGATGTATTGCATCCTTCCGCGCAGGCACTGCAAGCAGTCGTTAGTCACTGCGCTTAACTGCCCTCTCTCACTGTATACAGTCGTCCTTTTAAGATAAACTCAATATTTTTTATATATCATGGCTTCTAAAAAAAGCAGGAAGGTGATTTCTGTTGAAATGAAACGGGAAATAATTAGAAGGAGTGAATGTGGGGTAAAACAGTGTGACCTCGTCAAAGAGTTTGGCCTCAGCAAGACCACCATTTTCACCATTTTGACAAATTTATCTTTTTTTATGTCATCTTAGCATATTTAATGCTGCAGAACGAATTATTTTTTTAACATGTATTGTTATGGGAAAACGCGTTTCACATAACGAACTTTTCGCATAACAAACTTGCTTCTGGAACGAATTAAGTTCGTTGTGTGAGGCACCACTGTATGTTCATTATTGTCACTCTTTGCCCCTGTAAGCTCCCTCTTAACGCGAGACATCTTCCATGAGTATCCCTATACACCTGATCAATGACCAATCCCAGACCTCGTTTCACCAAAACCGCAATCACCCCCCCCCCCCTTTTTTTTGGGTAATGTTCCATTCCTGATTTGCCCAAACATGTTCAAAGGCAGGATTCTGCAAAAAAAAAAAAAAAAACACAAAAAACTGCATCCCGGGGCCTCAGATGCATCTCCTGTAACATGCATATATCCCAACGCATTCTCTTCAACTCCCGGAAAACAATATTCTTCTTCCCCGTGCTATTCAACCCATTAACATTCCATGACCCGATCCTAAGTAAATTCCGTTCTATCTCTGTCCCCGGTGTTCTTCCCCCAGAATCAATTTTTCCCCCTTAAACCCCCCCGCCCCCTGCCCCCCCCAACATGTGCTGATCTAGCAGCATCCAGACCAGGCGGTAGTAATTTTCATCCCTCCCGCTGTTTTCATCAGAGATCCTCAGGCTCTTCCTCCCAGACATTCCCAGAGATACAGTCCCTATAACAACACTTCTAATTCCAGCCATCCTCCGACATCCGGATCCTGGGCAGCTACTCCTCCTAAACAGCCCTCCAGAAGGCTGCCTTGCTCAGTTTTACCAGGAATGGACTCGCATGTCCTCGGGTAAATGGGTTCTGGACATCATTCTGGAGGGGCACAAGATAGATTTATTTTGCCTGCTTCCAGATTTGTTTCTGGACTCACCGGCAGATCGGCCAGAAAAGGAGTCAAAGGTCCATACTACTTTGCAGCGTCTTCTTGGACATCCAAGCATTAGAACCCATTCTAGAACACAAATCGGACTGGTAGATATTCTATATATTTCATCATGCCTAAGTATGGCTTGGAGGACTGGAAATCCCGTTCTGGATCTCATGTAAGTCACCCACTTCTTGCGGATTCCTTATTTTCAAATGGAAACTGCACACAGTCATTGCTACTGTCTCTCCTGGGGAGTTCTAGCATCCTTTAATCTCACAGTGGCTTTCCTCCATCTTCCATTATTTCTGGGGCATCGCAGATTTGAGTTTCCATGTTCTGCAACAGCATTTCCCATCTGCGACTCTTTTCTTTGGGCTCGCGACAGCTCAAGTTCAAGTTTATTAAAAGCTTGATTTTATCGAATTATCAAAAGATTTCAAAGCGATGTACAAATTAAAAATAGAATATGACAAATTATGTTTTGGTAGACAAAGCACTTAACAACAGACAAACAAATTATACATGAAACATTTAGGGAAGTGGGAGGAACTACAATATCTACCAAGGCGATGGTGCTTGTAGCATTTTTTTTTCCACAGGCATCCTTTCTTGGACGACTGGTTGATCCGTGCTCTGTCTCGAAACGACAGCACAAGTATGGTGGAGACTGTGGTCTCTGCTGCAGAGCTTGGGTTGGATTGTCAACTTCAAAAAGAGCCACTTGATGCCATCTTGGAGTATCTGGGAAACATACTACCCTTCTGGGACTTCTCTTCGACACCCAGTAAGGTAGTGCGTTTCTTCCTGAGCCATGCGGTTCGAAATTTCCACAGCAGATCAGAGATCTCCTGAACCTTGCTTGTAGATAATGTCAAAGTTTTGAGTCTGCCACACCGTGCATGCGCGAGTGCCTTCCTGCCCAGCACAGGGCTCGTCTCCTCAGTTCTTAGTTTTCCGCAGAGCCAAGAAGTCTGTCTTTGACGCTCAGCGCTGAACTTCGTTCGCTTCGTGCCTTCTCTTCACCGTGGTTTGTGTTTTAATTTCTTATTACCGAATCGCTATGTGTTTTCTTTTACGTAAAAAAAAAAAATTTTATTTTTTCATCGACTGACTAGCGGAGTGGGTCGCACGCCTGTGGGCTTCGACTTTGCAGCAGCTATCTTCCCTTCTATGTCCCAGCCAGTCATGGGCTTCAAGAAGTGTAGCCAGTGCCAGCGTGCAATTTCCCTCACAGACCCACACCACTGGTGTCTTCAGTGTGTCAGGCCTAACCATAGTCCGAAGTCATGCACACTCTGTGCTACTCTTCAACTTCAAGCACTCAAACGTCGTCGGATTCAACTGGAAAAGCTTTTCAGGATGGACTCTTCAGCTACACCCTCGACCTCAACCTCCGACTCGGTCAAGCCTTCAACGGGGTGTCCTCCTGTCTTCACGACTCCGACCTCGAGTCTCATCAGACCTTTCTTGTTTGGATAGTCTTTGGCCTTGAGTACACCTGTCAAATCTTCCCCTGAGCTTCCCTCAGGTCAGATATCTAAGCAGAAAGTTCCTGCGGTGGTCCTCAAGATATCCAAGCATCAATCCTCCAAGTTGAAGCATGCTCCTCCTGCCACCTCAGAGCCATTAGCCTCAGCAAGTGGTCTAGTTTCAGACTCGGATCCACAATTGCAGGCTACTATCCAGAACATTTTAGAGCGGGAATTTGTTCAGTTATTGAGCAAATACAGTCCTGCCTCGACTCTGCTTCCTGCAGTCCAGCCTGGGCAATCAGCAGTCTCACACGAGGTCAAATCCCTGCCTGTGCCTTGAGCTGAATCTACACACTCTATGCAAGGAGTCGAGTTTTTGGAAGTGTCTGGTCTGGAATCTACACACTCCATACAAGGAGCCGAATCTTTGGGGGTGCTTCGAGATTCCTCGATCCAAACCACTGAGTCTCCTTTCCCTTTGTGGAATCTTACTTTCATTCTACAGGACCTTGTGGAAGCCCATTTGAGCCACTGAAGGCTGCTATTCTTCTGGGTCTGACGCTCAGACCGTATTTCTGGTCACCCATGTCTTTGCACTGCATATTTCAGAGCTTCAAGCTCTTTTGTGCGAAGACCCTTTCTCCATATTATAAATGCTGGAGTTGTCCATACTGTACCTTCCTTTCTACCGACAGTAGTTTCTACTTTCCATGTCACCCAGGAGATTCGTTTGTCAGCATTTCATTCCACAGGATCGGATCTTATGCAAGTTGGACGTCAAGAGAATGTTACTCCACTTTTGGAGAGGACTAATGATTTTTGGATATCTTTGTCCCAATTGCTCCGTCTCAGTGTAATTGGCCAGTGTTTGACCTCGATGGATTCGTATGGCCATTTCCATGGCTTATGTCACCCGTGGCCAGTTGCCACTGGTTTGCTTTCAGGCCCACTCCACTAGAAGTGTTGCTGCTTCGTAAACGGAGTCTTGTGCATTTCTCCAAATGAAATTTGCAGAGCAATACCTTGGTCCTCTCTTTCTACTTTTACCCAATTTTTTCCAGGTGGATGTGGCAGCTTGCTCTGATGCCGCTTTTGGGACCTTGGTGAGTTGCATGCAGGCTCTTCAGTTCCTCCCTAGACGCTGCCATTGTTTTGGTATGTCACCTAGCGTACTGAATCCGGAAGGGACGTAACAGAATGGAAGATTAGGTTTTCACCTTTGATAATCTTCTTTCTGTTAGTCCCTGGAGGATACAGTATAGCCCGCCCTCTCAGTTCTGCATTGCCTGCTTTCTTTGCCCTCGATTATTCTCCTTCCAGGCTTCAGGATCTTCCATCCTGTGGGAAGTTTTCCACTTCTGTGAGAATGCATTACTGAAGGCAGTCTCATATGGGTGCTCGTTGCACACAGCAGGTTAGTTCTATGTTGTTCCTCAATGTTTTTCTGTGATGCCTTTGTGCCTGTTTATTGCTTGTTTTCATGTTTTGCAGAGCAGACCAGTAAATAAATTGTTTATGTTGCTAGGGAGCTTCCCCAGGACCCCCTTCCTTATCATTGATTTGTTTAGGTATGTTTTTTGGCTTTGGGACTGAAATACAGAGGGCTCTAACTCTCTCTCTGAGGAGCATGTGCTCAGAAAAGTGTTTTGATTTCTGCAACTCCCAGATTGTGGGAAGGGATTGAACATCTAGCGTACCCAATCCTCCAGGGACTAACAGAAAGATAATCAAAAATTATCTTCCATTGAGTTGTCACCATTTGAACTCATTGTTTCATTGCCAGTAGCCAGTTTACAGCTTTAGTTCAATAGCTTGCACTAAAGTAGCTAGTAATAATTGTCCTTTTGCAGATGGAACAAGAGGCTGAAAGGCGGAGGCAACCACAAATAAAGCAGCAACCAGAGTCTGAAGAGGAAGAGGAGGAAAAATCTGAAAAAGAAGAAAAGCGAGAAGAACCTATGGAAGAGGAAGAGGAGCCAGAACAGAAACCCTGCCTCAAACCTACCCTGCGGCCCATTAGTTCTGCTCCTTCTGTTTCATCTGCTAGTGGCAATGCGACGCCTAACACACCTGGGGATGAATCTCCCTATGGCATTATCATCCCTCATGAAAATTCACCTGAACAACAACCACCAGAAGAACATAGGCCTAAAATAGGACTTAGTCTCAAACTGGGTGAGTTGGTATTCTTTCTTGTTCTTCAGGGTAAAGAAATGGAAAGATCACGTGTGTAATCCTTTGATAAGTCTTATGCATCCTATAGTTGGTAATAAAGAATGAGTGACTTTCCAGTACAAAGCATACGTGTAGTAGAATGCTAAGCTCAGTGTGATCTTTTTCAGGAGATGACATGAGAGGATAGGATGTCATTGTCCAATGATGCCAGCTCCTTGCCAGAATCAGCGCGAGTCCTAATATAATTTTACTATGCAGTATCTCAATGTATATAAAGGTGATTGTTTGCTGGTAATTTGATCTGATAAGAGCTGATAACCTTAACACAGCCTAATATAGATGGCAAGAGTCTGAATTTGACATGTTGAGGCTTGTGTTAATCTTTTACCCATGTTCTTAAACAATAGGAAAGATTATTTTTTGTATTTTCATCAGGAAAGAATTTGGATGACTTTTTAAAATAATAAGAACATCTTAAATGTATTGTGGTGAGTACAGTATATACTCCATTAAGCATGTTTTTGTTTCTGTGTAGTAGTAGTATGCCTCTATTATGATGTTAATAATTTGGATTTATATATCACCTTTTACCCAAACAAAATTGCAACATACCTTACAGTTTTTAGCACGTCAGAAACATGAATGCCGCAGCCTTTGGGGTTGTGACCTGTGGCACATTTTTGCCCAGGAATGCATACAGGCATCGGAAAGAGAAGCTTACAGCTGGGTAAGATGAGGCACCAGCAAGCTAAGGACTTGTTCAAGCATCTCTGAGTCAGTGGCAGAAAGGGTCTTGAACTGATACCTTTGACTGTAGGTCAGTGCACTAAACATTAAACCATAGCATGTCAAATGTAATGGTTTTATTTCTCTGCATTTTTTTTAGGAATTAAAAGCAACACGGATACTGTCCTGCGTTCCTCTCTTGGTGCTTCTAATAGTCCTAACCAACCAAATGCTGCTAAAAGAAAGAAGCTACCTGTTGATAGTGTTTTTAATAAGTTTGATGATGAAGATAGTGATGATGTGCCCCGTAGAAGAAAACTGGTCCCTTTAGATTATGGGGAAGATGAAAAAGGAGTAGCAAAAGGCAATGTCAACACAGAAGAAAAACGGAAACATATTAAGAGTCTAATTGAGAAAATTCCTACTGCCAAACCAGAGTTGTTTGCCTATCCTCTCAATTGGTCCATTGTAGACTCGGTAAGTTTCTGGAGCTTTAAAGTGTGTTTCAAATATGGCTTATTTTCTCTCCATTGTTTTTAATCCTGCATCATTAACTTAGAATTATTTATTCTCTGGAAGCCATATTAACCTGGCTTTCGGGTTTGTAAATAGAGCTCACTGGCTTCATTTTTTATATTTGAAGAAGAACTTTGTATTGAATTGGCTTGATGGAAATAACTCTTGTGTATAGTTTTGCCAAATTATCCAGTAAGCTCATAAACTTGTCGAAGACATTAGCAATTCAGGTGAAACAGCTATAGCAAATATTTACAGACCTGACTGTCTAGATCTATTTCACTTCTGTGCTTTAATATTTTGATCTCAGCCTTGTTTATAGCCTGTTTCTAGGAAAATTTGTTGGTCATTTACTAATGGTTGGTATGCGCTAAAGGTGTTATCGTCTGCTGTCAGCCACAAGATCCATAAAAATAAAATATGCCTTGTGGAAGATAGCTTGTAATAACTTTTAGTAAAGGACTTCATTTATGCAGTTCCCTACTATGTGCAATACATACAAATAACCCAGAAGCCATTCTTGATAAAACTGCACTAGATCACTCATACTTTTGACACTAGTAAATTTTTGTTATGTATAATAGTAATTTACATGTTCAAGGTCCTCAGGTCTGGAGAACTTGGATAATAAACTAGGATACCAACAATATGGTTCATAAAATTTTAATGGCTTACTATATATACTCAAATATAAAGTGACCCGAATATAAACCGAGGTAACCTTTTTCCCCCAAAAAGGAAGAAAAAAGTTAACTCAAATATAAACTGGAGGCTAGTATTCAAGTACCCTGCCAGGCTCTGCACCCGCCCTCCTAGATGCATAAGGCTCCAACCATAGGAGGGGCCTTATCCTGGCCCAATCAGAGCCTCAGGCCCCTCCCCAGTGCATCCCAGGATGCACCGGGGAGGGAAAGGCCTGCCATTTTGAAGAGGCGGGCCAACTGGCTGGAGAAACTAGGCACCCCTCTGGCATGCCATCTAAAAATAAGGTAAGGGGGTGAGTGCGACAGTCATTGGAGGCAAGGGAGGGGGGTTCATATGTTGGCAGAGCGTGGGCAATTGCGAGAAGAGTTAGGGGTGTTTGTTGGCAGGAGAGATTGGGCATCTCTCCCACTGCTGAGGGGGAATTGGGGGGGGCCTTGTTGGTTGGCGGTGGGAGACACTGGGCATCTGTCCCGCTGCCGGGGAGGTGTGTCGGTTGGCAGCGGGAGACATTAGCCTTCTCTCTTGCTGCTGGGGGAGGCGTTTATCAGCAGAAGCGATTGGGCATATCTCCTGCTGTTGTGGTTGTTTTTTTGTTTATTCTGCGCATGTGCCCATCACTATAACCAGCGAGAGTCTTCACTACTCTCCACCAACCTCATTTGCATGAGCGTTTTTTGGAGAATGACTTGTTTTTTTTTAAATCGTTACTATAATGGCTGTGTTCGGTTAGAGTGTTCTGATGCCTCAAGGTTCTGTTCTTGGGCCTGTTCTTTTTAACATTTTTATAAATGATATTGATGTATTTTGAATTGCTAATTGTGTTTTATTTTGGGTTTTTTCCTGTCTTTCAAAATGTAGTCCTTTCCAGGACTGGTGTTGGGGACTCTAGACTGGGGGATGGGAGGAGGGGTTGGTACTTCTAAAATCTTTGTTTTCTGGAGCCCTGTTTATCTGGCTGAACAATTTTGTATCTGCTGAAGGGCTATGTGGTAAGATTTGCTTCTTTGCAGATGATACCAAAATCTGCAAAAGTCTAGACACCCTTGATGGTGTGAATAACATAAAGAAAGACCTGGCGAAGCTTGAATAATGGTCTGAAATTTGGCAGCTAAAATTTAATGCTAAGAAATGCAAGGTCATGCATTTTGGCTGCAAAACCCTGAGGGAACGGTACAGTTTAGGGGTGAAGAACTTATGTGCATGACAGAAAAGCGGGATTTGGGTGTGATTGTATGTGGTGATCTTAAGGTGGCCAAACAGGTTGAAAAGGTGATGGCGAAAGCTAGAAGTTTACTAGGTTGCATAGGAAGAGGTATTTCCAGTAGGAAAAAGGAGGTATTGATGACCCTGTATAAGACTTTGGTGAGACCTCATTTAGAATATTGTGTACAATTCTGGAGGCTGCACCTTCAAAAAGATATAAAAAGGATGGAGTCAGTCCAAAGGAAGGCTACTAAAATGGTGTGTGGTCTTCATCATAAGGCATATGGGGGACAAAGTTTTCAATCTGTATACTTTGGAGGAAAGGCAGGAGAGGGGAGATAGAGACGTTTAAACAACTAGATGATGTAAACTAGCATGAGTAATCTCTTATTTGAAAGGAAACTCTGCAATGAGAGGGCATAGGATGAAGTTAAGAGGTGATAGGCTCAGGAATAATCATAGAAAATACTTTTTTACAGAAAGGGTGGTAGATGCATGGAACAGTCTCCACAGAAGAGGTGGTAGAGACAAGAGACTGTCAGAATTCAAAAGGGCCTGGGATAGGTACGTGGGATCTCTCAGAGAGAGAAAGAGATAATGATTACTGCGGATGGGCAGACTGGATGGGCTATTTGGCCTTTATCTGCCATCATGTTTCTATTCTTTTCCCTAGCGTTCCTTCAGACTGACCTAGATGGATAGGTTATGCACTCCTACCAGCAGGTGGATGGAGAATGTCAGTCTTCCAGAAGGTGGTAGATGTGTGAGCTTGTGCACTCGACTGGTCTGATAAGCCTGGGGATTCCTAGTTACGAAAAAAAATAATTCTCTGAGGATAAGCAGGTAAAATATTCTCACATGGGTGATATCCTCCATGGAACACAATATGGATATATCCCAGAGTACTGAAAGAACTCAAACATGAAATTGCTGATCTGCTGTTAGAGTTCTGTAACCTGTCACTAAAATCGTCCGTAGTACCTGAAAATTGGAGAATAGTCTGTTAACGCTGATTTTTAAAAAGCGTTCCAGGGGAGATCTAGGAAATTACAGACTGATAAGTCTGACTTCAGTGCCGGGCAAAATAGTAGAAATAATTACAAAAGGTAAAATTATTGAACATGTAGACAAACATGATTTAAGACAGTGGTTCCCAACCCTGTCCTGGAAGACCATCAGGCCAATCGAGTTTTCAGGCTAACCCTAATGAATATGCATGGAGCAGATTTGCAAGCCTGTCACTTCCATTATATGCAAATTTCTCTCATGCATATTCATTAGGTCTAGCCTGAAAACCCGATTGGCCTGGTGGTCCTCCAGGACAGGGTTGGGAACCACTGATTTAAGGGGACAGAGTCAGCATGGATTCAGCTAAGGTAGTGTATCTCAAACTGTGTACTTTGTCACCGGCAGCCTCAGGGTAATGGGTCCTGGGATACCGGGACAAGAAAAAGCTCTTGTGAGCCGCTGCGGGCAGCACAAGGAAAAGAAATGAAATTCAGCATTCAGTGAAAGAAACACCGCTACACCAGGTAAGTAATTCTTCCTGCAACTTGGGTTTATTCTTCCCATCAAAATAAAATACAAACTTCATCAGGATGTTCTGGGTATAAGAATGGTCCCAAAATAGCAAACCAAATATAAACAAATAGTCTCTAAGAAGGTACTGACTAAAGTTAGTTTCAAATGCATACAGCAAATATTCCTGGCTGGTTCCACCTTCAATTCACAGTCCATAAACTCCCAACCAAAACAGTCTTTAGGCCTGATACCTTCAGCATAGGTCAGTGCAACTGTGCTGACCTTCCCAGCAGCTGACGTGCTGGCCAAGCAGTGTGCTCCATGTGGTAACAATTTGCCAAAAATAGGCCCTCAATCCCACCACGTTGAACACGGGGCAAACCCCACTGCCTGGAACTGGAACAGAGTACTTCTCCCCACCAGGAAAAACAGCAAACTTTCAAAAGAAAACAAAATAAGTTCTTTACAGTTCTCATAAGCGCTCCCCCACGCTTCAGCTCAGTCCCGGTTAATAAACACTTGAAAGCAACTTAGATAAGCATGGCTTCAGGTACTCACACAGGCAGTTTCAGCTACTTGCTTTTGGTACAGCACACTTCAAACGGTAAGACTTCACTTGGCAGCTCAGCATGTGGCTCTGGGTCCAACTCCATATCATGAGGCTCTTCCAGCATACAGAGAGGTACTTCCTCTCCAGCCTCTTCAAGCTCCATGCATTCTGGAGGTTGACTGTTATTCAGAGCTCTCAGCCCTGAGCGCTGCTGCCTGTCCTCTGGCTGTTCCTGCTGCTGCCTGTCCTCTGGCTGTTCCTGCTGCAATAGCCTAGCTCTTTGAGTTAACAGTTTGCAGCCATGCCCCAAACCCTCAGGAGGAAATGATTTCCTGGGAACTAACCTGGGCTTGAGTGGGGGTTGGGAAACCTGCAGCTCTGCTCTCCCGCTCCCTCTACAGGTCAAGGAGGGAAAGTCATCTAATGACTCAGATTGGGGTTTAAATGGGGATATTTGAGTAAGGCTTGCTTTAAATCTGTGCACTGCTCCAGGGACATTCCTAGCAGGCATAGGCTGCCTACCACAGCTGAGGCACAATAGTGTGCCTCCTGAGATTCCAAGTGTGCCGTGGCACACTAAGAAGGAAAAGAGGCGCCTGCCAGCTGACTTCCCTATGCAGTACAGTGCTAGTGTTGCCTGATTCACTGAAGGCCTGCATGTTTCCCCCTTCTCTCTAGCGTCCTCTGGCTTCCCCCCCGGCCTCCCGGTCTCACCTTTAAAGCTAATTACAGCAGCCTGCAAAGGATTGCTGATAAGTAAAATGATTCTATTTTCAATAGTGATTGAAATGTGTCAGTTTTGAGAATTTATATCTGCTGTATATATTGTGTGTATATGAAAAATGAATGGAAAAAATTGCATTACAATTAGTAAAGGGGATGGGATCTGGGGTAGAGCTTAGGTGGGCCTAGGGAGATCTGTGGTTGGGGTACTCAGTTGATATTTGTTAGACTTAAGGGGTACTTAGCTTGAAGTAGTTGAGAAACACTGCTGTAGGCAATCGGCTGGTGCAAGTGCCTTATCTCCGACCCTCTTCCCTGCTGGCACCCCCTACTGGCATTTCAAGGCCCATATGGAGGGCTTCTGCACATGCGCGGACGTCGACATGATATCATCACGGCAATGTCCACACATTTCTGGGTGCCTCAAGCTGTGGCCACTACCTTTAGTGTGCCCCGGTTCGAGAAAGTTTGAGAGACACTGAGCTAAGGGAAGTCTTGCCTCACTAATTTGCTTAACTTCTTTCAATGAGTGAACAAACATGGATAATGGTGGGCCAGTTGATGTAGTGTATGTAGATTTTCAGAAAGCTTTTGACAGAGTTCCTTATGAGAGACTCATGAAAAAGAGTTACGTGATAGGAGGCAATGTTCAGTTGTGGATTAGGAATTGGTTATTGGATGGAAAAGAGGATGCCATTTTTCTCAATGAAGAAGAGTAAGTAGTGGAGTGCCACAGGGATCTATACTGGGACTGGTGCTACTTAACATATTTATAAATGATCTGGAAACTGGAACAAGTAAATTTGCAGATGACACTAAACCAGGGTTGTCCAACCTTTTGGCTTCCCTGGGCCACATTGGCCGAAAATGTTTTTATCTGGGGCCGCACAAACACTAACACTAGCCGATGAACAAAAAAAAGGTTGAGCAGGTCCCAAATCTGCAATCACTAATATAGAAGATGTATATATCTAATAATAAATCTTCATTAAAGAGACACTGTGGAGAGGAGCCCAAAAAAGCAGTAATACTTATCCTGACTGAGAGATCCTTCATGTGCACTGCTGACAGTGGAAGCAGAAACAAGCTTCCACATCCCCACTCTGATGAGCAGGGATGCGCGCTCCTGGTTCTCCCATTCACTTCCTCTGTTTCTGGCCCCATAAGCTCTCCCCCAGGGCCAATATGGCATTTCTTTTATACCCTCCCCCCCCCCAAAAAAAAACAAAAAACATCCAACATCCTGGAGGCTTCCTCGGCCCAGCATGTTCTCCTCTTTCTCTTTGCGCCCATGCATTTCTACCTCACTCCTCTCCCACCATCATGTCCAATAATTCTCTCTCTGTCTCCGTCCTTCCTCTCTCTGCCCAACAGTTCTCCTCTTTCTTTATCTCCCCAATTGCACCATCTTTCCCTCTCTCAGACACCCAATTTTCCCTTTCTATTATCTCCCTCACCTCTGCATCTCTTTCCCTCACTCCGTTCTTCCATCTTATAGCTCATGCTCCTCTCTATCTTTCCCTTCATTCTGTGTCCTAAGTTCATGCCCCTCCCTCCGTCCTTCCATCATTTTCCCTAAGTTTGTGCTCCCTCCCTCTCCAAGTCTTCTCAAGTCTCACGCCCTTCTCCCTTTTGGGCCTTTACCTTTTTCCTGCTCCCTCCTCCGTCTTGCAGCGTTCACACAAAGCCGCGGGCAGCGGCTCCCACATGCCTCCCGCGGCTGTTCTGGAAGCGTTCCCTCAACACGCCCATCTCCCTTTCTCCCTTCTGGGCCTTTACCTTTTTCCTGCTCCCTCCTCTGTCTTGCAGCGTTCACACAAAGCCACGGGCAGCGGCTCCCACGTGCCTCCCGCGGCTGATCTAGAAGCGTTCCCTCAACACGCCCATCTCCCTTTCTCCCTTCTGGGCCTTTACCTTTTTCCTGCTTCCTCCTCCGTCTTGCAGCGTTCACACAAAACCGCGGGCAGCGGCTCTCATGCACCTCCCGTGGCTGATATGGAAGCGTTCCCTCAACACGCCCTTCTCCCTTTCTTCCTTCTGGGCCTTTACCTTTTTCCTGGTCCCTCCTCCGTCTTGCAGCGTTCACTCAAAGCTGCGGGCACCGGCATCACGACATCAGAGGGAATGCTTCCAGGTCAACTACAGGAGGCATGTAGGAGCCACTGCCCGCGTCTTTGAGTGAATGCTGCAAGACGGAAGAGGGAGCTGGCAAGACGTTAAACAGCTGGGGGCGGCAGAAGGAAAACACCGCATTGTCCTCCAGCGCGAGTGGGGCCGCACAAAATTCTTCACAGGGCCGCATGCGGGCCGGGGGTTGGACACCCCTGCACTAAACTATTCAAAGTTGTCAAAATACATGATGCCTATAAAAAATTGCAGGCAGACCTTAGGAAATTGGAAGACTGGACATCTAAATGGCAGATTAAATTTAATGTAGTCAAATGCACATTGCGAAGAATAATCCAAATCATAGTTATCTGATCCTAGGAGTCAGCAAAAGATCAGGGTACCATTATAGACCCTACACTGAAATCTGCCCAGTGTGCGACTATGGCAAAGAAAGCAAGCAGGATACTAGGAATTATTAGGAAAAGGATGGTAAATAAGATGAATATTATAATACCTCTGTACCGCTGCATGGTGCGTCCTTGCCTTGAGTATTAGCATAGTGTTGGTCACAGATCTTAAAAAAGATATAGGGCTCCTTTTACTAAGCTGCGCTAACGTTTTTAGCACGTGCTAAACATTGGAGCGCGCTAACCACACGTTACACAGAAAATACTAATGCCAGCTCTATGGAGGCGTTAGCGTGTAGCGCGTGCTAAGCGCACACTAAAACCACTAACAGCTTAGTAAAAGGAGCCCATAGTGGATTTAGAAAAGGTTCAAAGTAGAGTGGCCAAAATGATGGAGGTGAAACTCTTCTTGTATGAGGAAAGACTAAAAAGATTGGGACTCTTTAGCTTGGAGAAGAGACGGTTAAGGGGGGATATGATTGAGGTCTACAAAATCCTGAGTAGAATGTGAATTGATTTTTCACCCTTTCCAAAAGTACAAAAAAAAGGGACACTCAAATTACATGGGAAATACTTTTAAAAATAGGAGGAAATATTTTTTTACTCAAAGAATAGTGGAAATCATTGCCCAAGGAGGTGGTTATTAGTGCTGCCCGATTCAGGAAAAAAAAATTTGATTCGAATCAGCCTATTGAATCGATGTTTCGATTCGATTTTCCTGCCGAATTGGGTGGGGGTTTTTTTGTTTTTACAAACATCCTGGTGGGTTTATTTTATAGCCTCTTCACCCCATTTGCCTTCTCCCTAACCACACTGGTGCTGTGGTGTAAACAAAAAAGACTTTTCCTCTCTCTGTTAAATCCTAGCGGTCTAACACCAGCTCTGGCAGGATACACATTTCAAATCTGACATATTGTAATCACAAAACAGAAAATAAAAATATTTTTTCTACCTTTTGTTGTCTGGTCATTATTCAAATCTTGTTGGTCCCCAGTGCTAGTTGTCTTCTGATAACTTGCTTGCCAGGGTCTCCTTCTTTCTTCTTTCTATGTGCTAACCATCCATCTTCTATCTCTGTCCTCCCCTTTCGTTTCCCTTCCCTCTCGCGGAGGTCTGGCATCTTTCCTTTTTTTCGTCTCCATCCTCAGATCCACCTTTTCTTAACTACCCTTTCATCCAGCATCTCTCCCTCCTTCCCCACCACCCCAGGGTCCACCATCTCTCCCTTTCTTTTCCCAACTACCCTCCTATTCAGTATCTCTATCCACCTTCCACATCATCCCTTGTGTCCAACTTCTCTCCCTTTCTGTTCCTTCCCTCTCTAAATCCCATTGTCCACCAACTCTCTCCCTCTCCTCTGTTTTTATTTCTTCCCCCCAAAGTCCAGCATATGCACATCTCTTTGAACTCCTCCTTCCCTCCCTCCCTTCGTGTACTTCTACACTAAGGCCACCCTCCCCTGAAGGCCTACCTGTCCCCCCTGAAGGCCTGCCTCCCACCCCTGAAGACTTACCCCTGAATGCCTGCACCTCTCCCTGAAGGCTTGCACCCCACCCCTTAAGGCTTGCCTCTCCCTCCTGAAGGTCTGTGCCACCATCCCTGAAGGCCTGTCCCCTCCCCCCTCTTGAAGGCCTGCACATAACCCACCCCGAAGGCCTGTCCCCCTTGAAGGCCTGCATCCCACCCCTGAAGGCCTGCCTGTCCCCCCTCCCCCCCGAAGGACTGCGCACCTCCCCCCCCCCCCCCCCCGGAAGGCCTGCGTGTTCCCCCTGGCCTACCACGCACCATTTACTTAATAGCAGCCTTCAGAGAAGGTCATGGTGCTAGCGATCTTTGCAAGCTGCCATAGGTCTTCAGAGATGTTTCCTCTGCCGCAATCCTGCCTCTGACGTCAGAGGATGGGCTGTACCGCGGCAGAGGAAACAGCTCCGAAGACCTATGGCAGCTTGCAAAGATCACTAGCACCGCGATCTTCTCTGCAGGCTGCTGATATTAGGTAAATGGTGCGCGGGAGGCCGGTTGGAAGCCGGACACCAGCGGAAGGCCAGAGGGGAAGCTGGAGACCAGCACTTCCCGACTGACCCTCCCCCCTCGCCCTCTAAAGCAGGTGCAGCAGTGGCTGGCCAGCAAAAGGCAGCGCTGCCGCTCCTGCTTTAGGGGGCGAGGGGAGAGGGTCAGTTACTGAATCAGGAGGCTGATTTTTTTTTGTTGTCGTCATCGTTGTTTTAAATCAACTCGAATTGATTCACCCGAAGTGAATCGGTGAACCAATTTGAATCGTGAAACGGGTAGCACTAGTGGTTACAGCATAGCTAGCTTTAAGAAAGGTTTAGATAAGTTCCTGGAGAAAAGCCCATAGTATGCTATTGAGACAGACATTGTGGGGCAAATTCTATAAAACGGCATCCCGATTGTAGGCAGCGGTAGGTATCCTACTGCTGTCTAACCAGCCAATCGGGACACGTTTAAAAAAAAAAAATCCCGAGGCAGGCTACTCGCATTGTAGGCACCTTCACAAGCCTAGTGAGGTGCATAAGGCTGCCTAAGCTCGTCCAAGGCGAGGTGTGGGCGTGGTTTCGCCTGGAAGTGGCCTCAGGAGTCTCCCTAGGGCTGTTATAGGTGCCTGAAATGAATAGACACTGCTGCTGAACTGATCGCCGCAAGGCCAAATGGCCTATCCAGTCTGCCCATCCACAGCATCCACTATCCATAAGAGATCCCAAATACTTGTCCTGTGCTTTCTTGAATTCGGACACAGTCTTTGTTTCCACCACCTCTAACTGGAGACTATTCCACACATCTACCATCCTTAGATTACTCCTGAGCCTGTCACTTCTTAACTTCATCCTATTCCCCCTCATTCCAGAGCTTCCTTTCAAATGAAAGAGATTCACCTCATGCACATTTATGCCACATAGGTATTTAAACGTTTCTATCATATCTCCCCTCTCCTGCCTTTCCTCCAGAATATACATAGAGATTTTTAAGTCTGTCCCCATATGTCTTATGACGACCACTGATCATTTTAATAGCCTTATTCTGGACCAACTCCATCCTGTTTATATTCGTTTTGAAGGTGTGGTCTCCAGAATTGTATACAATATTCTAAATGAGGTCTCATCAGAGTCTTATACAGGGGCATAAATACCTCCTATTCACCCTAGCATCCTTCTAGCTTTTGTCATTTCCTTTTCAACCTGTAAGATCATTGCATACTATCACACCCAAGTCCTGCTCCACTTTTGTGCAGAAAAGTTCTTCATCCCCTAAATCCGTGGCCTTCATTCCAAGGCCTGTGAGTCAGTGGCAGTTCATGGTGACCTTTTGGGTGGCCTGTGCTGCAGTCCGGTCCGTATCCATACTATCTGCTCACAGGAAATATCTTCACTTTTGAGTTGGATCTCGTCACTTCTAGTGCAAAGTCCTTCCCTTCGTCCTAACATCAGCATCAAGAGTTTTCACAAAATGCCTTGTGGTGATAGCTGCAGCCCTTCGCTCATGTGAGTTTCACATCTTTTCCTATATGGACGACTGGTTGATCAAGGGTTCATTATTGTTACTAGCTCAGCATGTCATCAAATTAACAGTTTGTCTGCTGGAACTCCTAGGGTTTGCAGTAAACTATCAAAAATCACATCTGCAACCATCCCAGACCTTGGTGTTTATAGGAGCTCTCTAGGACACTAATGTTGAGATTTTTTTTCTACCTTAAAGGTCTCCTCCTTAGCTCTCATAGCGGCACATCAGATGCTATGTCTCCTCAGTCACATAGCTTCGACAGTCCTCATCATTTCATTTGCATGTCTCCACCTCAGAATTATGTCATGGACTCTGTTGACCTAATGGTCTCATGCCACCAGATCTCTCTCTGTTTCCATCAGAGCTGTGGAATCGGAGTTGGAGGAAATTTCGGGTACCTGGAATCGGAGCCGGAGTTGCCAAACAATGCACCGACTCCGACTCTGACTCCGACTCCACAGCTCTGCTTAAGTATGTACAACATCTTTTTACACGGATGAAGATCTTGTTTCACACGGAGTCGGAGTCAGAAGTACAAAAAACTGAGGAGTCGGAGTCAGAAGTACAAAAAACTGAGGAGTTGGAGTCGGAACATTTATCTACTGACTCCATAGCCCTGGTTTCCATACAAGTCACTTCAGACCTTCGTCACTTCCTCCAGTGGTGGATGCTTCTGTCCAGCCTTCTCATATCAGAAACTTCTCACCACAGATGCTTCAATGCAAAGCTGGGGAGCTCATCTCAATGACCTTCTCAATGACTTGGGGAGTCTGGTCTCATGCAAACTCTCCATATCAATCTCCTGAAGCTCCAAGCAATTTATAGCACAAAGCTCTTTAAACATTTCAAGACCATCTTCTTCACCATATAGTCCTCAATCTGCACCAACAATCAGGTCGTCATGTTCTATCTGAACAAACAAGGAGGTACAGGATTTCACCCTCTGTGTGGAAGTGATCCAGATTTGGGCTTGGGCAACTGCTCATGGCATCCTCAGAGCAGTTTATCTGGCAGGGAAACAAAATGTGTTAGACAAACTCAGCAGACTCCTTTAGTCCCATGAGTGGTCTCTCAATATGTTCATCCCATGCCAGATTTTCTCCAAATTGGGGCTCCAGACATAGATCTTTTTGCTTCTCACAATAAACTTCCACTCTTCTGCTCCAGACTGTGCCCCCAATCGTCTGGAATCGGATGCTTTCCTCATCAACTGGGGAAACAGATTCCTATATGCATTTCCTCCAATACCTTTCGTTGGGAAAATTCTATTCAAACTTCACCAAGATCAGGGCACCATGATCCTCATTGTATCCCACTGGCCACATCTACCATGGTTCCCTTTCCTTCTACAGCTCTCAATTCAAGAACCTAAAAAATTGCAACTGTTTCCAACCGTACTAACACATCCCAGCCCTCGCTCATTAGTACTCGCAGCAAGGAATCTCTCTGGGCGCATAAATACCTACACTTTTTTGCTCCAGAAAGCATCCAGAAAACCTTCCACAGAAGTATTACATTTCAAATGAACTCAATTCACTGTCTGGTGTGGCCTCCATTCTCTGGAAGCTATCACTTGTCCACTTCCTTCTATTCTGGGCTACCATCTTCACCTCTCTAATTCAGGCCTCAAGACTAACTTGATTTGAGTTCATCACAATGCCATCAGTGTATTTCACTCTCTATTAGATAATAATAATAATAACTTTATTCTTATATACCGCCAACAATCTTGCGACTTCTAGGCGGTTTACAATAAAGATAAGAAGCCATGTTCCGTACATCCTTTGGCTTCAAGATTCATGAAAGGGTTTACTATACTAAACCACCTATCATGCCTCCATCTGTTGCCAGGGATCTGTGGGCAAGTGATGACTTTCAAACATCTTACTTGGAAAGTGGTTTTTCTCATAGCCCTTACATCTGCACGCCAGATGAGGGAACTGCAAGCAGATCCACCCTATGCAAGGTTCTACTATGACAGAGTGGTTCTGTGGACTCATCTGAAATTCCTCCCTAAGGTTGCTTTGGAATTTTATATCAATCAGTCCATTGTTCTACCTGTCTTTTCCCAAAACCACATTCTCTTTTTTTTTTTTTTTTTTTAAATTCTTTATTCATTTTATATTTTACATCAAGGCCCTGATTCTCCAAAAGTGTGTCCCGATTTTAGGCAGCTGTAGACGTCCTACAGCTGTCTAATCAGCCAATCGGGATGCACGTTTAAAAAAAAAAAAAAAATGCTCCCCAGGCAGGCCACCCAGGAGAGGCGTCCTATTCAGAATCGGCCTATACTAAACGCCGATTCTGTAACCGGCGTCTTTAGAGAATCGGGTTAAATTAGACGCGGCCGCTATACTTATGGCAGCAAGGGATCTCCCTGCTGCAATATGTATAGCGGCCGCGGTTGTTACGGCCGCCTGTCCCATCACTGACAGGAGGATGCCCAACTCCTCCTGTCGGAACCCCGGAACCCCCTCCCCCCAAACTCGTAATCGCCGACAGGAGGATGCCCAACTCCTCCTGTCGGAACCCCGGAACCCCCTCCCCCCCAAACTCGTAATCGCCGACAGGAGGATGCCCAACTCCTCCTGTTGGAACCCTGGAACCCCCTCCCCCCCAAACTCGTAATCGCCGATAGGAGGATGCCCAACTCCTCCTGCCGGAAAGCCCAACGACCCCCCGCCCCAACTAATCTCCCTCCCCCAACTAACCTTTCAATGTTGGTCAGCTGGACGGGTCTTGCTGCCGTCCAGCCGACGGGTCTGCCTCGTGGAAATGAGACGGCACGCCCCTTCCCAGCCCATCCCCGCAAAAACTAAGGCCTGATTGGCCCAGGCTGTAGAAGCCTGGACCAATCAGGCCTTAGGCATAGCGGGTCCGCCCATCCCCGCTAAATCTAAGGCCTGATTGGCCCAGGCTAGGCACCTTGGCCAATCAGGCCTTAGGATTAGTGGGGATGGGCGGACCCGCTATGCCTAAGGCCTGATTGGTCCAGGCTTCTACAGCCTGGGCCAATCAGGCCTTAGTTTTTGCGGGGATGGGCCGGGAAGGGGCGTGCCGTCTCATTTCCACGAGGCAGACCCGTCGGCTGGACGGCAGCAAGACCCGTCCAGTTGACCAACATTGAAAGGTTAGTTGGGGGAGGGAGATTAGTTGGGGCGGGGGGTCGTTGGGCTTTCCGGCAGGAGGAGTTGGGCATCCTCCTGTCGGCGATTACGAGTTTGGGGGGGGAGGGGGTTCCGACAGGAGGAGTTGGGCATCCTCCTGTCGGCGATTACGAGTTTGGGGGGGAGGGGGTTCTGACAGGAGGAGTTGGGCATCCTCCTGTCGGCGATTACGAGTTTGGGGGGGAGGGGGTTCGAGGTTCCGACAGGAGGAGTTAGGCATCCTCCTGTCGGTGATGGGACAGGCGGCCGCGGCCGTACACTTTATTGCAGCAGGGAGATCCCTTGCCGCGATCAGTATAGCGGCCGCGTCTACTTACAATGTAGACCAGCATTTTGCTGGCCTACATTTTAAGCGTCTCTTGCTCTACTAGGGAGATGCGTAGGGCCGCCTAAGTTCGCCTAAGGCCTGTAGGCGAGCTTAGGCATCTTGCGGGTTTCCCTAGGCTCCCGGAGGCGTCTTCAGGCCTGCCTGGGGAGCATTTTTTTTTTTTTAAACGTGCATCCCGATTGGCTGATTAGACAGCTGTAGGACATCTACAGCTGCCTAAAATCGGGACGCACTTTTGGAGAATCAGGGCCCAAGTGTACAGAAAATAACATCATAAAACGCCAAAAAAAACCAAACCACATTCTCATACAGTTGAAGTAGCTCACCACACTTTAGACTGCAAACATGCTCTTGCATACTACTTGGATTTGATAAAACCTCCATAGAACTTCCTTCCAGCTCTTTGTAACTTTGGACACTAATAGAGTTCCTGTGACCAAGAAAACCATCTCCACTTGGCCAGCAAACTGTATCTCCTGTGCATATACTCAGGCTGGGCTGACGCTACAATGGAGGAGTGGCTTAATGGTTAGAGCTGCAGGTTTAAGCCCAGCGCTGCTCCTTGTGACCCTGGGCAAGTCACTTAACACTCCATTGCCCCATGTACATTAGTCAGATTGTAAGCCCTTCGGGACAGATAGGGAGAAATACTTGAGTACCTGAATGTAAACTGCTTAGGCTATAAGCAGTGTATAAATACTAAATAATAATGTATGAGCTATGACGATATCAGTAGCCCATTTCATTCTACTTCTGTTGAGGATGACTGCAAAGCAGCCACTTAGTCCTCAATTCATACCTTAACCTCAAACTACTGTTTAAAGCAAAACACCAGAAGAGACAGTTGGTTTGGGCAGTTAGTGCTGCAAAATTTGTTTATTTCCTCAGCGCCAACTTTCCCTCCACCCTCTTAGGTTTTGCCAGGCTTAGGCATATTAAGTGTTAAACCTCTTCCAGAGTCATGATCCTGGCTGCTTGGGAATCCCACATGTGAGAATATACCTGCTTGTCCTCGGAGAAAGCAAAGATACTTACCTGTAGCAAGTTTTCACAAGGACAGAAGGTATATATTCTCAGAAGCCGGTCAGCTCCCCTAGTTGGCTTCTTAACTTTGTTACTGAACTGCAGGTCCTGTAAGCCAATATTGGGCAGGAAGGCACTCGCATGCGCAGTATCGGCAGTGCCTTAAAATCTAAAGTAACAATGCACATGGCCGTACCAGGTTCCATGGATGATGTCACCCACATGTGAGAAAATTTTCTGGGGGTTCTCAGAGTGCACCTGCTACAGGCCAAGTATCTTTGCTTTATTGGGGTCAAAAGAATTTGTAATTCATTCTAGGTCCTAATTCTCTGCTTCTCTCCCAGGGCTCCCTCTTTGTTTCTGATTGGGGCTGTGGCCAAGGGGATCATGTGCCCCGGGGGTGTCAAACCTGGGTGGCTGGGTCTTCCCCCTTCATACTTCCTTGTTCATTGGCCCTGAGGGGTTCCTTTTTGGTTTCTGTAGGTCATTTTGAGCCTTGACCCCCTAATGCTGTTTAGAGGCCTTGAGTGCCTGAGAGGTGAGCCTCATCTTTGCTGTGTTTTTTACCACAGAAGTAAGACTTTTCACCGCTTCCATGAGGGTGGTGAAAGGTCTTGTCCCCATTCCTGTGGTAAACCAGTTGCAAATGTCTCCATTCCTGTGGATATACTGTGGTGATCTGCAGTAAACGGTCCCCGTGTCATTCTCTAATCTGTGTTCCCTATGTGTGTGTTGTCCCCCCCCCTCCCGCGGGACATGTCCTTGAGTGCCAGTACTAAAGAGATTGCAGACTGTTTTTTGGCTTGGCCAGGTTCCCTCAGGTCTTGGAAGTGGCCTGGAGAGTCAGTTTTTTGCCTTAGTCAGAATAGTTGATTTATATTATCTGGTCAGAGAGAGGATCTGGTGACATTTCAGTTTACTATAGTGTATTGAATTAAGGAGACCATTACTTCAGCTTACCTTCTTAATGGCAGAGAGATCCTAGATGCCCTTAAAACACATTCTACCAGAGGGCAGAGAGCTTTGTAGGTGGAGAGCTCCTTGGTATCATTGCAGGAATTTGTAGAGCGGTGGGTTGGTCCTATTTGCATTCCTTTGTTAGGCACCACTGCATAGATGTTCTCATTCATCAGGAAACCAAGAGGAAAAAGAAACTGCAGATGAGTGTACAAGATGCAGGTTATTATATCAATTATTAATTGCAGAATGTTACTACCTTTTTAAAAACCAAGGGACCCGACACGGTCCGTGTTTCAGTTAACACGCCTTCATCAGGGGTCCTTAGTTGTCAAGGTATCAAATTAAACCTCAAACAAAAATAAACATAAGCCTGTATAGTTCAAAAGTAATCGCTGACCAGAGGTCTCTGTGTGAGCTTGCTAGAAAGTAATGAAACATATCCTGCATCTTGTACGCTCATCTGCAGTTTCTTTTTGCTCTTGGTTTGTGATGTCTCTTTCTCACTGCAGATTGTGTTAGATTGTTTCGTTTTGCCTTCTCATTCATCAGGACACTAATTTTGGGGCGTGATGCTCACTGCTTTGGGACTTCCCATCTATTTAAGCCAGTTTGGAGGGACGCTAAGGAAGGAGAAATTAGACCTTACCTGCTAATTCACTTTCTTTAATCTCTCTAGACAGGCCCATAACCCGCCTATACTGTTATGATCTGGCTTTCTGCAGAGAATTTGTTTCAGTGTAATTTCTGAGGGGTTGCTGCCTTCTGGATGGAAGTATTTATTTTTGTTACCAAAAAAAAAACCCTACTCTTTAAGTGATGGAGCTTTCTTAGTCCAGGCTGTTGTGTGGTAAGATGTGGCTAGGAAATGTATCTTGCAGCATTGGAATTCTGGCAAATCCACCACCTATTGGCACTGGCAGAATCATTTTCATCAGCTGGCCTGTTGGGAGGCCGGGGCACTCGTAAATGGAAAATGCAATACTTGAAAGTGTGGGAACCATACCTGCTGTATTTATACCTGAAGGGTAGAAGTCTTTTGTTAAATGAGCTTTAAAACCAGCAGAGTAAATTAATTTTTTTTCTTTGTTCCAGTTTAATACCAACAAGACTCGTAAATGATGTATGGAGCTAAAGAAAGGGGAGGATGGGGGTAGAGAATGACACGGGGGAAAAAAAATTGACCCTGTCTCCGCTCCGTGAGCTCTTCCCCATCCCTTCCCCTTGAACTCGGTCCCCGTCCCTGCAAGCTCAGTCCCCGCCCCCGCAAACCATCTGACCCCATCCACAAAAACCATCTCCCTTCTCTGTTCCTATTTTTCCCATTTTTAATATCTCCCCTCTGCATTGCCCCTCTCGTGTCCATATACCATCCCCATGTATCTCCCCTTTATGTCACTGTCCCTATGCCCCCATGCACATATTATCCCAGGACAAGCAGGCAGCATATTCTCACATATGGGTGATGTCATCCACGGAGTCCCGATGTGATCAGCTTCACAAGCAATCTTGCTTGAACTTCAGAAAGTTTGTGACTGCCGCACCGCGTATGCCCAACATAGGGTGCGTGTCTCCTCAGTTCTAGTTTTTCTGCAGAGCTGATAAGTCTCTACTTCGAGGCTCTCTGTGTTTAAATTAATGCCTTCCAGCCACGGCTCGTCTTTTTTTCGTCAAGTGTGTGCTTCGCGTCATTCTTTTTCTATAACACACACAAAAAAATTTATATATATATATATATTCTTTTACGTTTTCCGGTTTTGACAGCAGGGCCTACTCCGCGGCGTCAGCCTTCGGGCTTTGATTTGGCTGAGGCCATTTTTCCCTCCATGTCCCATCCGATCACTGAATTAAAAAAGTGTAGCCGGAGAGGGTGGTGGATGCCTGGAATGCGCTCCCGAGAGAGGTGGTGGAGAGTAAAACTGTGACTGAGTTCAAAGAAGCGTGGGATGAACACAGAAGATTTAGAATCAGAAAATAATATTAAATATTGAACTAGGCCAGTTACTGGGCAGACTTGCACGGTCTGTGTCTGTGTAT